>NW_006440638.1:27985787-28029971 GCF_000325575.1 Pteropus alecto
CCCTGTAAGATATCTCTTTATGCATATATATATGCTTGGTGGGAGCTTGCTAAAAAAAATTGTTTGGTTTACTGAATGTCAAAGAAAATCACGTGAACATGACCCTGAGGTAGAAGGATGATAAGAATATTTAGTGCATGACAAGGGGTGACACTCATCAGCAACCCTAAGTATTGTCTTTCATGAACATGGTGAATAGTTCCTGCTCAATCACTTCTCTTTTTCCTCCCCTACACTCTAAATTCTGTGAGGACAGTGACCAAATGATTCTTATTTACCTTTGAAATCCCAAGGCCCAGCAAACTGCTTTGCACATAATTGTAATGATGATATTGATGGTAATGAAGATGGCTAGCATTTACTGAATGCTCATTATATTCCAGGTACTATACTGATCACTTTAAATGAATTAATTCTCTCAAACACCATACTATACATAAAAGTATTATTACTATTACTTCTCACTCATGTTATGAAAAAAGAAACCAAGGCACTGAGAGGCGAAGTAATTTGTCTATCACACAGCTATGAAATGAAAAAGTTAAGACCGAACTTCAGGTATTTGACTCAAGAGCCCCAGTTCTTACAAGTCTGTTGAGTAAATAATGAAAGGTCTCTCACAGTCCAAGTGTTTTACTATTTTACTTTCTGTCCTGTAAGAGAGAGGAAGAAGATGAACCATTCTTCATATCGTCTATGAGTAGAGATCAGGGAAATGGAACACCTTTGGGAATCTTTTTTCACTAAAACCACAGCAGCAGATCAATTAGTGACCTGCCTACGTAAAGATTTTTTTAATGTGTGTTAATTAAAAAGTTTTAAAATCAAAATAATACATTACTTGGAAGCAATGGCCCTTGCCTGCTCTTCACAATCCAGTCCTGTCCGGCAAAGACACTTATTCCAACTTTTGGTTGTTTTTCCTAATAGCTATTCTCATATGGCTTGAACTTGATAATCATATCAAATCTAGTCATTATTTATTGTCTGCCAATATAATAAGGTAAGATTTAGCTAATCTATACCACTCCCCTTCCTTATTTGCATACTTCAACATTTTTAGACTTTCCATCAGTTATCTGCTAATTTTAAATAACACTGTAGCATTATTGACAATTAAGAATTTCTCATGGATACTCCATGACGTATAAGATGAAGATATAAGCATCCCTCCTCTTTCCTTCAGCTCTCATTTCCAACCTCATCTTTTCCATCTGTGTTTTTACTTTAAAGCAATCAGGTTAGATCATATATATATATATGTCTGCGTATGTGTGTGTGTGTGTATTATATATGTATATATATATGTATACATAATACACACATACACAGACATATATATATACACATATATACAGACACACATATGCAGACATATATATATGTGTTATATATATATTGCCATTTCTAGAGGTTGACATTAAAACTGCTATTTCTAGAGGCTGACACTAAAATTGCATGTCAATAATCCATGTTTATATTTTTTGTTATATTGGGAAAACTATTCGCCATGGAGATCATTTGTCACTATTATTGTATCATTGTATTTTTTAATTTTTTTCCTGGAGTTTCTCATTATCTTTACTCATTTTTACCTGACTTTATCATTCATATGTCTATTTTTCCCCCAGACTCTGTTTAGGTCAAATTTTTACATTAACTTCTTTGGTCCTCCAACTATTGCCTTAATTTCAAATCTTTACTGCAAATTTGGGATTTGCCTTTAAGTTGTTTCTGTGCTCATTTCGCTGTTTTCTGGATCCCATGTCTCCCCTTTTCTTGGTACTTTCTCTGGATTGGTCAAGATAAACTATTTTATGCTGAAGTGACAGCAACCCCCAGCCTCCGTGGCTCAGAACTGCAAGTGTCTGTGTCCACCACAGATTGGCACTGGATCTGCCCTACATCTCCCTCATTCCAGGACCCAGGCTGACAGAGCAGTATGCTGCATGGCAGAGGAGAGAACTTGGCTAATTATGCACTGGCTCTGAACTCTTCCACCTGGAACTGACACAGGTCACTTCCATGTACTTTTCACTGGCTAAAACAAGTCACATGGTAAATTCCAACTTTAAAGGGGGCAAATAAGTATAATCCTTCCATGTGCAAGAAAGAGAAAGGGAATTTTTGTGAAGAGCTCTAATGACCATTATACTTTCGTTTTATTGAAGCATATGCTCAAGTACCATCTAAGAAATGCAGCAAACAAATGTTTATGTCTGAAATTGCATATATTCAAATTCTCCGAAAATGTTCACTCTTCAAAGCAAGTAAAAGAGAGTACTTGCTGACCCAAGTCATGTTATGATCCACAAGGAGAGCTGATTAGAGAGAGGAAGTAGAAATCCCAAGGGGTAAACATTGGAAAAGAATTAAGAGACCACCATGGGCCCATAGGCAGCATTCCGTTGAGCTTATAGATTAAAAACGGCACACACAAAATATGGAAGAAAAGACTATAATACAAAAGAATATGCGCAAAATAAATAAATGGGGTCAAATGGTGTATAACAAGTTTCTTAGTGAAACTTCTAACAACAAAAAGAGAATTTTTATTTTGTCTTTTGACAGTGCAGAAGAAGAAAATGAGCAAGGATGGATGGAATGAGACCCCAATGCCATGCTCATCTTCCTCCTTTCTGCCAAAAAGAATTCATTTAAAAAGTAAGGGGGAAGGCTTGTAGGAAAGCTCCCAGTTCTTTTAATGAATTAAATTACTTTCTCAGAACTAGGGTAATGATTCTCAAACAGGATACAAAAGAATCATCAAGTCTTTGTTAACCATGCAGATTACCTGAGAAAAATTTCTAGAGGTTATAATTTAGAGGGTCAGGGATGGGCCTCAGGTATCATCATAGGGGTGGGGCAAGATAAATGTTGAAAAATTTCCAGCAATATAATTGTTGAAAGAGTCTCTAAAGTGGGGTGCATGCACTGCCAACAGGAATACAGGAAGAAATAGTCCTATCATTTACATCCGTCTTTTCCTCTAACAGAAAAATGAATTTCACCAATGTTTAACCCATTTCCCATTTAGGAAAAAAAAAAAAAAAGTGCAGCTCACTGCCAGCATTAATTTAATTTTAGATGAACATGCTCTTTGAGGCTAAAGAAAATCTGACTGGTTTTCAATGTGAAAATAAAATTTAAAAACTGTTCTTGGACTTATTTCTAAAGAGAAGTTGTCTCTAATCCTAATGTGACAGAAATATATACATAAATTAGATTCATCAAATGAATCGTCAGCTAACTGTTCAAAAACAATGTTAGTATCATACATAGGAATGCTACATTTTCTAGGATTTGACATTTTCAGCGATTGAGAATATTTTGTAAATGGAAATACTACTACTAAAAACAGAACGCTATAAATAGAATGATGTCATTTGTTTCCAAAGACTATTGATATACTAGAGCAATAACCAAATAATAATAAAAGTGAGATATTTTGCCTCAAACTTTGGGGGTAAGGTTAGGACTGTAATTCGAGTGATCTCAGGGTAAACATAGCAGCAAGCTCACCAGCGAGTATTCTCGGGACAAACAAGAAATGGATGAATACACAAATTGACAGCAGTATTTGTATACAATTAATAAATAAACACCATAAATTAAGGCGACAAGATGGAAAGGGAAATTTACAAAAATAAAAATTTTCAAATTTGAAACCACTGCATGAACCCCATTCCTCAAATTCCACTCTCCAGCTTCACTCATGAGCATTAGTGTCTTCACTTTTCTTCTTAAGAGAGTCTGCACATATGCAAGCATGCCTGAATGTCTTTTACTCTCGACACAGACAGTAGCTTATTAAATACATTGGCCAGTATCTTGCTTTTCTTTTTTTCACTTAAAAATTTAAGTGGACAACTCTTTCTTGTCACCATATATTGATGTGTCTCATTCATTTGAAGCAGAAGGAAGCAATGCAATAAAGTGGTTTTGAGCACTGACTCTGGAGTTAGACTGAATTCAAATTTCATCTCTGCCACTTATTAGCTCTATGACCTTGAGCAAGTGATTTAACCACTCCGAACTTTAGTTTCCTCAACTGTAAAGTGAGGATAATAATAATAGTACCTATCTCCTAGGAGAGAGCGAAAATTGAATGAGTTAATTAATGAAAAGTAATTTGAACAGTGTCTTATACATAGTGAGTGCTTATTATTATGGAAAAGGGTCAGAAGATTCTAATGGAAGTAGGCAAAGGAACATTTGAGAATTCTCATTCTAAATTAATATGGTTTTATTCATTATTGACTTATCCATTTATATACTGAGTACTTACCATGTGTCAAATAATGACTATATAGACATGAACATGAAAATGGAAATGAAAATCATAGCATAGATGACGGAACATTGCTCGTCCCTACTCAATTAGTCTGGAAACCTGTATTTTTCCTTCTCTGTTTTCTTAAGGGTACAATAAGGTATGTTCAGTACAACTGAATTAGTGGTAAATTTGCCATCATGCAGACATGATCACAAATATTTCTTATGTAGTATGAATTTAGGGAGTCAAAAAAATAAATGAAAATTTCTAAAACCTTACTACTCTTGGCAAACTTGAGGTTGGGCCATCTCCTTCTGGCTAGGTCTCTCCCCTTTCTTTGTTCTCCTCTTCAGACACAATTTACTTTAGATACCAGGACCTGATATTCTATCCCAGCAGAGAACCACTGTTCCATAGTAAAATGCCTCCTACTTTTCCCCCAATCAAATTGTCTTAGCTCTTGCTCTCGGCCTAAGGCACCAATCTCCCAAATTAACACACCAAAATGTTGATAATTAATAACAGTTTACTGTGTAGGTATCATTCCAGGAGAATATGCTCATTAAAAAAGAGGCAATTCAATCCAAAGAAATGAATATCCAATAGTAAAATGTAAAGAAGTATACAACTCATCAAGGGTTCTTATGATACATAGACTAAAGTGGTTAGCCTCAACAATAATATTCCCCCCATATAATTGCTAGTTCTTTAAAATTTACAAAATCCAAGAAATGTTTATTTATCAAAACTTCTCTGTGGGCTGAGTTTACTATCCCTATTTTGCAGATTAGGAAACAGGAAGACATCAGGTTTAAATCACTTATTTAAACTCAAGATGTCAAAAAGGTCCAGAGCCAGAATTCAAACTCTGATCTTCAGTCTTGCTATCCAGTTCCCTTCCCACCTCACTGTGGTTAGAGACTTGTTGGAAAAAGAAGACATATTATCAATATCACCTTCTGTTGTCTCTGAAAAATCACAGTCCCCATCCACTGAGGATCATGTATGAATCTAGTCATCAGTTCCAGCATTCTGCACGTGGCCGTGATGAGTATAATTCACATCAAAGTACAAAAGGGCAGTCTATGATCTCAACTAGAAATACAATTGTGGTTCAGCAAGCTACCTAATTCAATAGTTTGGGTCCCAAAACTATTGGGGCCCTCTTTTCTTGTTTCTGTAGCTGCAATGCCCTCTAGTGGTAAAAGCTGGTACCATGCCCTGAAAAGCTGTGCTGAGGGAAAGGATGTCACTCACAGTCCTTCCCTACAGAGTAGAACAATTCCCACACCTAAATTCCAATCTGCCTGGGCATAATTTAGCCGTGTGCATTATTACAACATTGGGTGATGTTTTCAGATTAAGATGTAAGAGCCTCTTTAAAACCTCAAGATACAGAATTATATCACAGATAACTTAGCTCCTCTTTTATTTAAAAGTGTGTGAGTGCCCTCTATTTCAGGGAATTGCCTACACACACATACACACACACACACACACATATGCATGCACACCATAGAAAGTAACAGCTGAACCTAAAAAGTATCTGGCAAGCAGACAAGCAAGATTGTGGAAGTGCTTTGCATGGCCCAGTCAATGTTGTTTGCTTACATATTTCGTATTTTTCTAAAGTGAATTTAAATGCTTTTATGTGGATTTACACTCTCCAGTTATCCTTTTTTTTTTTTTTTAACCAATTCCTACTGTTTTAGTTTGTTTCCCCACAGCAGCCAAAGCAGACCCAAGACAAGGACATGGATTCAGAAGTTTACTTAAAAGATGATCTAAGAAGGCAGTGAGGGAGTGAAGAGACTGAGACAGGGAGGAGAGAAACACCATGAAAGTGTCTGTTATTGGCTAAATTGTGTCCCCCAAAATGCAAATGTTGAAATTCTAACCCCTAGTGCCTCAGAATGTAACTATATTTGGGAATAAGGTTTTTCAACAGGTAATTAAGGTAAAATGAAGTCATATGGATGGCCTCTGATCCAATACAACGGGTGTCTTTATAAGAAGAGGATGTTAGAAAACAGACACACACACAAACATACACCGAGAGGACAATGTGAAGACACAGAAAGAAGATGGTTATCTGAAAGCCAGGGAGAGAGACCTCAGGAGAAATCAACCATGCTGACATCTTGATCTTGGACCTCCCAGCCTCTAGAACTGTGAGACAGTATATTTCTTCTCTTTAAGCCACCCAGTTTGTGGTCTTATGTTATGGAAACCCTAGGAAACTGATATCAGGTATGTAAATGAGGGAGTCACTACTGTGAGCAATGGAGGATGTCTTGCTGGGGACTCTCTGAGAAACTGCAGGGAACATACCTCAGAATTGTGCAACCAGAAAATGGAGAGGCTGGGGCATTTATCTGGGGATGGCCCCATGGCTGAGGGCTGTTCCTAGGAGCATTAGTTCCCCCCCTTCCTTTCTGATTGCCCTGGGTGATGGAGCACATTCTCCTGCTCCTGGAGAACGACACTGGCAGGCAGAGGAACAGACAGATGCGGGCAGTTGAGGTGAGAAGCTTTTAGCATGTTAGGGGGACCATCTATCTTTTCTGAAGGTAACTGAGAAGCAGGCAAATGGATGCGGAACAAGTGTCAGCTGAACCTGCCTCACTAAATCTCTATTTGCTCTATTAAGCTCTATTAATATGCTATGTTATTATCCCTCAACTGTTTTGCACATTTACACAGAGGACATGGCTTTTAAAGTGTCGTGTGCACTTTTGCACAAACTGCCACTTGGCCCTTAGCACTCCTCCCCTAGACTCTAACATGACTGACTCTCAGCACTCAGATCTCAGCTCAAATGTGGCTTCCAGAGAGCCCTCTGACTACACTAGTGTGTGCACTCCACCTCATGGTGTGATGGAAAGACTTGTCCAGCTTAGAATCCCCACCACTCTCTCCATTATGTGTTTGTGCCTATAGTTTGAAACATCCCAAGCCTTTGTACATGGTGCTTTCTATATGATTTCTGTGCATCATATGATGTTTCTGTACCTTAATAAGGTAATGCTTACCACTGATGTACAAAACAAGGTATGTGACAGCTATCACTTTTTATTCCACTTGTCAATTTGTCACATCCCCCTTTCAATGACACCTATTAGTTTTTTGGGAAAACTAATGACATGCGCCTGTATTGAACGCTGCTTTCTCTGTTCCTGGCATTTGCAGATGCGTTGTCTCAGGAGGCCCTCAAACACACTGCTGAAATAGGCAGAGAGGCAATACTAACCCCTATATTCTACAGACTTGCAGAACAGAGGCCAGAGCAGCTGCATGATGTGTCCCAAGCTCACCTAACAAGGTCGTGACACAGCCACACTGAGAACCCAGGTCTCTGAATTCCCAGCTGGGAGTCCTTCAATTTCCAGATGCTGGTAGTAAACAAATTATATTTCACATACACTCTAGGATAGCTCTGAAAGAAGCAGAACAGCAAGTCTGGCTTCCAAGGAAACTCCCTATGAGAACTTGACTCTATTGTTGGATAGAGCTTCCTCTCTCCTGATTGAAATTGTTTTGTTATTTGTTTAACAATGGTCTTCAGCTGCCACTGTGCAATTAAACTCCTTTCTGATTGAGGAAGAAATTATATGATAGCATATTCAAGTGGCTTCTTCCTTATCCTGTGGAGAATCTATTGCCTTGTTTTTCGAGAGTTTGTTTTTTATCCAAATGATGCCACAGATTAATAACCAGCTATTGCCCTTGTAGTCGTGCCAAAGGCATCCCAGCTTCTATCTTTGCAATTTCCCAACCACACACAGCAGTCAGAGTGATCCTTTGAAACCGTATGACAAATCATGTCACTGCTTTACTCAAAATCTTCCAGTGGCTTTCCATTGCAATGAGAGTAAAAATAAAAGTCATTACTAAGCCCCAGATTATCTCCTTCTTCTTACCTCTCAGAACTCATCTGCTATCCCCCTCCTCATTCATCCTGCTCCAGAATCACTGGCCTGTCTAATTTCTGAACTCACCAAATGTATATGCATGTACAGGGCCTTTGCCCTTTCTGTTCCCTTTCCTGGAACTTTCTCCCAGATTTGTACTGCCTACCCTTATGCCTGCTTTAGGCCTTTGCTTAAATGTTACATTTTTCATGTGCTCTCCCATGCAGGAAAGGATTTGCTTGTTTGATTTGCTGCCAAATACCCAGCTCCTACAATAGTAAGTAAATATTCATTGAACCAATAGAGTAAGTAAAAAGCGATATATATGTAATGGTTGGATCTTTGTTATATACTTGATTTAAAATAATTCCAGTAAGGAATCAAAGCTTATGCAGTAGATGGGTTATGGCCCACTCCACTGTAAAATACTGGCCATTTCTGTTGTAGGGAAGTGAGTGCAGGTCTCTGACATTGGCAGAGAACTGATGGTCAATGAAACTTCAAGCTCAAATGTTAGCAGTGACTTCTCACTGTCAATATGGCAAATAGGGGCAAGGAGAAAACAGGTCTTAAATATACAACTCAAAAAATCTAACTTTTTTATAACTTGAAGTTATTAATCTTCCAAGTGCCCAACTTTGGTCTCTTATATTGACTGTTCACCAAGACTGTTCACCAAGCACCTACAATATGATTAAAAAAGAAGGAGAGGAGCAGAAGGGAGAGGAGAATGGTCTTAGGAGAGACACTGTTTTGGTTTGAGTTTCCTCAGAGCAACCTTGAGAAAAGAATTGGAGGGCACATAATTTCTTTGAGAAGTGATGCTAAGAAACAATAGTAAAGAAAGAGGAGATGAGACAAAAGAGGGAAGGAAGCCAATAAAAAAAAGCCTTACCAAGCAAATCATCACTGAAGACAAATGGAACTCAGCCCCTCTGGGAACTCTAGGAACGCCAGGACAGAAGAATGTGTGGTGGGCTGGGCGGTGGAGGCACACATTGTGAGCTAGCAGCAAAAAGGGAAGATGAAACCTAGTCTGTCAGAGAAAGCTTTGGGAGCTGTCCAGAGAAGGTGGTGGTCAAGAGGAGCCTTGCCAGGCAGAGATGATGGAGAGAGCATTTCAGGCCCTGAAGCCAGCTTGAGCAAAGCACAAAGGGTCAATTGAGACAGATGTCCATTCATATACTAGGGTGTTCTAGACATGTGACTATCTCTCCAATCATTGAATTTAATTTTTCCTCTGACCCCCATCCACTGGGTGCCAGACAATAAATTTAGGTCTCCTCTCCTTTTCACCCAAGGGATTTGCAGAAGCTCCAAAGAGCAGAAGGGAAGAGGAAGCATCTGGTTCTCTAGTGTGGAGTCCTAATGGTTAATTTTTTTCTCAACCTGGTAGATATTTAGTCATCATGTCTCAATGAAGATAATTTTTAAATAAAATTAACATTTAAATCAGTAGAGTTCTGAGTAAGCAGATTAAGCAGATTACCCTCTATAATATGCAGGCCTTAAAAGAAAAAAAAAAAAAAACAATAAAAACAAAAAAACAGAGAAAAAAGGCCAGTCTCCCCAGAGGAAGAGAGAATTCTGCCTTTAAGTGGCCTTCAGGTTCAAGGTGCAACATCTACTCTTCCTCCCTACCTCCAGCATGCCAGCCTACCCTGCAGAATTTACACTGGCCAGCTTCTACAGTCACATGAGCCAATTCTTTAAAATTGATCACTCTCTCTCCTTCCCGTTAGTCCTGTTTCTCTGGATCACCCTAACACTGATCATTATCTATTTGCTACCGAATCCTTGGACACATCCCTGTTCCCTCTGGCCTCTGGTCACATGTATTCATAGATAACATGACAAGGTCTGTCTGGGTCTAGCTGTCACCAAGGTACTCTGTGCCTATGTAGGAGGGATGAGAAATACCAGGCTGTTCTCTCATGTGTCTCTGAGATCAGAAGGGTCTCTATGAGGCATGTGTGGCCTTCTCCACTTGAGTGTGCTGTGGCAACTGTTTCTACACTATAACTCCCATGCCATGCTGAGGACAAGGAAATTGCACAAAATTTGCTACTACACCAGCTTCAGCCCAGAACTTGGTGGGGAGGGGGCTTGCAGAGAGTGTGGAATGGAGGCCAGAGAGGGGCTCATTCTCTGGAGTCATGCTTGCAAATTACTCTGGCTCCTCCTTGGACATCTACCTCTCTCTGCAATCTTCAACTGTCATGTGTTCATCCTGTTCTCTGCCCCCCGTTTTTTTCCTCCTAGGATATTTTTATGATTTGTGATGGTTCCTTCTTAATAACTCATCTTTGAAGGAAATAAGTTTTCCTGAACCAGCTCTGGAGCAGAAGTCAAGGATGTGTCGCAGGTGAGCAGGAATTTTCCTTTGAGCCAAGTGTTTGCATGTGAAGTTCTTTAGCTTTTATATTTCTGCAGGTGATGAAAAAAAAGAATGACTATGAGACTGTTCATATTGTGAATTCTCTTTTTATTTCTACTTCCTCAGTGATGAACCGCTGTCTAAAAACATGGCTACTCCCTGTGATTCTTCACTTAGACCCACCTCCTTAATTTCTGAGATTAAAATTGAATCCAGGGCAACTCTATCTGTCAGCCCAAGTTCCTGTTTCCCAACCCTACTCCCAAGAAATTTTTTTCCCACTTTAGAGTAATTTTGCTAGGCTTCAAGAATCATCCCTTCCAAGCTTTTCCTGAGATCTGCAGTCTCTTAAGCCTCCCTTGCTAAACTTCTATTACTTTGGTCTGCCTTTCCTACTTCAAGGTCCGAGCTTTCAGCAATTTCCTCCTTCTTTTGAAGGTGGAGTTCATATTTCTGTCTCTCCCAGTGACTTCTGCCACTCTGTTCAAACTAGATGTCTCTTATGGGCTGGCTCATTATCTAGTTTAAGAGGAAAGAAAAATCGGCTCTGCCCAGTCATATAAAGCTTCTGTGCCTTATTATTTACATTTGAAAATTCAGGTTCTGAGTTCTCTGAACTTAGAAGTTCAAAAGTTCGGTTCTTGCACATGAAAAGCCTTCCCTCTCAAAACTTCTCTATCATCAATGTATTTGAAAAGTCTGTTTTAAAAGTTAAAGCCAAGATTTGACTTTTGTGTTACCTGAGATGTGCCCAAACTGCCATATCCTGAATCAATGAATGCTTCAACTTACATGGCAGGGAAATGGATTTAAACAATTATTTACTGAGAATAAAAACATACCTGTCTCAAACAATGTATCAAACTATTATCATATCAAATCATTATCTTACTGTACAATGTAAAAAATAAGAGAACCAATACACTAAGGCAGGGCTAATTATCTTTTCTTGTGTTGCAATGCCACATTACAGACAAAATAAAATTTAAAAAAAAAATAACAAGTACCAAGTAAGTACAAGAACAATATTTTGGTAAAGAATCTTTTAACCATCTTTCTGACTTGGACCAATCAATCTCTCAGTCTCTTTCTCTCAAAGGCTATGTTATGATTTAAAACAAAATCCTAAATTTTTTATCACCATTTTTCAGTGATTTGACCATCGTGTCATATTTGTTACACAAAAGACATGGTACATACAGTTTATTACAATTTTGTCAGAGGCAGTATTATCTAGAAATCATTAATAATATAAATAGGATTATCTTGATAACATCTATTCTTAAGATATGTATTAAATTTCTTTTCTCTCTCTCATTATTTCCAAGGCCTGAAAACTATACTATAGTATATATGTACAGCCAAACTAATAATTTCTTGGTGGTAATATTAACTAGCACTATTTAATATTTTTAAACAATATTACTCTTTCTCTGTCATAGACATGGAAATAATTTAACATGCTTCTCTTAGCACTATCTTGTCTGAAAAATAAATTCTGAGAAGTTGTTTATTTGTATATGCAGAGACTTTCTTTTATTCTGTTTTGCATGAAATATCATAACCTTTCCTGCAGAACACATTGCAACTGTTTATCTTTGGTCTGGAAGCTCTGCAATGGTTTGCGTCCAAAGCAATAAAATTCTGACATTTACATGGAGTCAAATATCTCAAATGGGTTTTTTTCATTTTTGTTCTTTGGTCTAAAGGAATCCAAGGTGATCCAGAAGAGTTTAGAAGCGAATGGCAAAGCAATGTCAAAGAAGTGATTCTGCACCTGCAGGACAATGATTTCAACTGAAAAGTACATCGGGAGAGAAAGTCAGACCAGGAGGTTGACCAGTATGAAGAGCATAAAGCATAGAGCCAGAGAACCTTGGTTCATGACCTTGTTCAAGTTTATCAGCCAGCCTGGGCCTTATTTTTCTCATTGTAAAACTGGGGAAAATAACTCCCCAATGGAACTATTTTGAGAGAAAGTCAGCAGGTGAAAACACTACCCAAACTATGAAATATATACATCAGCTGCCATTGTTAAGAAAACACTGTACTTAATTTAATACTACACACAGAGTATCACATCTCGTCATACCTTCAGTTTATTGGGACTTCTACAAGCAGAGTCTGCAACTGGATACTTATTTGAAGAGGAAAACAGAATAGGGCAGGAGGAGAAGCCCAGTTGAGATGAAGTTTTGGCTACCGTCTAGCCTCAGCTAGATGGCATGGAGAACTCTGAAGTGTGAATGACATCACTAAGTCATTCTTACTTGAGACGAAGGGGACTTTTGTGTTCGTACATCTCTCAAAGGCCATCAGAAAAGTGGAAGTGATATAATGTCCCACAAATTTCCAGGTGAGACAGTTCTGTCAAAGCTCTCTCTCTAGTGAAGGGTACAGTTGTAAACTGTCAGCAGCTAATCCTCCCTGCAGAGGGGGAAGGATGCCCCGCTGGGCAAAGGAGAGCTGGACAGGGTACCAGCAGCAGCTGTTATAATCACCTTTTTGATTCAGAAACATATAACATTACCCAGATCTTTCTCACACTGACTCCCTGTATAGAATCAGATTCTCTGCTAATCTACTCAAAGCCTTCAACTGCAAAACCAGCAGCAGCTTAAGTAAGAGAAACTAGAAATGAATTTAAAAGTCACTAGCTCTGTATTGGTTAGTAATGTCATTCACCGGCAAAAGCTAGACATGAAAATAAGATTCGCCTGTGTTTATAGATCCAGCTGACATTTAGCAAACTCCTACTATATACCAAGCCCTCTGCTAGGTACTTCCTCCTGGTAACTCATACTACCTTACGATGGTCCTACGAAATCAGTAGATATTTTCTTCCCTCTGCCCATCTTTTAATTTTAATTTGCTGGTTCAGGAAAACTGAGGCCCACTTGAAGAGTACTCATTTGGGAGATATAATTAAAAATGTTAATACCCCAAATTACCAAGATTTGATGAGCTTTTTGAGATTCCCCTATGTCACACTTAGGGAATGTTGATAGTTGTTGGTATGTCAATGCCATGAACATAATTTCTACCCCATGTGCGCTACAGATGCAGTGAGGAACAGAGCAGTCAGACCTGGTGCACGCCATCTAGGAATTTACAGAAGGTTGCAGTTGTTGGTGGCACAAATGATTCCTCATTAATGGTGATATCACTCCCAAATAGCCAAGGAATTAATTCAAGATGCCTTTACTGAACACTTACTAAGTGTCAGACCTTGAACCCAAAGTGGGGAGAGGTACCTAAAGCAATAAGCCACAATCCCTACTGCAGAAGGGTATGTGGTCTAATGATCTGATTTGTTCCTAATACAACTTTCTGGGTCTATCTTAAAATTTAATCTTATCTCCGCCTCAATGTTATGTTTAATTCATCACAGAATGGACAGGATGGCAGCAGTCCCATGGGCTCCATTGTTCCACTGACTCATTCACAGGCAATGCATCAAGTCCTTGCTAGAGAATAAATACAGACATTTGTCCTGCTGGGACCACATTGGGCAAAAATGAGGACTAAATCAGATATTTTCAGTTTGGTATAGCAGAAAAAGTACAGTCCTAAACAATATGGTTAAACATCATTCATAATCTGAAATAATCTGAATTGTAAAAGTTGCCATTTCAAATAAATGTGTTTAACTTATCAGGGGAAAAACTTTAATCACGCCAAGCATTTCAAATATTCTGAAATGCAAACATTAATTTTATTTTAATTATTTCCCCTCTTTCATCAGATTCCATCTTGATTCCACCCAAGAAATCAGAGGTCATTTCTTTTTCTGAAACAAGTGGGATTTGTTTATGACTATTGTACAGGTCATTTTTTGCCTCACATTAGATATTTCTGTACATATCTTATGTCTTATTTCCCCCAACAAATCCCCTTCTAGATCTTCAGCCCCTTGAAGTCAATATAGCTGTTCTGATTAGTGTTTGCCTCCTTTGTGGCACATAAAAGGCATTCGGTCAGTGATGACTGAATGACTGACTGGGCTAATGAAAGGATGGATGAGGACAGAAATGAAAAACATTGCATTCTCTGCTAATATTCTCTTGGGACCGATAAAGACTATAGGGCATGATCTGATTCACCCACAACAAAGGATGTTGCCAATAGGAGGAACAACTGCCAGAGGACATAAAAGCCTTGCACATAGTATGTGTTCAGGGAATTCTCTCTGAATTGTCTGAATTGCACATGTGCAGACTGGGTTAGGAGTTTCCTGAACACGTACGTCAGGGAGCAAGATCCACCATCCCTTGGGCTATATTAGTGAATAGCATGCACCACACCCATGTCCCACTCCTGCTCCCTTACTTCTAAAACACTCTCAAGAAATGATATTTAGAGATAAATATCACCATGTCATTTTCCTGGGTGATTGTACTGGATGTTTATTCTTTGTCTTCTCAATATATGTTATCCCTTCTGCAGGAGACAGCTGTAACTTTCATTTGGGGATCCACTTCTTCCCAACTTGAGCCCAGAAAATCTAGACTCAGGGTTTGACATATAATGTAGGTCTAAGACAATTGGTGCGTTGCATCCCTGGGGCCATAGGAATTGGTTCAAAGATAAGCATGTGATCTTGAGTAGTCCAATAAGAATAACAGTTAGAACTTTGCTAAGCATTCGAAACAAAATATTCACTCTTTTGCTGGACGTGAACTTACAAGGATATAGAACAAGGTGCTGCAAGCAGCCACTTTTGACTATGAGGAAAGAGCCTTTCTGAAAACAGAGCAACCACACAGAGGAAATGGAGACGATTGGATGCAAGATCCCCTGCATCATTTAGCACCTAAAACAGACATCCTTCTGGACTTTCCCTCTATATTATCCAATAAATTTCTTTTGTGGATAAAGCCAGTTTTAAGTCAGTTTTCTGTCACTTACAGCCAAGATACCTGAGAGGAAATACTGAATGCTTTGAAAGAAGAATTATCTAACTAAAATTTACACTGAATAATATATGGCTATCACAGAAATAGTTGGCGCCCCTTCTTCTCATATCCCTCTGTTTACCCAGAGGTAAAAACTACAACTCTAGGGGACCAAAATCATACATGTTAATGACTTCCTATCTCAGTTACCCATATTTCTGTATGAGGGCTTTCTCTGGCCACAGGAGCATGGTCAGCCAGCCCATACACATGGCAAAACAGGAAGTGAATGTCCCTGGAAGTAAACCTCAGTCAATGAAGAATGAGACCACTATCAGCTGGGTTTTCAACACTTTATTGATTTTCCTTTCTTCCTGTTTTGCTCCTCCTCCTTCCTTTACTGTGCTGCCTAAGATTGTCTTCCAAATAAACAGTTTACACTCAAAACGTTTTTTGGGGTATGTTTGGGAGGGAACTCAAACTGAGAAAATTACTGACAGAAAATAGTTTCTAGAGGGCAGCAGGAGAGAGATAGAAAATACTGAGTGTTCCCATGAAAGAATATAAGGCACAGAAAGAAGAAATACTAGAGCCATTCTCTGCAAGGAGTAGCCCACAGCACAACTGTTAGGGCTCAGAGTTCATCTTTGTCACCCAAAGCCTTCCCTTCTCTATCATAATGAAAACAACATGAGATTTGGAACCCTGAGATCTTACAGCTTTACCACTTCCTGTTAGTGTTAATTTTCAGCAAGTGACCTAACACCTTTAAATCTTATTTTCCTCATCAGGGGATAATGATACCAATTGCAAAAAGTGGTTTTAGGGCAAAGAACAAAAGATGGGAAAATGATTTGTAAACTATAAAGCACTAGGCAGAAGCAATTATTTCTGATTCTTGTGTGCAGAAAAGGCAACATTCCCAGACTAAAAACACATCTGACTGTAGAGGAGAAAATCACATAGAAAATTCAAAGTGAAAACATTCTACCCCAGGAGATTACCCAGACTTGAGCAAGGGTAAGTACATGACACAAACGTGTCTTATTAATGTCAGTGCCACTTCCACAGTCACTAGTGGAATTTCCATACAAATCCATCCTCTACAAAAACTGTAAAAATAAAATTGGTTTAAAAGAAGATGGTAAATGTTATTCTTTGAAAGTCCCAGCTGGATTTTAGAAAAGGAAAGCAGCTGTAAAAGTGTTTTATAGCCTTAGAAACTTAACTAATTTAGAATCAAAAGTTTTACTGCTTCACCAATATTTATGAGACTACAAATTTATCTAAAATTTTGTGTTTGTTCCATACATCCAAGGTTATTAATGGGCCAGCTGCTGATTATTAATCTTCATTTTCTAAAACAAAACTAGCCCTATGTTTCTTGCAGACTGTACATCATACACACAAACCATATCCTGGAAGCCAAATTAAGCTCGAGTCAATAGCCCATTATAGCAAAGAATTGTGAGCAAAAGCTGTGGGTGAATTGCATGTCTAGAATTGTAGTGATAAAAATCACATTTAGATGTAGGAAGGTTTTGGAAACATTTTATTTTTTCATTTAGCAAATAATGTATGGCTTTACATCTTGTTTTATTATTATTATTATTATTACTATTATTATTGTTATATTTCTGTACAAATGTTTCCTCTCTTAAAGTTGGTTTCAAAGCCAAGGTGAAAAGAAGGGCTAAGCTAACATCCATCTATTGACAGGTAAGAAATAAGAAAAAAGGTCTTATGAAGAGGATAATTATACTATAAATATTGGTAGTGAGCTCAGCGTGTTTCAAGGGGTGCTAAGTGTTTTAATTGCCATTTTATCTCTATTTCACAGATATAGAAATCGAGACTCAGAGAACAATAGTGATGCGCCCAAGGTCATACAGATAATTTTGGTACATCTCAGACCTGAATGCAGTTTATTTCAAAGTTCCACTCTTAACAACTATGCTATCTATATCACCCATAAGAAACAAGCTAACTGACTTGAGTAACCCATGTTAACCAAGAGGAATGACAAAATGTACTAGAAAACTGCTCAAACTTTCACTACTTTTTGTCAGAGTAGATGGTATTTTACATAAAACTTCCAAGTTGAATTTAAAACTCACAAATTGTAGCCCATCATCTACCTCTGGGTGGTAGGTCTTGTATTGTTTGTCACTGTTGGTCTACCAGATGCCCAGAGTGAGGGGCAGCTTGGATTACTTGGAATAAGGTTGAATAAGATTGAAGCAAAACAATTTTAGAAATAAGCTCAACTTCCATCTTTTGTCATGCCAGGTAAGAAGTTATTCTGTATGTATGTGCTAAGGAAGAGGTGTACAAAAAGGCAGAAAGGTCTAAGACTAGCACAGAGGAACCTCAGTCCTGAGCTTACCTCTAGACCCCTCTACAGTCACTGATTGACCAAATTCTGGCCAATATTTTATTCTAGTGACATTTCAGTATCTTTTTAACCCTTTGACCATGGCTATTGTGTAATTTGGCTGCATGAAGAGTCCTCTTCTCTGGGACTCAATGTCTCAAGTAGTATTTCATTTATTCAAAAAGTTTAGGCTTCCTATTCTTATAAAGCTAGCATTTTAGTTCTGCTTCTACCCTCCTCTTACAAACTCATCTCTGGATTGAGGTATGCTTCTCTAAGACTATTCAGTAAAATGGAATTTTCTCCACAGCAAGAAACTTCACCCTGAAGATATTTTCAAAAAAAAATTTAAACCCATTTTGGATCACTGCTTGCCAAGGTTGACAAGAGACCCAATACTGACCAGCAGAGGGGCTCCTTTTCTCTTCTTGTTGGTACAGGAATCCTGAAGAGGCTAATTTAGTATAAGAAATTTGAGGAAGGGCTTTTTGGTCTTCACTGAAGTTATTTACTAGTAAAGGCCATTTGATTCATTTAGAGCTGTAGGTCTCAAATTACCCAGCATTCAGACCTTTTATGTTTCTATTAATTATTGAACTTTTGATACTGCAGAGTATATTATCAGTCCCCACCTTAGAGAACCTGCACTGTCTCTGGGTGCTGCACAGAAGTGGGACTCTAAGGGACATCGATCCCAGGACTAGCCACCTTTACTTTCCTGCTCTAGTCTGAGAAACTCTAAATCTCTCCTTAAAATGAAGTTTAACTACTTTTAGGCCTTCCTTTCTAGGCAAAGGAATACTTAATTTAACTTTCTCCTGGGAAGCCCTTGGGAAGCTACAAGGACACATAGCTCTCATTCCTTGATGACAATAGTATAAAAAAATAAAGCATAGTTAAATTTTCAATGCTATCTCTTTGCCACATCTATTTGTATCAAGTTTTGTGAAACTCTTTTTTTGCCTTGCAGTGGAGATGCAGCTAGGGTGAATAAACATTCTCTTCTCAACCTTTCTTAACTCTGATTTCCAATCCCCAAAGAAAACGGCTTGCAACTTCTAAGATTTATGTCCACAGTTCTATATAACACATTTATCTGCTGGTTGATTTTACAGTTTTTTTCCTATTATTTGTTGATTTAATATTTTTAAAAACTGAAGATTTGAATGTTTTACATGATCCCCACACAACACACACAGACACACACATGCACGCACACATACTCATAAATTTTCTATTCCCCTATTATTCTGAAATAATTATGTTGCATTTCTGGGATGTTAAACTAGTATTCAGTGGTATGGCTATGTATATAGTGTTCACAGTTAATCCTTTTAGTATCAAGTAATCTATTGCCTTCTCTATATAACCTTTTGCTTTCCCTAGAATTAACCATTGCCTCACTTTTTGTTTTTGTTGTCCATCTAGCTTTTGATCTTCTTATTAATAAATCTTTGATCTTCTAGCATAACCATAAATCTCCTCTCATATACTTTAATCATATCAGATAGACTGTCAGTTAGATTTCTTTTTCCCCCTTTGAAAAATTCTAGAGCCTTCTTTCTGTCCTCCTTAAATTTAGACTGGTTGCTCTTTAGGCCTACTATATACCTGTCGTTCTAATACTTCACTTCACCATTATCTTGGGGAATCCCTTCTTCCTTCTTTCTGCTGAAACTGGAGATGAGAATGGAGATGGAGCAGCAAGCAATTCTATAACCATGAAGCAACAAGCATAAGCAAAAGGATCAACATGCCAAGGAAGGAAAAATGAAAAGAGCAATCTTCGGCTCCCAATATCACTGTTAACCTACCCTAGCAACTCTTGTCTGTCTTCCCCAGATGTCTTGTTGTTTGAAATAAGAATTCTTTTTTTTTTTGATCCACTGTAGTTTTATGTTACTTGTAGAAGAATGCATTCCAAACTACAACAGACACAGTGAGATTAAGTGACTTATCCTAATTCACACAACTAGCAAGTCAATGGCAAAAACAGAATTTGATCTACATAGGTCACACAAAATACTGACTACTATTACTACTATTTACTATGTAGTGAGTAACATGATGAAAAAAATTATATATTCCTATCCTGCAAGGCAGGAATTATCTCTATTTTACAGAGAGAGATTGAATATCTTGCCTAAATTCTTATAATTAGGGCATTGCAGAATTAGAATTTGAACTCCAGAGTGTCATCTAGGTCTTTGTATAAAAACCCTGTAACATATTGTTGTTCACCATATGGTTCAGTGTTGTTGCATGTAGAGAGTCATCACAGATTCTTAATAAATTTAGATTATTGTCTTTGGCATTTGTGTCAGGCAATCTCTAAGGTGGTCTTTAGTGAGCTCCGGATCTTGGTATTCATGCCCTTGAGGAAACTTTCCCTTTGTGTAAGAATAGACCTAGTATCTTGCTTTCAACAAACAGAATAGGGCAAAAGTGATAGGATGTCACTGCCATGATCAGGTAACAAAAGACTACGTCTTCCATCTTGCTTTTAGTCCTTGTCTTGCCATCTTACTTGCTGTCTCTGATGATGCAAGCTACTATGTTATTGCAAAATAGTCTTTGGAGAGGTACGTGTGACAGAGAACCAAGTGGGTCCTCTGTCCACCAGCTAATGAGGAACTGAGGCCTTCAGTCAGTAGCCTGTGAATCTCAAAAACTATAACTTGAGTGAGCTTGGAAATGGGTCCACTTCCCAACAAGCTTCAAGATAAAGACAGTAGTCTCAGCCAATACCTTTGATTAAAGGCTTGTCAGGAACCCAGAGGAACTAAGTCATGGCCAGGTTTCTGACCCACGGAAAGTGAGAAATAATAAATGCAAATTGGTTTAAGTCACTAATTTTGGGTAAGTTAAATATCAATAGATAACTAATATAGAAATGTTCCTACATGTACACATCTGTAGAGCTTAGAAAATCCACAAGAAAACAACCAACACAACTGTGGTGGTAAAGGCTTTTGAAGAAGGGCTTTTCACCAAGATCACCTCTAAGCAGTCAGAATAAAATTTTTGCAATAATTTTTTAAAACCTGAAATTTGTACACTTCCTAGTTAGATAATGCATTGGGCTGAAGGTTTTTCAGCAAACAACATTTTCTGCCATTCTAGGAATTGTTTAAGTCATTAGTGGCAGAAGTAGACTTTTACCTTCACTGATGACTTAAGATTATCCTACATATTCGATCATAAAGCTTTTTGTACATAATAAAGTAATTAGCATGGAGCAGTGATTTTCTCAATGAAATTGTGTTTCCAGAATGTATATAATTTATTTCCTGTTAATACAATGCATTTTTGATACTTTCTAATTTCATTTCATGGGATGCTTAGAAACACATCATTTCATAACCAAGGAATTAAAGAGAGGCCAATGACATATAAATGGCTTTACTGAATGCTCTTGAGCTCCTCCAAAGATTTTAGCCTGCATGGAAGATGTGTGATTGTTGGTTCCTAAACAATAGCTTACTTAAGTCACTGGTTTTTATTCCAGCTTAATAAATTGAGAGAGATGCACTGAACAATAACCACTTACCACTCTCCACAAATCCTAATGACTATGTCTGGTCATTTTATTACTTTGTTTTCCCATACTTGCTTCCACCTTCTAAGAGGGCTTTCTAACTTATATTTAAGGTCTTGCTAGAAAAGTGAGTGGTAGGAAACTCACTCTGCACAATGTGAGGGCTGTATAGTGAGTTACAACAGTTTATATCAGAAAGGCAAGGATCTGGGATTGTTGAACTTTGCTTTACTTACATCGAGAGGGAGAAGGTGGGGAGGTCTGGGACTTAGTATTCACTAGCATAATTATAAGGAAGCAAGGGAGACCAAGTGTCTTAGGTGAGTGGTTTCCAGATTCAATTCTAGAAAGGACTGTACTGAATATAAAAATGTCTTGGCTCCTTCATGGCCTGCTTGGTAAGAAAATAGACCCATGTTTACTATTTGACCTTGTCATTAGGTTTGAAGGGTTTATTTTTCCTGTATGGGTTTGCAGAAATGAATATTATAATCTCATCAGAACATTTCTATAAAAACTCCACATGCATCATCAGAGATGGAGCTTGTGCTATGAGGTGTCAGCTACCTGTAATTCTGATGTACCAGCATCTGACCCCCTCCCCACCAGAGAGGCCACAGAAGGGAATTCTGAGATCAGTGCTTTGATGATACAACATTCAAAGCTATAGTTCTAAGCCCTGTGATCCAGCTGCTTCTTTATTTGGGTCACATTTACAGTTTGTCTGTCACTCAAAATGATACATAAACATTAATTCATTGGTCAGTCCAAGCACGGGGACTTGGCTAGGACAAGGCTGTGGTATCAGGGAGGATGAAAATTCATGGAGCAGAAAAGATGCAAGGACTTGAAAATAAGCCAAATCAAAAGTGTGGCCAACTGTCAGTGTCAAACTGTTATTGTGTGTTTACTATTGTGCCAAATCCTTTTGTTGTATTATCTCATTTAATCTTCCCAGTGACCGTATGAGATGATGGCTACTTGCTGGTTCTTTCTATAGTATCTATCTATTCATAGTTGAGAAGGCTCAGGCTCAGAGAGGCAAAGTGACTTGGTCAAGAGCAGAGTTCATCAGTTGGAGAGCCTGGACTTGAACCTGGAGATTTGCCAGTGTCTAAAGCCATATTGGCCTGCCTGTTTAAATTGTTGGTTCAGATGGTCAGAGAGAGATTCATACAGCAGGACACCATCCAAGGAAGGAGAGGAAGGGAGAGAAGCAAAGCCCAGTGAAGACCCTGAGTCAATTATGTGGTGGCCATGGCTTTATCAGAAGCGTGGGGGCCCATAGGTCCAGAGAGGGGCCTCGATCTCCACTCAGCAAAAAGGAATTCTGAAAAGAGACAGTGTGTCCACCCAAAGACACAGACAGGGCATTACTTTGTTCGTTCAATATATATTTATTAAGTACCTACTTTGTGCCAGGCACTGTACCAGACACTAGATAGATATATAGTGATAAATAAGAGTAGTAAAGTTTTCTGTGCTAACAGATTAGGTGGGGTAAGTATGTACATAGACAGATTTTTTTTTTTAAGGATGATTTCAAATAGCAACGAGAACTATGAAGAAAATAAAACAGATAACGACATAAATTAGTATAGATGTCTTGGAATACTATGAAACATGGAAGAGGGAAGGAAAGTTTTCACTGAGCTGAAAGGTAAGTTAAGAGAAAGAGCCTGCTAGGGTTTGAGGTAAGAGACATGCATTCCAGGAAGGAGCAGCAAGTGCAAAGGTCCTGATGTGGGGACAGGCTTGTCATGTTTAAGCAACAAAAGAAGGTTGGTCTGACCGGAGCACAATAAGCAAAAGAGAGGCAGAAAAAGACAAATGACAATAAAAAGACCTTGTCATTTTGAGATAAGTGTGATGAAAAGCCATTGGAGGGTTTGAAGTAAGAGACTAAAAAGATTTCAACAGGGCCTAGAGGCTGAGAATTGAGAGCAGCAGCCAGAGCATTAGGCCAATGGTTCAAGGTGGAACACTGGTTTGAGAGTGTAAGGTCAGGGCTGGGTGGGGTGAGGGAAGGCTGAATGGCCACATGGGAGCCACATGGGCATCCAAGGGTCAGGTCTTGGAATCTGCAACATAATGCAGTTCCTTAATATTCATTGATTCAACATTTGTTTTGACACTCAGTCCTGGGTTCAGGGATGCAGTGCACCCGTAGAGCTCAGGTGGGAGGGAGAAATTTAATAACTAAATTAGATAGTTATGCTTAATAAGTACTCTGAGATAGAGCGACTAGGGACTGGGTTTCTTTAAATCAGGGAAGACCCCATGGAAGTGGTGACTCCTAACAGAACCAGTTCATAGGGCAAAGTCAAAAGCATTCTAGGCAGAGAGGACAGTGTGGATAAAGCACAGAAACAGAAAATAAAACTATGCCATGTTTGAGGAAAAAGAAAGCAACCAGGGATCTTGGAGCTTAGACAGCAGAGGGGAGATAGATGAAAACAAGAAGCTGATAGGGGCAGCTCATGTCACCAGGATCAGAGCTTGAAATTTATCCCAAAGCATATAAGAGATTTCTTTAGATGAAATGCACAATCCACTTTTTTTTTATTTTATAAGGTATAATACTTAAATGTTAATTAAGTATTTGTTATTAACAAACGCTTTGTCTGTGTTATTACTACATGCCAATAACTGTTGTAAGCATTTTACTTATATTAGAGATTTTATCCACAAAACAAAGCTTAGAGCTAGGTATTCTTTTTCTCATTTTGTAAATGAGAAAATTAAAGAACAGAGAGTTCTAGTAAGTCACTGAAAGTCACACAACTCATAAATAGCTTAGCCGGGATCAGAACCTAGGCATTTGACTCCAGAGTTCTTGCTCTAATACAACATGCTAGGCTGATGATCTTTGATATTCAAATACATCCCACAGGGTGACATGAAGACCAAGGACATGGATTAAATCAGCATCTGAGTCCCTCGTGAAGACAGAACAAGCAGAATTATTCTTTGCTTTTTTCCCTCTTCTATGTATTCATTCATAAGCATTTATTGAGTATTTACTATGTACCATTACACCATGTCAGATGTCAAAGATATCTAGAAAGCAAAAAACAGACAGAGATTCTCCATTGTGGGCTTTCAATCTCTTGGGGGGAGGGGGCCAGTGCGGACACAGATGTTAAATAAGCATAGAAATAATATAAAATCAAAACAATAAGTGCCATAGGAGAAGTAGGTACTCCTTCAAGAGCAGATGACAGGTAAAGCCACTTTGAAATAGTATAACTTGAAGAAGGATTATCCTGTTGGGAGACCTTTTGTTTAGAAGGTACTCTCTGTTCTGGATTTCTGAGTGGGGCTAAGAGGGAACAGTAGAAAAGGGGGGAGGATAGTTAGCATGAAGATATGCTAAGGTCCTCAACATGACTCTGTTCTCTAGATTTACAGGTGAGAAATAAATTATATCTTTAATTACTCTTCTTGGTCTTCCAGAGCAGCTCAATCCAGCAGATAAGAAGGCCCAATGAAGGATATATGCATGGACCAGGAATAAATTTAGCAGTTGGCTGCAGTGTCCTGTGGATTCTATCTCTGGAGAGTCTGGTTCCTCCCCAGGAAGACAGATTAGGAACCCCAGTAGGAGAAGGAAGTCAATTCTCCCAGGGATGCCTCCCCTCACTGAAATCTTGGCATTTTAGAACAAACCAAAAATATTAAGGCAAAGAATGAACTCTGGGAAAACACGGTGGTGAGTGGAACAAGCATGTAGAGCTCTGGTGTCTGACCAACCTGGAACCTGTCTTAGTTTGGGTTCCCCCAAAAGCAGAGCCTGAGGCAGGGATTACAATGCAAGTAATGTATCTGGGAGGTGATTGCAGGAAACATGTATAAGGAAGTAGGGATGCAAGAAAGAGGAGATAATAAAGATGATATTTTCAAGTTAGTTTCCACTGAGGGGAACTGAATGCTATGAGCTTAATCCTACTGGAGAATCCAGCGGGGAACATGTACTTCAGGGTTATCTCATTCAATGGGTGAAGGAGATGGGGTATTTATCCAGTAATTCCCATCAGTCATTGGATTAAGTCTGGGGGTTGTTAATTCCCCCAGACTCTCCTATCTGTCTTGTTTACAGGGAGAGAAAGCTCAGGTGGAAAGAGAGAGCTACTGATAGAATCGCAGGTATGGGTAGATAAAAATTAGGTTGCAAGGATGGACAAGGTAAATGCCAAGGGGATACAAGCATGTTATCAATAGCAGCCTCTGTGTTACTTAACTTCTTGGGGCCTGTTTCCACATCCGAAAAGGATGTGAAGTAATAATAAGTCTTAGAATTAGATTCTAATAGAAAGTCTTCTTTCTAAGAATAGCTGCTATTCTCACAACATTTACTGCACATAAAAGGTCCCCATAAATATCTGTTGCATCGATGAATTCATGTAGTTATATGCTGGGCCAGCTTGTCCTGGATCACAAGAACAGATTGTTAAACATTCAGGAATTTTGCAAGCCAGTTGTTAAACTGTTGATAGCTCAAAACCAGCCAGGATGTGTATCTTTACACACTACAAAATCAACAAACACTGAAAATCAGGCTTTCATTTTTTTTCTCTTTTTTTTTCTCTCAGAGCTGTTTTACCAGCAAGCCACTGAATATATGTGAAAGAATTTGGCCTAGTATCAAACATAGAGAAGGTGCTCTAAAGGTGTGTTTTCTTTCTTTTATTGAAATTGAAGTAATTGAAAAATCTACATATTTCCTTGTGTTTGGCTTCTCATTTCTGGTTGCCAACAAGTGCTCCTCAAAGTGGGCCACAACTTTATCTGTAATTTTTTGATTCATTTAAAGAAATAAAAGGAGGGAGATAAAGTAAATATAATGAAATGTTAAACCTGGATGATAAATACATGGGAGTTTATTATTCCTTGTAATTTTCTGAACATTTAAAATGTTTCATAATAAAACACAAGGAATGAGAAAAAACTAAAGATGCTTCTTAGCTTTAGTTCCAATGCCATCGCCTCCTGGGAGTGGAGGGAATGAAGGTTTCAACATCAGAACACACGGAGAAACACCTGAACAACCACAAGTGTCAGCCATCCAGTGTGGGACCAAGGCAGGGCTGTAATTAAGCCTTCATCAGCCTGCAAAGTTGAGTCCCTCAGATTTCAACCAGGCCTTTGTATCATCCATAATCAGAGGTAAAGGGGTAGAAATGATAATTAATACATATCACATCCACCTTGTAAATATTGCTAAGAACATATTTTAAAATTCACAAGTATTTATTGCTTCCCTCTTATATTACCTTTCTCACTGCAAGCTAATTAATCAATAGGCATTGGTTTAAAGGATGAAATCTTGCCATCCTTTGCTTGATTCCTTGTTTCTAGAATTATCAGTAAACAATATATGCAGAATATTGCAGAAGGCATTTCTTTTCCTCTCATGGATCATATAGCATAGAACTTTCCCAAATAATAAATTCTTAATTCCAAAAAGTTTGCTACTAAATTTTTTTAGTATCACTTTCCTATTTCTCCACCAAAGAGTCATGAAGGAGACCTCAGGCATTATTAAATTCAACCCTCTCAAAATTATGCATCTGTTTTGAGTCTCTGACAGTGGGACACATCCAAATTCTGCTTGAATTCTTTTAACTCCAATGCACTGATCTGTGATCAGCCACCTGGATAGATCATTTACTTCTCCTACTCAAGTATTAAGGTGTCCTCTTAGTCTGGTGTCTTTAAAATTTTCTCAAATAATACATTTTCTTGACACTTCACTCTTGGAGTGAACACTCCCCCAGATGTTCTCTAAGTCATCATGTTCTTTTTAGAACCCAGTATATATCCTGAAGAGAGCTGAAATAATGTGACTACTGAGGGGACACAAGAACTATCACTTCTATTGTTTTCGTGCTATCTTTCAGCCAGCCCTTCTGTGAAATTGTGATTTATAACATGAAATACATATTTGGTCTTCATCCTGTTTTCCGGCACAGAGCTCCTAAAACCCTTGAAATTGCATAAGTGATAAGAGCAATAAAGGTATCACTTGTTAAGTTAATGAGGTGACCTTTGGACCACACTTCTGAATGGGTGCTGGTTGCCAGTAGAGCCAACCAAGTGATTAGAAGGTTGAAACTTTCAGTCCCACCTTCCTGACTTCCCGAGAGAAGAGAGGTACTAGAGTTTGAATCAATCATCAACGACCAGTGATTCAATCAATCATGCCTATGTATTGAAGCCTCCATAAAAACCCAAAAGGACTGGATTTGATGTGCTTCCAGGTTGGTGAACACAGGAAGATTTAGAGAGAATGGCTTGCCCGGAGAGGGTAAGGAAGCTCCGAGCCCTTTTTCCATACCTTGCCTCATGCAATCTTCCATCTGGCTGTTCCTGATTTAAATCCTTGTATAATAAATTGGCTATCTAGTAAGTAAAATGTGTCTCTGAGTTCTGCGAGCCACTCTAGCTGATTAATCAAACCCATGGAGAGGTCATGGGAACCAGTCAGTCAGAGGTACAAGTAACCCGAACTTGGCAATTGGCATCCTGAGTTGGAGGGAGTTGTTGAAACCTCCAACATGTAGCCAGTTGGTGTTACTGAAACCCAAATGATTTTCCTTGAGTCTGCCTGCTTGCATGCACTTGCCCAAAGAAATACATAGCAGGAGTTTGCAATATAGAAGGAAAAATAGTTTAATATTGGCCAATTTGGTGATGGAGAGCTTATGCTCATAAAAACTCAATTCCTTGATGGGCATATAGATTACAGAGTACATAGAGCAAAATCACGAGACATTGTGGGTTAGGGGTTCAGGGTCATGCTGGTAGCTGATTAGTCAGAGGTGAGGTAAGGGTAATCATTTCTTCAGGTCTTGAGGATAGTTCTGAAGTCTTTTCCGACATCCCTTTGTCAGTTTCATGGGAAAGTAGCCAGGGGGTCATTCCAATTTAGGACTCAGGAACTGAAACATAACTTAGGTCAAGTTGTTTTCCTTAGCCTGCCAGAGGTCTAGACCTTGTGACCATTAGTCAGATCCCAGCTACTGTCTTCAGCTGCCTCACGGCTTGCTGATTGTGGAGGGGAAAGGCTAGGTCTCTGAGGAGCATAGAGATATAGAGAGATTATTTCTAGAGCTAGGTTTTAAAACTAAATTTAATGAAAGTTATAAGGACTTTGGTTTCATTAGTCAGAAGCACAGGTAACAACCTGGGCTTTAGACTGGTGTCTGAAGTGTGTGGAGAGAGGGGCGGGGAGGTGGGGGCAGTCTTATAGGACTGAACCCTTATCCTGATGCTATTCTTCTGTTTCATAGTGTCAGAATTGAGTTGAATTCTTGGATACCCTGCTGGTGTCTGGAGAATTGTTTGATGTGGGTGTGGGAACCTCTGCCAAATAAGAATTTGAGTTTCAAAATATTTTTAGCTTAAAATTAGGATTTTATACTCATTGATGTATTGGACCTCTGTGGTTTTTGCCTGCCCAGTATGCACTCCCCTTTCTCCTGGTAAAGCACCCCAACTCTGTTTTGAAGAATAGTTTCCCCTTCCAACACAGTACATTTTTGATGGAACTGTTATTCAAGGTGGCTTCCTTAGGGAAAGGCATCAGGGGCTCTCTCCTGGGAATGTGAGCCTTGAGCACAGAAATGCAGGCTGGGAGGAATTGATGCCTCCCAGTGGAGGAGCCAGGGGCTGACTTTCCATTTGTGCCTTCTACCTAGGTCCTCAGAGCTACCATCTCTAATCCCCATTCCTAGCCCTTATCTCTTTCCTTCCAATAAATCTCTTTAGCCAGTGTCAATTTTTGTTTCTTAAAAAATAAAGAACTAAAAATAATACAACTGTCAAATAAGCCACAAATTACACAATTAAAAAAAAAATGTCCAAAATGGCAAAGATCTGTGGCACTTTTCACTTATTTGCTCATTGAATTATGAATATCTTTACTCATTCACTTAAACAACATTCAATAAGTTCCTTTCATGGGCCCAAAACTAGATACCCCATTTAGACAGAAACATCTCTTGGGAGGACCTGTTCAAAAACCATTGTATGCACTATATAATATCAGCATTTAATATGTATTTACTACTTTATCCAAAGAGTTAGTGACAGAAACTTTGTCAAAAGCATTCCTTGAAATCAGATATCCTTTGAAGGCAAAGAACTCCCTACCATCCCACAAAAGAAACCCCTCTTGAAATTCTGCTTTAACTTCTGCTTTAACTTTAACTTTATGTGTGTATATATATATACATATATATATATGTATATATATATGTATATATATATACACATATACATATATACACATACACACACATATATATACATATGTATATACGTATATATTTACACACACAACACATATGTGTGTGTGTGTATATATATATATATACACACATATACATATATACACATACACACACATATATATACATATGTATATACGTATATATTTATAATGTTTTCAGTTTAAGTATGTATATTCTCTTTCACAAATGGTGTTTGAAATAACTATTATAACAGACATAGTTAGTCTTCCAATTTCTATTTAAGTATTTCTAATTGAAAAGCTTTTTTATATTGAATATTATCAGAAAGTAATATGTTCTTTCCATACCTCAGTTAGCATTATGGCTAACATGTATCCAGTCAGTCTAGGCTTTTTGTGCACTTTGAAAGTCTTTTCTGATAGTCTTCTATCCTAGTTATATCTATGTTTTTGCCACATGGGATGACATTCCTTCTACTTTCATATATTTTCAGAGGGATATAAATTGATTTCTTTTTCACTCTGCCTGCTTTAACAAATTTCCTATATTTCATGCATAATAATATTATTTAAAATAAAATGTCCCCCAAAGCTTACATAGACTGGGGTGAGTAAAGGTATGGGAATTTCAGAACTTACAGTGAACAGACTTGCCTTCATCTCGATTTTCTGTTTCACTTTGGATGAGCAACTTAACATCTCTGGTCATTTCTTTATTTATAACATGCACTAGATCCTGAACTGGCTCACGTTTTTTGAAATGTCGTATTTCTCTATTTTGCCTCTTAACTACTGAACCAAAAATCCTGGGACTGGGAAATCAGCCTCTCCTAATGGTTTTGAACAAATTGATTAATGGATGCATATTTAGTAAAAATAAAAATATAATAATGGCTAACGTGTACAGAGCAGTTGCTAAGCTCTTTATACAAGGATCCTATGAGGTAGGTATTGTGGTTATCTTGCTTTTATAGCTAAGGAAATTGAGGTCTGGAGATGTTGAGAAACTTGCCTGAGGGCATACAGTCAGTGCCTCTCCAGAGCCCCTATTCCTCATTAGTGCACTTGGCTCTTCCTGGAAACCATTGAGTTAGATGATAGAAATAATCTGTTCTTTGCTGTCTAACTTAGGTGTTATTTCGTCTAGAAAGCCTTTGCTGAACTTTCTTCTCCACTCTCACCAAGAGAGTATGATGTCCCTTCTCTATGGCTGGTGTGCTTCCCACTATCGCTCATCACACTTTGCTATCATCACTGCCTGATTGTATCTCCACTATAAGCTCTTTAAAGAAAGGATGTGATATCTTTGATTCTGCTTTTACGGTTCAGGAATTGGCAGATGTTTTGCTCTCAGTGAATGTTTACTGAATAAATTAAGATTAGTTTGCTTTAAATCAGCCAAGGGTCTTGATTGTATTTAATATCCAAAATGGCAGCCTGGTTAGAACATTACATAAAAAATAAATGATCTAGAAAGGGTAGACACAATTTAGTATTATGCTTTCAGGAAAGGTATAAAGCTCTGAAATCACTACATCCATCTATTTAAATAAATATTATAAGATGTAAGCAGTGTTCTGTTTTTAAAATAGAGATCTTCTTTCTTTCCCTTAGATAAGGCACAATGAAATCCATTTCCAATTCTGAAAGTAAGAAAAAGAACAAACTTCTTTCCAAGGTAATACCCAAGAATTTTCTGTGGAGGTAGTTTTAGCAGCTATTATTTGACTCAGAGTATATCTGAATCCTTGTGATAATATATGTCATTAAATAGGTCTGTACTTTCAGAGTAATATGGGACTCAGCTAAATTTATGATACTGCAATAAAATAATATAGATTTCAAAGACTATTTCCTGGGTATGGATTTCAAAGACGGCAAACAAAATATGTTTGTTTGTTTTTTTCTCTCTATTTCAGTTTACTTTCCCGAATAACTTACAAAGAATTGCTGTAAGATATAATCATCTATACCATCTCAGGGACTATTAAGAGATAGTATACCTTGACACAATACAGAATGGAGGCCCAGATTTAAGGACATTGCAAGTTACACAGAACTAATTCTGGCTCCTTCAGAGGACAAATTTCTTTGGGGTCTGAGTCAGCCTAACTGCATAGCTCTCTTCCCAATCACTTGAATGACCAGCGTTTGAATCTCAGTTCATTTAGCAGAGTAGAAACCTCATTAAATGCTGTGCACTCAAAAGGTCAACAATTCGTCACACTGAAATAAAAAGACAAACCCTCCAGCAAAACAACTGAAACACTGTAAATGTTAGTAAATGAAAAAATACAGGGAAGTCCCTGCTGGAAGCGGGCACATGGAAAAACAACAAAAACACAAAGGGAAATTCTTAATCATTTATCATGGTCCAAAAGCAGATCTTCTGTTAACCAATGTTTTGATTAATTAGAGATTTATCACTTATTCAGATGTCCAATTATCAAAGAAATATGATAAAATTAAATACACTCAAGGTAATTTACTTTCTCTTGGTGATTCATGACAGGAACTCAGAGAAATCCAACAAGCCAAATTATGCCTTCATTCTTATTTTCTTCACCCTGAGATCAAGATTTTGCAAAAGCTCTGCCATCAGGAGCCTTGCAAAATCAACTACACGAGGCTTCCATGCTGCCATTTAAAAAATGAAGAAGATGGAGGATCTGGGTGTCTCCCAGTTTTAACTCAGTAATAATATATTATTTGGCTAGAAAGTTATATTGACACAGGAAAAACAGTTATTGGTTTCTGCAACCAGATATTTTTTTTTTCCTATGTAAACAGTGCTAAAGTCTACCACTGCAGAATTTCTTAGTTGAGTTGTTAGAAAATCAGAATTGGAAGACAGTTTGCACTGTTGTTGGATTAATCAATTCAAAGAAAGTCATTTAGTGCTTTTTAGTATGACGAATTTTTTAAGTATTTTCTCAAATACAGTTCCTTTATTACATTTTTGTGGTTATCTTTAAAATTAACATTCTGATGCTAAACAAAAATCAGAGTGGATACAATGGGCAAAAGATATCCACAAAGTGAAAAAGTACAGTGTTTAAAAAAAAAAATAAGTTATTTTTTTCCCAAGAAAATGTTGTAATATCCATCAAACACCTTTTCAAGCAGGGTAGTACATTTATTATTAGACATTGAAACCTAACCTTTTTCTAAAACTTTCCATATCAATGACAGCTCCAAGGGATTATTCCCATTTAGGAGTTTAGGATTTATTACACTTTATTAATTTTCCATGTCAACAAATATTACTAGGGACATGTGAGTTAAATATTCAAGGCATTTAATGCATTTATTTACACGTCTCAAGAGTGAATTTATTCATATCATTCTATTTGGATTCATGCTTCCTCAAGCATCATTTATACCACATGCTTTTCATAGTTTGACAAGTGTCAGCCTGGCTCTACCCATGTGTATGAATAGGTAAATATATAAAGATGACAAAGTAAGCTAAAAAGAAGTCTTAGTTGTTTTCAAATGATTGCATTAATCACTTCAATTATGTTTTTGCTAAAACATCTTTTCCTTAAAGAACTCTATTATCTCATGCCCACTCTGGCCAGGATAGCAACACGTCCTCCTTCCGTAATATGCCAAGCCCAACATACTTGCCATTCAGTTAGCCATGTTTTTTCAAATCTGTGGAGGTTTTCTTTTAAACGAGCCACTAAAAAAAGGACATAAAAAGGGCAGTAATTTTTCAAAACTGGTAAGTATTTAAATCATTAAAAAATCTTTGCCTGTGGAAAGGTTGATGCATGCAGTGTCCATTCACTTTGTGTTTCTAAATTTGATTTGTTGAATGGGTTGGAACCCTGGAAGGCAAAAATTCTGTTAGGTACCTGAGATGTTTTTGAAGCAACATATTAGAACCAAATTGCATCAAATATAAACAGAGAACACTGAATAATCACTCTTTCTAACTGAAGTTCTGGGGAATCCTCTGAACAATTTAGGGCACTTGACTGCCCAAGTAAGCAGAAACTAAGGATGACAATTTAAAAACAGCTAATATTTTATTAACAGTGAACATCATCAAGTACTGTAAGAACAATTGCATTTTCACTTTAAAAGAAGAAATCTCGGTGGAGAGGGAAAATCGAAATGAAGACAGTTTCCTTGCCAATGGAGATGTGATGCTTTGGAAATATTTAAGAGGTTTGTTAAAATCTATTAGATAAAAGTTGACCGTAAAGCTATGAGAAAAACCTGAAAATAAGTAGGCAAAGAAGGAAGAAAAGTGTAGAGAACCATTGGGAGAATTCAGGAAAATGAATTTTTTTTAGTATTTTTTTCTAAATATGCCATCAGGAATTCCAGTGATTACTCTCTGAAACTAAGTTTACGAATGGCCCACTTTGATGTCCTAATGTCTTATTTTCTCCTGACACCTCGTATATGAATTTCTGAAAAGCTCCCTCACAGATCAAACACATAGGGAACATATGACACCAAAAGACAGATCTGGAGGGAAATTAGACCTGTAGGCATGGCAACCAGAGTAATCAAGCAGCATATTTTCTGAGTTAGGAATAGGAAAGATTCAAAACATTACTAACGGGTAAGGGGGAGGAATTCTTTCCTAGCTCACTATGTGGTGAGTGATGATGGAAAAGAGTAGGTTCTGATGGATTTGTGTTGGGTGAGAGAATCAAAAGTAGCATAACAAAGCTAATGTAGAATTTTAGCACATTAGGCAACCCACACTCATCTACCTGTGAAAGGCAGTGTTATTCTGTAAGTCTTAGGTTCTGAACTCCTAGAACATTGAAATTATACCTTAGCCTAGCATTTTATCTTAGAAGGCTTATAAAAAATATGCCCTAATGATCGCAATACACCAAACTGATTTCCATTCCACAGCTCTGACCCAAACAAATGTTCACACCTACTCTAGGAGATTTGAAGAGAAATAACAACCATCCACTTCAAAAATCAGTGGAATATTTTACTTTGCTGTTTCCTGTTGCTTCCTGTTGCTCCCTTAAAGACGGTCTGATCTTGCTAGCTCGTCTATAAGAAAAGTTTACTAGCTATAGAGGAGACTAGTTGGTATTTTCCAAAAGTGCATTTATATCTCTTTTCTAACTTACTCTAAAGGACTGCTCCAAGACAGCTAGAACAGAAAATATTATTCATAATGGAAATAGAGGAAACTCAGAGTAAAGCAAATGACATAGTTTATATAAGCTATTGATGGTAGAACTGGGTCTAGAACTCAGAACTCTTGAGCCTCTGTAAGTCATGGCCAAATCTCTTATTGTCCCACTTGATTGTCCTTATCCCTAAGGCTTATCATTAAGCATTTATTGAACATCTACTATTTGACAGAACTTGCTTAGCTGTGCAGGTCAAGATCCTTCATGTTTTCAACTTCCCTGGTCTGTGAGGGCCACAGTATCCTCATCTACACAAAGAAAGAGATGGATTTTCTCTAAGGTTTTTTTCTATCTGAGACCAACTCTGTAGTTGTTTTCATTGCATAACGAGGAGGAAGATAAAAGTTACTCAAGTCTTACTCAAAAAGTTGGCCTAATTGATTCTCATTTTTATTTCCAGAGAAGTTGGAAGACTCAGCATCCAACCTGTTTCCGGGGGATTAACAACTACTGCATTATGTAAAACACTGGGCTGCTTAATGATATATCATAATAATGGGTTATAATAACCAGAGGGTGCATGCTTTATCATGCTGCTGGCTTGAAATCATTTATTTATCTTAGTCACCATGTTACTGCCCAGGTTTGTACTTGCCTTATTACATAAATCAGTAGTTTAAATAGGAAAGAGATCAGATCCCTATTAGTTGCAATTATCCTTTGAGACAACCTTCTACCAAAAAAAAAAAAATCCAACAAAAAACAGATGTAGTCTAGTCTCTATCTGGTCCTCATCTTCTAAATCATTTCAGAAGAAACTGCTCTGACATAGTACAATTCTGATGTTACATCCATTTGTACATAACAGAGAAAGTTAAAATATTTTTTCAATAAATGCCTAAGAATGAAAACCCTTCTCCTATATATTTGCTGCAGTGTAGGATCTGGATTCAGAGGGTCTAGCTTTTACTTCTAAGAAGGTTTATTACCTATGCTGTCAAGTACTTTTAGTTTTCAAAGCACTTTTATGGTTTTCCTCTTAATAAATCTTTACTACAACCCAAGAAGGAAAATAGGACAAGTTGCAAATAAGGAGGGTTCAGTATTTTCATAGGACTATCGTGAATAGTCTGAAGTCTTATGTCAGATAGAGACAGAAATTAAACCGCTAACTCTTGGTCCAGGGGGCTTTATTTTCAACAGTGCCATGATTTTACCCAAAATAAGGTGAGCGTGAACAAGGAGCCACAGCAGCTCAGCTTCTAGGTTCTGACTAAGTGTTCATCATCAGTGGATCACTCTTACCTTTCCTCTTCCCTGGGGTCACCCCATCTTCCAACTGGTTCACACTATAGAGCTGGGCTATTAATAAGATCTGAGTAAGACTCTTAGAGTCTCAGCAATGTCAAGGTTATCCCACACTCTTCGACCTAACCAAATAACAATTCAAATACTAAAACAGAAAAAGGCATGACAGCATGACAGTTCCTAGTTTTCCTAGGATGACTACTCGGATGCTTTTTTTTCACATATCGAAACTTTTCCAACAAAAATTTTGGAGAGGTCTCCCTGCTTTGTAGATACTCTAAGCATATACCCATGATGGTATCAGAATGGGCCACTTGGAAGTGAATGGTAAAGAATATACACAACCCCCGACACCCATAACCAATGCCCACAGCAGGAGCCTCTGCCAAGCCAGTGCCACCTCAGATGCAGTTCCCTGCAAGAGTGTGTTGTTAGATCTCTGAGGAAAGCACCCATGAATAAAGGCGTAATAAACAACGTGCTTTCCTGCGGGGTCAGGCTGTCAATTCAGTGTCCTTCCACCAGTGCTAAAAGCCCAGGCATTCTTCTAACTGAGTCAGAATCGTTTAGCTCATGAATAACCCTGTCACAACCAGTGACACACTTTACTAGAATCATTCAAAGTTAATACAAATGTAAGTTTAAGAACTCAATGGAATCCAAACATAGCTTCCTTGCTGGCGATGGCGGTGGTGGCAATGAGAGGAGTCATGGGCCCAATAACCTGATAATAAATAGGCTCTTCAAATTGCTAGTGGGAGGGTAAAATTCCCATTGTGTCCATTAACTCACAAATTGGTCCGTCCATTGGCAAGTGAGTTTGAAAGAGAACAATTTGCATTTCCAACTACAGAGTCTTCAGCTAGAGACAAGATTTAAATTCCATATCAAAGTTCATTTTGGCAGCTGTATATTATCCTGTTCTAACTCTTCCATTAGGCATTTAGTTATGAATCAATTTCCCTGGCAGTGTTTAATTCTGTGAGGTGGAGGGGAAGCAAAGTAATATATTTCCATGTGGCCCCTGTTATTCACAGCTCTGATTTGCTCATCTAGACACTCAAATCATATGTGTGCTGCTGGTGGCAGCCAGCCATAATGGCCTAGTTATGCTTAAATTCAAAGTACAAATTTTAACAGAAATTATTCATGGTTTACAATGGAAGACAGCCAGGGTGACAGCTAGCCCCTTCCTTTATAAATAGTATGATAATAACCAGACAGCAATTGTAAATGAGAGCCACTGCATATTTAAGGTAGCTATGATGTCACTGCTAAAACAATACTTTATTCTAACTCGCATTTCATCTGAGATCAAAAATATAGGAAGTTAGTCATCTCTTTGAAAAGAGATGACTGTATGACCTATCTGTAGTTAAAGATGAGAGCTACTCTCTGAAGTCTTCAGGATGCTTGCCTTGCCAGACCTGTCCCCACAGGCCTAGTGTTAGCTGCCTCTGTGGTCTGGGCTCTTGCTGAAGTGCAAGGTTTTTACATTTGGGAAAAGGAAAGAACTGCCTTATAACCTCATTGCACGTTGGTCAAGGGCAGGGTCTTGTGGCTTTGGGAAAGAAGGGAGAGAGTTTTTGATGCTGTCTGACTCTCACTGTCCACATCTGTGCCCATGCTTTTACCAACTTCAGCCCTTCCACCTTCTTCTCTCAGCTCTACCTCCCCACGTGTACATTTCTGCAGGCTCAACCTCATCCTGCGTTCTGAGATGCAAATGGAGGATAGCGACTTCTTCCATTACTCTCTTTTTCCCTCCCGGAGTACACGGTGAACTGATAGTGTAATAAGAGGTGGAAAGAGCCTGGATCCCTGAAAAACCAAATAGACAAGAACTTTCACTTAGTTGCACTGAAATTTACCTGAGCAAAAAGCAAATGTGTCCTGTAATGAGTGGCTGAGATGGGGGATTTATTAGTAGCTAACAAAGTATAAAATATTCCACTCTTTTTTCCCTCAGACCCCTACCAAACACCATCGTTAGCCATCATGACATATGTGCTGTCATTTCGAATGCCAATTTTACCCTTTAAAATCTTCCTCAATCATTAGTCTTCCTTTTCTTCTGGCAGCTCTCCACCGCCCGCTGAAACATTGGCTGTCCCTTCACTGTGTGTCAGGGTCAGTAAGAAATGAAATGAATCAAAACTCCTGGCTGTGCCCCAGCGAGTTGGCTGCAAGTACAGTCTTAATTGATGGAGCAACTTACTGAGTCTCTAAATTAAAATATTCAATTTGAGCCATAGGACATCTTAGGATCCACCTGACCTCTCTCTGGAGCTCAGAGGTGGTGACATTAGAATACAGCAGGCAATGGTAAGTGCATCTGTTCTGTAATTAAGATCCCTCCTCACCCCCTGGGGAATGGTGCCAAAGCTTCGACTTGAGATATAGGGAAGATAAAATGTTAATTGCAATCATGTAGAAGGAGGCACAAGGTATAAGCCATGTTGCTCACCTTGCTCAGTCAGATTTCAAGAAGGCAGCATCTGGGGTTGATGGCTCTATTAGCATGCTGACTGTGCCTTCTAAGCCTGTAATGTTTAAAGAACTCTCTACCCCAAGCACAAGGTTAAGGAGAATAAAGTGCTCAGTGGGTAATAACAATGGGGCTTACAAATGATGACAGCTTATAGGAGGGGGGGGAGGGTTATACATTTAGAGTCACTATTCTTATAATTTTTACATTAATCCTGGCTGGGTCGAATGCTTATTACCTAATACTATCAAGCACAGAACACCAAAAGGCATATTTTCTCTTAAAATATGTCCCTTTCAAAAATATTCATATGAAGATATTTTGCTGGGCAATCTGTAAGCATTTTGCCATTTGGTGAATCAGAAGGTTTTGAAGAATTGGCAGGTGCAACCCTGAAAGGCAGCTCTCCTAGCCCCTTCATCCCGAGGGTGGGGTAAGGAGTACTGAGCCAGGTCTTCTGACAACAGCCCCCTGGTTCTCCCTATGCCACACACCCCCCACCACTGTGGTCATATTCTTCCTATTAATAAAGATGTCACATACATGGCATTTAAGTAAACACTGTCTATCTCCACCATGTCACCTCTAGCTGATCAATCTCAGCACTGTTTCTTAACTAAGTTTTCCAGACGGCCACTACTAAATGACCAAAGTTAATAAAAGAGATGAAACCATTGTTCACTCATGTAGTAGATGCTGTATTGACTTCTCTGCTAATAATTCCTTGAAGCTACCCCACTAGCCCTCACCTCCTGCCCCACCCACAGGTTCTCCCCACAGTCTGCTCAGGAAGAGAAAGAAGATTGACCTGGGCTCAGTCCACCTTAATTACTCACTAGCTATCAGTCCTTGGAAAATTTACTTGACATTTCTGATCCTCTTATGTATAAAAATGGGAAGTAATGAAATCTTCACAGTGCAGTAGGGAGGATTAAGTAATATAACATATATGAAAATACCCAGCATAATGCCTGGCAGATAGTAGGCACTCAATAAACATGGGTTCATTTCATTTTAAGCATGAAAAGAATCAAGATACCACCCAGGAATAAAGAGAACTTGCTTTGAGTTTTAAATTTTCTTTTATTCTCCCAGTGTTATATCTATCAAGTAAGGAATGTAGACTTTATGACATATTTCGCAGTTAGAAACATGATTAATATTAGTGACACAAATGAGAGCATACACACAAAAAGATTTTACAAAATATTGATTTTTGTTCCTAACAACGTTGGCAGAAAAAGTTGGTATAAGCTATCGGGTTATCATACATTGCTAAAATGATGTTAAAAGTTCCTGTCTTTTTTCATAGAAGTTAAGAGGCTAAGATATAGAGGCTAGAATCTTTGGCATTTCATAGAATCTATGGCAGATGGCATGCTGGGGAAAAAAACTGAGAGATAAAGAAGATAATACTGTTGTTTTCCAAGAACAATAATTGGAATTTAAAACCTACAAATCTCTGCCTGGAGTTCTGTTGGTTTCGCAAAAGTAAAATAGGCCATCAAAGTCCAGTTTTGAAATGAGAAAAGAAGAAGCAAGCCCACAGGCCTGGTTCTCCAAGGGCTATAACACAGTAAGGTTGAAATCCTTGAGCAACAGATGATGTCAGCTGCCTTCGATTGCCAAAACATTTCCAGCACCAAGGGGGTTGGAGTGAGCCAGGTGGGTTAAGACATTGGAACACCTGTTGCCATCTGATAGGCATGTTAGAGCTCTGGAGACCACTTCAGTGACTTCTTGTAGCCTTTAAGATAAAGTCCACACTTCTAAGTATGACTTACAAGGCCATCCATGGCTTGTTTCCTCCATTTGCTTGCCTCCCTCTACCTCTGATTCCACCTCTTATTACACTATCAGTTCACCGTGTACGCTGCTTGTAACTCTATGCTACCATGATGTTCCTCCTCCCTGACCCTCTGCTCACGATGTGCCCTCCATCTGGGCACAACCTTCATCCTTGCTTTTCTTCAATCATCCTCTTCCAATTCTTCTGCTTGACTCCCTGTCTTTTAAAATTCAGTAACCCCAGGGGGTCTCCCACAGGCTGTGTTACATGCTCTTCCCATGTGTCCCATGATTAACTGAGAATTAGCTCTGTCTCTGCACTTCCGTCCTGCTTATTCTCCATCCCTGAATCTGTTTTCTGGTCTCCACTATAAGTAACAAGAAGACAGGAACCACTTCTGTGCCTTTCAGTGTTGTGCCTAGTCCTATGCATGGTGCAGGGCAGTGAAGAAACAGTTACTGGATGAATGAATAAATGAACAAGGAATGAATGAATAATGTGTGTATGCCTCAGATATAGGAAGTGGGGAAGGGAGGGAATCCATCACTTGTAGACCACCTAATATTCACCTTAACCAGTCCCACCCATAGTGTGGAAGTGCCCAGGTGACTGTATGTGGTAAGCCCTTAAGACCAGGATTTCTAGGGTTAATGCAAGAGCCCTCCCACCACACACAGAGGCAGCTGACCTACCTGGGCCTGAGTATGATCCAGTTTCTTTCCCCAGATGTGGCCTTAAACTTACATTTAAAAAAAAAAAAAAATCTCTTTAGATAAGGAAAAACCCCAGTGCTCAAACATTAATCACATTAGACTTTCTGTCGCTTTAGTCAACAGCAGTGATGAAGCTATGCCCATCCCAGCCTCAGCTCCCCCATCAAACCTGACAACATCATGCTGATAAGGAGTGACATGAGACATGCTAGCATTCTGCACGCCACCCACTCTTTGTGATGCATGAGATTTAGCTAAAAAGCGTTTTAGTAGATGGAGAAAAGGAAGGTTGTTTCCCAGAATTTGTGGTTGGAACAGAAAGAATAGGTGAAAACCGCTCTCCAGATAGCATGGTAATACAAACAGAATTAAGTTATATGCTGTTTTGTTTTGTTTTGTTTTGTTTTTGAGTCATTGAACCTATTGCTCTTTTCTCCCTGTGGTAATAGCAAATACTATGTTACAAATATCCAGTTCCCATCACAACTTTGCTTTCCAAGGGACCAGTTGATCAGTTACTCACACCACTCAATAGAAGAATGTCTACTTTATGGCTCCTCAAAAGCTTATCAATTCAGCTTATTTGCTAAAATGCATGTTTTCTTCTATTAATACACTTAACGAATATTTGCTGAGTGTCCGCTCTGTACAAAACACTGTACTAGGTAGAGGCAAAGACAGGACTGAGAAGGAAAATTGGCATCTAAAATGGAAGCTGATGGGATTCTAAAATAAATCCTTCCTCTGGCAATTTTTCGGTGGCACTCCCTTTAACTTTGTGGTTCCAAACTGGACTTGTAACATTTGTAAGAGGATGTGCTCAGTTTATGTTCTGTCTTTCCTAAGAGGCGAAGTAGAAGTAGCTCTTGGGTACAAACAGAGATCTTTATTCAAAATGCAACAGGAATTTGTTCATTCATTAATGGAAGATTACAGCATCTGCAGTAATCTTGATCTAGAATATTCTGGTAAGAAAACTAGAAAAAAGTGGTAACATAATGAAGGGCCTGCAAGAGCTTCACAATAACCAAAAGGTGTTGGAAAATTAAATAAATGATTAATATATAATAAAATTAATAGTAATTAATAGCAAAGTGACATTTTATCTTAATACCTGCTACCAGATGTCATCTTGGGGAGAAAATGAAAATTGTTGGAGGAATGATTTATAAGGACTTGAGGAGGTTGTCCAAGCCTAAAGATTTGGGACCAAGATGTCTGAGAAGGAGAAAAAAAAAAGAAGGACTTTATTTTTCTTTTAAGGCAGGAGAAACGAATAAGAAAGAGAGAAAATGGGTATGGTAGTTCTGAGACTGGGCATAGAGAGGCGTGTCCAGAGAGCCCCCTGGCAGAATGTAAGCTCCGAAGAATTTTAGGAAAGAGAAATTCTAATATCTATGATTAAAGTTGTTTCATGTGCAGGTATGGGGTGTAAATCTCTCCGCTGTCCTTCTAAAACCTATGAAAGTTCTCAAAAGACTTTTTAGGCTGCTAGAGTTTTGATAGAACTCAAGGAGTTTTGTATCCAATTAAGCAGAGAAGCACAAGAAAATATGTGTGGGAATGAAATCCCTGGAGTCAAGCAAGGACAAAGGAATATGTTCCCTGTGAGGAATTCACTGACGTCTCGAAAATTCCCAAACTCTTTAACTGTAAGGGTCCAAGCTAATTTTACCCAAATCTTGATGGGCTGCTGATTTCAAAGTTACTCTCAGTTTGTTTGTTTGTTTGTTTAATGTGAGAACCTTTGCCTTTGGTCATAACTGGAAAAAAAAAAAAAAAAAAGTTGAGACTATTTCTCAGATCTTTATGGCCATGGAGATTTTAGTATGAGGGGCACGATTGCCATGCCTATATCTGCACTGTTGTGATAGTGTCAACATCTGTATTGACTAGCCTTTAGTCAAAATCTGCAGCATCATCTTTTTCTGCAGTAAAATAAAAGATTCTAGATAAAAAACACAAAACTTTGTAACTAAAAGTGATGTTGAATCTTAATCAGAATGGTCCCGTATATGTTACAGTTTTTCCTAATATGCCGCTAAGAAATGCAAATACTTAATAGAAACAAATCATTTATAAGTCCATGTAATTTGTCTAAAACTGTTCAAGGGGAACTTGAAATCAGCAATTAAAAAAAAGTCTCAGATTTCTCATCTGCAAAATGAAGTTATTAATGTGAATGTAGTCTAGTTAACAGCATTGTACTAATGTCAGTTTCCTGGTTTTAATATTGTGCTATATAAAATGTCATTATAAGCTGGGTGAAGGGTACACAGGCCTCTTTGTACTATTTTTACAACTTCTTGTATCTATAATTATTTCAAAATAAAAAGTTTATAAGAAATGATGTTAATATCTTCCTCACAAGGTTATCATGATGAAATAAGGTATGAAAATATATTGGTAAATTGCCAAAAGTACACAATTATTGGTTGTTTAATAATCTTTCCTATTCTCCAGCTCCCAAAATCAATGTCTCAGAGTAATAATAGCTAATATATATATATAGCTCTTATATGTGCCAGCCACCATTCCTATTGCTTCATGTGTATTACCTCACATAAGCCTTTCAACAATGCTACGAGAAACGAATAATAGTTTTCTCCTTTTAGCAGGTGAGAAAACTGATGCTCTGAGAGATGAGACACTCTCAAAAAGTCATGTAGCTTATCATTGGGTAGAATTACATCGCAGACCTAGGTCTAGGATTCCAGAGCTGGAGCTTTTAACTGCTGTCCATATTGCCTCTCCTTCAGCTGTCTCGCTTCCTCCAGGTGCCAAAAGAAAACAGATTATAACCTGTATTTATTTTCTACTGCTGCATAACAAATCTTTGAAAACTCAGTGGCTCAGAACAACATTCATTTATTATCTTATCGTTCTGTAGGTCAGAAATTGGGGCACGGTATGGCTAGGTTCTCTCCTTGGGCTCTCACGGACTAAAAGTAAGGTGTTGGCCAGCTGCATTCTCATCTAGAGCTCAAGGTCCTCTTCCAAGCTCAAATGGTTGTGGCAGAATTTAGTCGCTTGCAGTTGTAGGACTAAGGTCTCCATTTCCTTGCTGGCTGCCAGCCAGAAACTACTCACAATGCCTAGAAGCTGCCCCCAGGTCCTTGGGGTCCCCTCCATCTTTAAAGCCAT
>NW_006440638.1:28029990-28058189 GCF_000325575.1 Pteropus alecto
ACACGAAATCTTTTTGGATTTCAAATCTCTCTCTCCAGGAAGAGCCCAGGCCCGTTTAAGGGCTAACTTGGTTAAGCCTGCCCAGGATTTCTTCCCTTTCTTAAAGACATCTGTACCACATAAATAACCTAATGATGGTGAGACCTCCATCAGAGTCACAGTTTGGAGATTACATAGGAGTGGGACTCTTGGGAGCCATCTTAGAATTCTGCCTACCCCAGAAATTTCTTTATTTTTCCAACATCGCCAAACTTCTGCCTTAACCTCGAAGGACTGGGATATGAGACAATAAAGACGGTCACGAGTTAACCTCAAAATACGATTAACCAATTAACCTGACCTTTCTGCGTGTATTACACAATTGAGCAAGCTGTTATATTGTTTCTCATTCCCAAACTTGCCCAATTAATGGAGATTTTAATGTATACCAAGAAACAAAATCAGTGTTTTGCTGCTGTTTGTTCATTTGCTGTCACATTTTGACTATGACAGAAATCCATGTAATATAATAAGAATACATCGAGGAGCACATGGAATGATGATTTATCAAGATAACCAGGAGAATCCAGACCATACTCATCATGCAATTCAGTTACCCTTCAGGTGACTTAGAGGCAGGATTCTCTAAGCTCAAAGTATTTTGAAGATTTTTCTGTCAGATCAATTGCTGCTGAATGAAAGTATAAAGAGGCCAAAAATTTTGAAGTATCAAGGTTCTTAGTCCTGCTTCCCCTACCAGTATGGATAAAGAGAATACTGTATTCGTCCTTAGCTCTCTTTTCCCTCACCCTATGCCTGGAGACCTCCCACTCTCCAGGAGAGACCATCAGTGCTGGACTGGTTATTTGGATTCGTCAATTCATAGTTAGAGAATGGGCAGAAAGATTTAAGATGAAGAGGAAGATGGAGGTAGAAAGTCCTTTATAAGAAAGGCTAAGTCAATCTATATAATGAAAAGCTGAAAGAGAGAAGAGGGAAATGTGTGCAAACTGAAAGCCAAAAGGGGGATTCAGAAAATGAGTTACCTCAGAGAATACGGGATAGGAAGAACTAGAAAGGAGGATATAAAATATAAGAGAAATTGTATTTGAGAGTTCCAATTAGAGTAACAATCATCCTACTTTTGATAGATTAACACTGAAGACTAGAATTTTTAGGAAAATAATTTTGATGGTTTAGAGATGATACCAAACAGATACATTTTGAATAATGCATGGATATTTCCCCTAATTAATGTATGACTTTTAATCTCTTCTGGAAAAACATCTTAACTCATGCTAAATAAGTGTTAATTTACTAGATGAGAAAGGGTGTTCCTAAATCTACTAAAACTCTATGTAAAATCATGTGTGAATATACTTTTCTTGAAAAATATTCCATAAGTTTCATAAGATTCTGAAAAGGTTATTTGCAGGAAAGATACCATGACTATGGGAAGAGCACTAGAAGAGGTCTGGATTCTTCTGGAGAAAATAACTGGATGGTTATTATGGTGAAGGACTTAATCACAGGTATACAGAGGCTCTTAAGATATAAGTCATTGGCTTCCTACTTACATATGGAATAGGACATAGCTAGTAGATATATCATAAAAATGTACCCAATCTCTGCTGATTGATAAAGCTTGCCATAGTAGATAATCTGTTGTCACTTGATAACAGTTTGTGGCGGCCAGCCTCCAAGATGGTGACTATTGATCCTTGCTTTCTGGTTTTCACACCCCTTTGTACTATCCTGCCACATGGAATCAGGAATGGGTTTTGTGACAAACAGAATATGGTAGAAGTGATGATGTGTGGCAACTGAGGTGAGATCATAAAAGGTATTGTGGTCTCTGCTTTGGTCTCTTGGATTGTTCACCCTGGGAAACCTAGCAACCATGTTGAAAGGGCACTCGAGTTGCCTTATAGAAAGACCCATGTGGAGAGGAACAAAGGCCTCCCAACAAAAGCCAACACCAAGTTGTCATTCATGTGAATGAGCCAAACTGGAACTGGATCCTCTAACCCTACTCAAACCTTCAGATAACTGCAATCCTGGCTGACATCTAACTTCAGTTTCATGAGATACCTGAGCCAGAACTGCACAGCCATGCTGCTCTGGAAAACCTGACCCACATATGTTATAGGAGATAATAAATTATTACTCTTTAAGCCACTGAATGTTAAGAGTAATTTGTAGTCCACTGTTTAGCTAGTTAACGCATATGCAGAGCTGATACTCAACTATTATTACAATGCTATCAACTATTATTACAATGCTATTACTAACATTGGCATTAAATCTAACGTAAAAGGTAACATCTAATCTAGTTTTTAAAAAAGGAGGGGTTCTGCTAATAGAGAATGATAATAGTGCCATAACTTATAATCACACAGCAGCACAGCACACTTTTACCATGGGCTGATAATGATGTTGATTTCCTTCCAGTTACTGAGGGAAATTGCAATGCTTACATTTGTTCTTGATATAACAAGCACAATACAGATCTCTCTAATTCTGCAATAAAACCACCACCACCCTACAAAAAATCCTCATCCCTTTCATATTGCTTGTTTTTACAATAATAGAGGCCAAAGCTGATGCTAATCCTCAGCTGGATTTAGAAATAGAAGAAAGTGAAATTTGGCAATATCTTTAGTGACATAGTAATGAAAATCATCAAATCAGTATTAATACTTTTGATGGAATTTGCTTAAGTAATGAATTTAAATGTATTCACTGCACACCTTGCATTAATATGATAGTCTCTACAATCAAAAACTAATAAGCATGAACGTCTACAATGTATTTATTCCTGAAAAGAATAAATATTATGGCCTCATAAGACCAATTGAGTGATCTCAATATTTTCTCCCTCAAATCTAAAGCAATTAAAGATAAACCAACCAAGAAGAAATATAAATAATTACAAAACGAAAACCATTGAAGAGAAACTCACAAACAAATAATAAATTGTGTAGAGCAGATCATTAAAGTCTGGTAATTTCCAAGGTCTTGTTGAGCAGATAAAATGTTACTTATAACATGAGCAATTACAATCCTTTGCTTTTGTAGTACTCTGATAATGACAAACAGGGTGTCATTTGGGATATTTCTAGCAGGCAAACTATATATTTCCAGAAGTCAATGATATCTGGGTTGCAATGAGAAGTCCAAGAAAGAAATTTAGGTGATGATCATGCTATTATTAATAATCTTTACAAAAGTCTAATAGCATGATGATCATGGTATAGCAATCAATAGTTTAGGCAACATTAACAATAATAGCGGCAACATGGTGACATTTGTTAAACATTTACTATAGTAGATTGAAAGAGTGGCCATAATCGTCCATAGCTCTCCCTTTATTCTGACTCTTTGCAATATGACTGTAGCTCCCCCCATGAAATTGAGTCAACTTCTCCACTTCATAGACCTGCGTTAGCCTCATGATTTGCTTGTCTCAACAGAATGAATCAGGAAAGGCAGTGAACCGGTTTTGAACCTACATCTCAAGAGGCCTTACATGCTTCCATTCTTCCTTTTGGTCCTATCCAACAAGCATGGGAAAAGGGATATGGTCAAGCCTGCTGGAACCTCGTGGAGATGAACTGAGCCATCTTAGAAACTGACCACAGATACACGAGTAAGCAGAGCTGGGATCAAAATAACCATCCAGCAGAACTCAGAACAGATGGCCAACCCACAGAATTGGGAGCTTAACTGATGATTTTTTGAAGTGACTAGTTTTTTATACAGCAATAGTTAACTGATATGTGCCAAGCACTGCTTTAAGTACATTACACAGACTATTTAAAGTAATCTTGCTATAAGCTATGAGATAGGTTAGTATAATTATTCCCATTTTAGAGGTGAGAACCTGAGGCATAGAACGACAAAGGAATTTATTATTTAATGTACCTAGAATATCCCAATGTAATGATCTTGCTGGATTCAGGTATAGGCAATGTCACCAGGGTTCTGCTTTAATTATTCTTCATACTTTGGCTTCACTTGCCTCTGTCTGGACACATGCTGACTACCTGCAGCCCCAAGTTTACTTAGTACTCATTGCTCATAATCTAGAGAAAAACAGCTCAGATGGAAATCTAGAGAGGCTCTAATGGACTAGACCTAATCCTGTGCCCAATTTAGGGACCAGGTGGGCAGGTGAAGCCTTGTGACTGACAGATCCATCAGAATTACCTGGTGGAGATGGGATGAGGGAAGAGCAGTTCTGTGATTGAGAAAGGAGTATTGGGCAGACAGTAGCATTATGTCCTGCACATTGGCTTACAGATTCAGAGTGGGTTTTAAGACCCCTTAGTGGTGATGATTGGAAACCCTTAAACTATAACATCGAGTCTATCAAGAAGCGGGTGTACATTACAGCATGCAAAACTAAGGACTGTGCTCTTCTGGTTCCCTAGCAGCCTTCTCTTCCCACACTTCTCTATGCCGCCTCACCGCAGCTCCTCTTCCTGAATAATAAGAACATTCTCTGGCACTTTTTAGTTTTATAGATATGCTTAATGTTTGAGGAACAGCATTTTCTCCACGGCTAAATCAGAGAGTGGATTATTTGCTTTACAAAAGAATTCTTGACTGTACAAAGAATTTCTCAGAATAGGACTTTAAATAGCATCCACCCCCCTAGTGTATTTAAACTATGATTCTATTTGCAAGCTACTGCTTCTGAATACCTCAAATTCAGTTTACCTGAGGGGCTGAGCTAGACAGCTTCTAAGAACCTTTGCAACCTAAAAATTATGTGAGTCTACGACCAATAGCACATAGTGCCAAAAAGGCCAGGATATTGGAACTGAACAGCCTGGGTTCTTACCTTGGCTCTGTCACTGATTTACTAGCTGTATAATGACTTTGCACAAGTCACTAGACCACTGTGAGCCTTGGTACCCTCACCTGTAAAGTGTATATAAGAATGTTACCCACCTCAATTTTTGATGTGAAGATTAAATGAGTTAAGATATACACATCACTAGGCACATATATTAAGTATTCTGCCTGCAACTCCTTTGACTAGTTTCTAATTCATTTTGTCCTCTGTAGCCAGAGGCATCTATTCCAAACATAAATTCTATCTTGTCAAACTATTCCACTTAAAATCTCAATGGTTTCCCATTGCTCTAATAAAACCCAATTTCTTAGCTTGTCCTACTAGGGCCTACATGTCTGTCCTCCCACTAGCTACACAGTATCATTACTCACCATGCTCATTCCTATCTCTATACAAACCTGTTGCTACTTTTCCCAAATCAAAAAAAATTTTTTCTCTTGATCTAACTTCTCCTGTGAGCCTCAGCCCCATTTCTTTGCTCTCCTTTATAGGGAAACTCCTTGAAACATCTGTCAGGTTTGCTGTCTTCCATTCTCATCCTCCCAGCTGCCTACTTGACATCTCCACTGGGATATGTGATAGAATTTTCATCTCAACATGTCCAGAATGAACTCCTTCTCCCCTTCTTCCCCAGCTTGCTCTTCCTGGACTCTTTCTCATATCAGGTGATGGCAACTCCAAATAGCTGTCCCTTCTGCCTGAAACACTTCCATGTGCTACCTGTAGAGTTCACTCACTCACCTTCAGGCCATCACTCAACCATCAACTTCTTTATCTTTGTAATGAGGTCCACCTTGAACATTCTCTTCAAACATGTGAGTTGTCCCCAATCTAGATACTCTAATGATTTTCTTTGCCCATTTCAACCTTCCATGTCACTTATCACCTTCTAATCTACTATATAACCATTATTTATTATGTTTATTTCTATCGATACCCTCTCCCCAAATATATAAGCTCTTTAAGAACTGGCATTTTTTATCTACCTTATTCATGTATCCTAATCAACCAGAAAAATGCCTGGAATATGATAAGTACTTAATAAATAGTTGTAACTAAGTATATGCTCTCACCATGATGGACTTCTTCCATTCTCTCAAAAATATTACTTCCTTAGAAAACCTCTCACCTCCCTGATCAATCTCCTTTATTATACACCAAGTGCCTCTCTCTTTCATGGAACTTTTGAGACATTTGATTTTATATTTGTTTTGTGACTAACCAAGATCTCTTAGAGCAGGGAAAACCCTGTTTTTAATTACAATCTTATCACCTATACCTAAGAGTATCTGCATATAATAAGTACTCAATATTTATTGAATAAATGAATGTTAGATGGTTATTACACATTATTGTAAGTTAACATTTTTTCACTTATCGATGGCCCAAAATGTACACAACTGGCAAGATTAAAATCAACTTCTTTTATTTGCTACTTGAAAAGTACTCCTTGCCCCCAAATAAACCAATGGTCATTTGCAGGGTTCTTGTAGATATTCTGATTTGTATCCCATGTGGATAAAGGAGTGTACCAAGTGACCTGCCTGCCTTTTGTTAGAACTTTCTCTCAGTATTATTTGTTTTCATCTGAAGCAGACTCTTTCATTTCCATCTTAAAAGTATGCAAACATTTTTTTTTGTGATACATGGAAATTTAAAGATTTCACCAAAACAAAATTTCATTCTTAACCTCCCCAATTTAAAGTGTTTTCTTTCTAAATCAACTTCATGAGCGATCAATTCGGGATTCAGCATTGTAACAAAGATGAACAAAATAGTCCATGACAAAGATGGTATGTTTCTGATCTTCTGATAACTCCGTACTTCCCATAATACCGCATGAATGGAATTATGACTGCTAGAATTAGAGCTAACATCATATATCCTAGCTTAGTTGGTTGTGTCAGTAATTTATGCAATACTCTGCTACTAAATTTAAATAAGGCTTCTTTCTTGATACACAGCAGCCATTTTTTGTCTGGGCCTTCAGAAGGTTCAGAATGAAGAAACTTGGGTCAACTACTTATGTATTCCTAGCTTTCTCCTCAGAACATTTACATAGTGTGTCCTTGTTGGTTTGTTTAAAATTGACTGCCAAGCACTAAATAGACTGGCTCCAGCCACAGGAATAGATCAGTACACAGAGGCCTCATGGAATTTTTCTCAGAGGAAGAACTCCAGGTCTCCTTCTCACCCTACTCTGAACAGACACTATAACTCTTGTGTGTGTCTGGCACCTTAGCAAATAAAGCAGTGGTACAGAGGGAGGGTTGGACATTCCACCTTTGCCACAGACTCTTGAGAGAAAAGGGACACTTAAACAATTTTACTACCAAATACTTCAAGCATGTAAAAAAAATGCATACAAAATAATAAAACTAACTCCCTTGTACCCACTACCAAACTTTGTCAAAACTTAGTAATTCACCTTGTGGCAGACCCATTGGGAATAGAAAGGAAACATCAAAGATGTGATTGGAGTCCCTGAGTACCCCTCCTATTCCATTCATTCACCCGCTTTCTTTTCCAAAGGTATTTTACCCTCTGGAGGTTGGGGCTTACATAGACATATATGCTTTTCTTCTCATTATCTACAAACTTTAATTTCTTGTGTTTTAAAATTTTGCATAAATGTTATACTCTATCTCTTTCTGCAAGCTACTCTCTCTCCTCCACCCCCAATTCTTCTCTCTCTCTCCCCACACTGGCTCATTATTCTATTCTTGAGATGTATCCATATTAAAACATGAATAATAACATTCCACTTCATTCACTTTAAACTACCGAATTGCATTAAAGTATTTATAGCCACAATCTGTATACTCATTCTCATGGTGGTGTATATTTATGTTTATTCTTTTTTGCTGCCAGAGTAGTGGGGTGCTGGTGGCAGGAATAAGGAAAGAAAAAATAGACACTTTTCTTTCCTGGGGATTCAAATCTGTATGCTGCTTCAGAACTTATGTGGTTAAAAGATGATAAGATGGTTAATTTTATGTGTCATCTTGGCTGAACCATGGTGCCCAGATATTTTGCCAAACATTCTGGATGTTTCTGTGAAGGTATTTTATGCATGATATTTACAGTTAAATTGGTGGACTTTGAGTAAAGCATATTGCCCTTCATAGTGTGGATGGGCCTCATTTAATCAGTTGAAGGTCTTAAGAAAAAAACAGAGTGAGTCCCTTAAGCAAGAAGGAATTTTGCCAGCAAACTGCCTTTGGACATGAAATGTAACACTTCCCTGAGTTCCATCCTATTGGCCTATCCTGTAGATTTTGGACTCACCAAGCCTCCACAATCACATGAGCCAATGTCTTAAAATAAATCTTTCTTTTTCTTTCTCTTACACACACACACACACACACACACAGTTGCTTCTGTTTCTCTGAAAAATTCTCACTAATTCAATGTCAAAACACAACTTGCATTTGTTTTCACTTGTGGTCTTGTGGTCCTTTGGTCTTTGAAAATAAAAGGAACTGGGGAGAAAACCCAAGAGCTTCAAATAGGTATGGGGCAAAATGAAACATGTTGCTTAGTGTATTTTCTTCTAATTCACCAAAACTTATACTTCCTACCCTGAGCCATGCCTTATCTTCTCTACCTATGTCTGTGCTTGATTAGAAGGCATGAGATTAATCTCTGTACCTTCAGTAGGCACTCAGCTAATGTTTATTGAATTATTGGATGGATAAATGAGTGGTGATTTCAAAAAGCCAAGCACAGGGACAACAGTAACAAAGGAATCAGTTAACCAACGCATCCATCAATAAAAATATATCTTTGAGGCATATATTTAGCACTGTGCTGGGAACAGTTGTGCAGTGGAGGTTCACAGACTTGAAAAAAAATAATTTCAGTGATGCCATTTAAGGTGAAAAAAGATAAAAGTAATCGAAAAATTCTAGAGCAAAAGATAAAATATTTTTTTTTAATCATAAGAAAGTGACAATAAAAGTAAATATAATGAGAGTATAAGAAGGATGAAAGGTAGCATGATTGAATTAAAAAATGCTAGATTTTAGGAACTGAAGCTCTACATTCAAATCATAACACTACTTCCTCTTGCTCCCTCATATAACCCTTGGCTAGACAATTGCTTCCTGTACAGAATGGCTTTGAATCATCTCTCATTGTGTTCACACTCTAGATTGCCCACATATTGTCTAGTGAACAGGTTAGTTATTATACCAACAAGTGCTAATTTATTGATTTTCCTCCCACCCATTGCTCTCAGACACAAAAGCCAGTGAGTTACTCAGATGTAGCAGCATTCAATACTCAAGGGTGCTATCTTTAAAAGAAACTATTGATCTCTGTCAACAGCGACACAACCAAATGTAGACTGAACCACTTCATTGCCTTCTGCATGATTTCACATTTCACATCCTGTTCTGGAAACTTCAAAATCTTGTGACATATCAGATAATGGATCAAATAACTGCTTCCAAGTTATTCAAATAAGCAATCTTGTAACCAGATAGGAAGTCAGATGAAATAATCAGGAGCACAAATGGCACTCAGTTATGTTTATCACCAGAGAATAATTTCTTCTGAAAAGGAATTGCATTCTCCTTTATGCTACCCTGGAAATGTTTTATGTTTAATCAACCTTTCTTTGCCCACATGCCTGAGAAATACAATTCACTTTTCAATAGGGAAAATTGGCCCCTGACTGATTTCCATTATATGTATATATCCTCATTCTTGCTGGGCATGCATTAGCTGGGTCTCAGCAATGACAAGGTGATGGATGAGGCTCTCTGGAACAGAGAGGAGATCCATCTCCACAGGACAGAGCTTCTCCGCTCCATCTATCTGTACTGAAGGTATACCAGCTCACAGCTGGCAGCCCCAGAAATGCAGCACACAGATCCTGAGCCACAACAAAGTGCTCTGCGATAGAGAACTGGGAAATGCCAATGAAAAATATTTCAGCAGTGAAAGAGGTCAGAGTATCCCAATATAGTCCTGACTCTGTCACTAGCTAGATAGGAGACCTTGGTTAACTTACATAAACTCATTGGTAAAATGAGATTCTTTCTGTCTTAGCTCTCTCAAGGACCAACTAAAAGGTGAAAAGGATATTATGAATTCAACTTTTTTGATAAATATTATTATATACAGTCCACTGGGGTAAAAACTCAAGGTGCTTTCCATGATACCCTCATTTGGCTGACAGCAGTAGAGTTTTGTGGTTGCACATAAAGAAGGGTGTTGGAGGTGATCTGCATGGTTTAAATCTCACCTCCAACTCTGGCTAGATGTGTGACCTCAGGTAAGTAACTCAAACTTAGCGATAAACGTTCTTCTCCCTATCTGCAAAATAAGTAGCTCAGAGTTATTGTCAGGTTAGTTTCACGGATGACAAAATTAACATTCTAAGTTAATTCTAGTTCTGGATAGTCTGTTCATTCTGGACATGCTGGTGCCATTTGATGTGGTATTTATTTAAAAGATTGACAAGAAGTCAACTTGTGGAAGAGGAGGCAAAGTTCCTTTCTGTGCCCCTGTGCCAGCATTCACCCCTGGACCTTCCTTCTCCCTCTCCACCATTCTTTTAGTGAGCTCAAGTTTTTATTGGATTATAAAGCAGATCTTCCTCCACACTGCTCATTAGAAGAACAAAGCTTAGATTCAAGACACTGTCATCCAGAATGTGTATCTTGTGGAGCCAAACAGAGGACACAAGGAAATCTGGAGGAAAAATTCTAGAGTGTAGACAAATATGCTCAAGACAAAGGATGTTAGAGATGAAGGAGCAAGAGAAATACTCTATGGAATATTAGTCACCATGTCTATCTTAAAAATAATGACATGAACATCTATTATGTAAACATTGTTCAGCATACTTTAATATCTATAATCTCATTCAGTTCTCATAATGCTCCTTCAGGGTAAATATCATTATTCCCCCTGTCCAAAGGAGGAAAAGGCTCAAAGTGATGTCTTCTGGCTGAAGTCACACAGAAATAAGTTATGGAAAGAGAATGAGTCTGTGACATGCTGTTGCTTTCACAGCCGTAACTTACACTCTACACTCTCAGGTTTTTAAAAGTTTATCTGGCAGGTTACATAAAACGACTCACCCCAAAATAGCTATGGCAGCTTTCTGGGCCTTGGACTGATATTTTCCTGCCTTTACTGACCCATGGGAAGCTTCAGTTCCCAAAAATCTCTAGATAAAGAGTGGTTCCCAGGGCTCCCTGGGCCTAAAAGGAGAAAGGAAATAAGTAGAGAAGATCCTAATTACTGGTGGAAAAATGACAGCAGAAAAAACCACTAAAAATAAGAACCAAAATTTCCTAGAAAATGGTAGAAAAAAGGTTGAGACTTTATCTTGAAAAACTAACTAAAAATGTATTAATAAGTTAATTTTATGTTTAATAAGATATTAATTCTTTGATGATTAAAATTAACAAATAATTTTTTAGATCATTTTCCAAATAATTATATAATAGTATAATATGTTACCCTTCAATGTACAGCCAAAAGGAGGATCGTTTTTGCAGAAAGAGCTGAGGTTTCATCAATTTTCCCAAAGGCCACCCTGCATCCTTTGATATTCAAACCATCAAACTATTTTCCTTTGAAGCCTATCATGTTATCACCCTTGTCAATTTTTCTCTTCTTCAATTATTAAGTGACCTAACTCTGTCAGACCCTCATTTGTCAATTATTTTGCGTGTGATTTGAGAAATTCTCTACATCGCTTTCATCTTTGCAAAATCCTGCATCATCTTTTCAAGTTTTGCAGTTTCCTTTTACAATCAAATTGCAATATACTTGTGCTGAGTAGCCCAGCAAAGGATATAGAGAGAAGTGTTTTAAGTGACGAGAGACATTTGAGTGGAGACTAATTTTAATGAGTGGACAGTTTATTAGTACATGCTGTCATGCAATGATGCCTTTCATCTCAATACTCTATAACTGTAACCTTGGGGATGGCAATAAATAATACTGGAATAAGAGGATTCTCTGTAGTAGAAAAGATAATAACTCCTATGTCCTGAATAGCTACTCCCATATCCATCACTTCGTGTGATTCTAGCAGCATCCCTTAGCGAGGTGAGGCAAGTATATTTACACACATTTCACAGTTGAGGAAACTGAGACTCAGCAAAGTGGATGTTTTTTAGAATTTCTTCCTAACCCACACTCTTCAGAGCAGTAACTTTCATTTATTGTTCTTTTGCTTCGTATTGAGAACTGTGCTAAGTACTTTATAGATCACCCCATTTATTCCTGATAACTGTCATACTGGGTGACAGTAATTAGATATTATTAATTTCATTTTACAAAGGACAAAACAGGATATTTAAAGTTAAGAAACTTGCTGTGTTAAGGCAGTTATTAGTACAATAATGCTGAATAACAAATGACCCCAAAATCTCAATGGCTTCCAACCACCAATCTTTATTTCTCACATATAAAAGGATCAGTTGGAGGGCTGAGTTGACTCTGTTTTAGGTGGTAGGTCAGGTTCAGGTCTGTTTTAGGGGTCAGTCATTTGTGACCCAAGCTTAAGGCACAGTAGCTACCTGGGCAAGATCTCTTCAGGACTAATGTCTGTAGTGTATGAGGCTATGTTCATGTCATATTTACTAACCTTTCACTGCCCAAAATAAGTCACTGAATAAATACAAAGTCAATGGGATAAAGATGCAGAATCTGCCTACTCTGCTAGGAGGCACTGAAAAGTTACATGACAAAGAGTATCGGTGGAAAATCCCATTACAAGTGCAGGGAGGCAAAGATGGTGATAGTTAAGAATCTTTGGCAATAGCCCTATCTGTACCATTGGCTTAAGTTCTCATAGCAAGTTCTGGCTATAGAGCCCATGCTGTTAACCAACCCACTGCACTTCCCTGGAACTGCCCCCCATGCTCGAAGGTGAGTCCTCATGGTCGTGTTGATATATCACCACTTCTTCCTGACTAAAGTTGTTTGGCACCTGCTGGCTGAACCCCCTTGATCCTCTTCTATACGTTTGGCCCTGGGTTGCTCTAGGACCAACCCAGTTCTGGATGTAATGCTATCTGTATCTTTAGGCTATCAGCTAAGCAAGAAAAAATATTTCCTCTTGGCCCCATTCTGACCTTAAAAGAAGTATATCTGAATAGCAATTCTCAGCATTTTTATAGCTCCTTCCTCAGTGGAATCCTCTCCCCCAAATTCCATGGGGTAGATATCATTATAACCATTATAGATTTAGAAGCTGAGGCTTAGCAAGATGAAATGACTTGCTAATATACAGCTCATAAACTCCATAGTTCTGATGTGACCTGTAACATTTTATTTACTGTACCTCTGTTAACTGAGCATTTTCTCTAGGCCAGACAACTTACTGAGACTGCTACAGATATGGCTTTATTTCATTTTCACAGCAGTGCAGTGGAGGAGATGTTCTCATACCTTTTAGTACCTGAAAAGTTAAAATAATTGTCCCTAGGATACAGGCTAGGAGATAGCAGAGCCAGAGTTCAACCCAGCTCTTTTTCATTCCTTCGCCTATGCTCTTAAACCTTACACTATCCCATTTCTTTTTTTTTTTTTTTTTTTTTATTCTTGTTCCACCTCCTTAGTAATTAGCTGCCTCGCTAGACAATCTCTTGCCTTAAACTTCTGTGATATAGCCAAACCATGGTCTGGTCCTTCATCTCCAAGGCTCTGTCATGCATTCCATGCCTGAACCTTTGCTTTTGCTTTCTCTTCTGCGACCCCTACACTCCATCCTGTCCTTTGTGTCTATCTGGGGACAGCCGCTTTCTGACCTTCATTCCTGATGGCAATGTTCTGATGCCTGTTACTTCTCATCCTGCCACACAGAACTCCTTTTTATCTGCTGCCTCCTGCCAAGGTTTCCCCTTTTGCATAAGGTCTTATTTTCAGGCATTTCTTCATTTACAACTCTTATTTCAGTTTGAATTAAAATTTCTTTAAGTTCAACTTTGGGAAAATAGATTGTCAATATCTACAAGAATAAATCTATTACTGAAACTTTTGTCTATAATATTCTCATATATTTATTTTTAAAATTTTTAACATATAGCAAAACTGACCTTTTTTGATATACAGTTCTACAAATTTTAATACACATATAGATTTGTGTAAATACTCTCACAATCAATACACAGACTGCTCTGTCATCTCCCAAAACACCCTCCTGCTATCCCTTTATTGTCACACCCTTCCCCTATCCCTAACAATTGATAACCACTAATCGGTTCCTATTACTATTGTTTTGTATTTTCAAGAATGTCACACAAAATAGAATCATACAGTATATAACTTGAGATTGTCAACACGATGCCTTTGAGATGCTTCCAAGTTGTTGCACTTTCGATGATTCATTACTTCTCACTGCTGAGTAGTATTCCCTTGTGTGGATGTACCAGTTTGGTTATCCATTCACCTACTGAAGGACATTTGGCTAGTTTCCAGTTTAGCATAATTAGAAATAGAGCTGCTTTAAACATTCATATACAGATTTTTCCATGAATATGTTTTAATTACTCTAGAATAAGTATCCAGGAGCGTATAGTAAGTGTATGCTTAACTTCAAAAGAAAGTGCCACACTATTTTCTAGAGTTACAGTTAGCTTTCCTACTTACCTATATGCAGTTTTATATTATTGGCAGAGTTAATTGAAATTCTAATGTCTCCTGTTTGCTCCTTCGGTTCTACTCTTGACCTTTCTTCACCATTCTCCATGCCTTGGAAGATTGACATCCATGGGCTACATCAACAGACTCCCTTGTCCTCTTGCTTCTAATTGAATTTGCTTTGTGGGAGGCATTGCCAGGAAAGCAGCGGGCAGGAAGAGAAGCATGTCTGAAGATTTATTTGCCTGCTCCCTCCCTACTGAGTGTCACAGCTGCTACATCTTTTTAGGGTAGTAGCCACTGCTTATGATAGGCCACAAGCTTTCATCCTCTCGCTCTCACAGGCCTGCTCTTGGTCACCATGGGTCACTGCACTGTCCCTGTTTACTTAAATAGTCAATATCTTGTTGAATTTTTCCAAAGTCACTATGAGATAGGAAAATAGATGAGGAAACTGAGGCACATACCCAAAATCACATAGCTGGTAAATAGGAAAGCCAATAATATAATCCAGGTCTTTTAACTTGCAAGCTCATGTTCTTCTCAATAAACTGATTTCACCTCATCTGTTTCAAAGCACTTGTTACCTATTTCTACAAATAATCAATTGCATATGCTGGAAATTTTAAAATAAATTAGCAAATTAAATTCATGATCCAGTTTTTCTGACCAGTTTGTCTGGATTAACATAGCTTTTCTTCCTGTTTATTTGATTTTGTTCCTTAATTTCTAATACTCATGGTATCCTTCATATCAATTCTAAGTTTAATAAAAATGATCAAAATTCCTAAATAAAACATAGAAGGGCTAGATAAAATGTTTTTATTCTTAAGTGAACATTGCACAATGCTAATATATTCTATATTCATTATTTGAATGAATTATTGATTAGATCTATTAGTAATTTCTTTTAAACTTTAAATATTTGAAAATAAACTACTGACATAATTACTAATGGTGAAGCTGAAAATGACTGATTTTGTTTATCAAAACCACTAATGCCTACTATTGGGCTGGCTTTACCACCCTTAGGGAGAACATAAATATAGGTGCAATGGATAATTCTTTATGCACATCATCTGTTCATTACTAATTATTGACTTCATTTAAACCCTTTACTCAAGGGCTCACTGCTATTATATAGAGGAGTTAGCTCTCTTGATTTTCAGATTAGGAATCTGTTTCCTATGTAACTGTAATCTTACTGGGGTTCTGTAGATCACCAGGGGTCCCCAGATGCATTCTCAAGGGTTTGTTGGGTTGCTCTAGTTTAAGGTGACCAACCGTCCCAATCTCAATTTGTCCAAAATTGAGGGGTTTCCCAAATTGTGTGACTTTCACTGCTAAAACCAAGAAAGCTCTGGGCAGACTGGAGAAATTGATCACCTTAACTAGATAGCATATGTTCAATTATATATACATGTCATTGAATTTGTGTATATACATGTATACACACATCTATATATAGACATATACATACATATGTGCACATATATGTGCATAATACATATATATAATACATGTATATTAATTATAATAATCACAATAATGATAATAACACTTTTTTGTTACCTTTTTAAAGCTATAAAATTGTTTGTAGCTTTACTTCTTTTCCCTACCACCTTTCTTCCCTTTTACCCGCAACTCTAGAGGAGCCAGAAGCAGCAGACTGACTTGGGGAAAAGGTAAAGAAAGAAAAACAAAAGAGCAAGCTGCTTTTCCTTCCCCATTCTTGGTCACTGGAATGTAAAGCAGACCTAAGTTCGAGTGAGCAGATCAGCTCCAGAATGGATGACAAACTGGACATTTGAATTTTTCTATATCTGAAAATAATATTGCTAAAATATCTGAAAGTGACCAGAAAACTGATGGAATTTGCCTAACTGAGCATCTGAGGAAAGAGGAAGTAATTAAACATAAGATGCTTGAAGGTAGAGTCAAGCATAAAATGTTTTTTTCTTGATTGTCCCCTACCACGGCCAGCTCATTTTTAAAAGTAGTCATGGGAGTGCAGATTTCTCTTTGAGATCCTGATCTCAATTCTTGGTGATAAATATGCAGAAGTAGAATTGCTGGATCATTATAGCAGTTCCATTTTTAACTGTTTGAGAAACCTCTATATTGCTTTTGACATTCCTACCAACAATACACAAAGTTTCCAATTTCTCCACACCCTAACACTAATCTTTTTTGTTTTTTATAATGGCTATCCTAACAGGTATGAGGCGATATCTCATTATGGTTTTAATTTGCATTTCCCTAATAATTAGTGATGTTAACATCTTTACATATTCCTGTTGGCCATTTGTATGTCTTCTTTTGGAGAAATGTTTATTTAAATCCTTTCACTAATCAGATTATTTGATATTTCTTTTGCTTGAGTTATACGAGTTCCTTATGTATTTTGGATACTAACTCCTTATCAGATATATAGTTTGTAGCATTTTTCACAATATTCAAGCTGTGGAAACAACTTAAATATCCATGTGTATAAATGGATTAAAAAAGTGTGATATATACACATGATGGAATAATAGCTAGCCTTAAAAAAGAAGGAAATTTTGCCATATGCAACAGTATGGATGAACATGGAGGACATTATGCTAAGTGAAATATGCCAGTAGTAGAGGCATAATACTGAATAATTCCTCTTATATGAAGTATCTAAATAGTCAAACTCATAGGAAGAGAGGGTAGAGTGATGGTTTCCAGGGGCTGAGAAAGGGGGAATGAAGGATTTGCTATTCAATGGGTATGAAGTTGTAGTTATTCGAGATGAATATGTTCTAGAGATCTGCAGTATGGCACGGTGCTTATAGTCAACAATACTGTATTGTGCACTTAAAAGCATGTTAAAAGGTTAGGTCTCATGTTAAGCATTCTCTCCACAGTAATAAAAGAGAAAAAAAAAAAACTATTAATGGAAGAACCAAAGACCCTGGTGAATGAATTATATGTGGGAAAGGGAGAACCAGGGGTCAGGTGTTTCAGTCTGTATATGGGAGAAATGAGAGTACCAATGATATTTCCCGTGTGTTATGAAGTTCAAAAATATGGAGACAGAGGTTTGAGCTTCGGTCTCATCATGCAATACCACTTCTTGGCTGTGGGACCTTAGGAAACTCATAAATGATTTTAAGCCTCATTTTTGTATCTGTAACATAGGGATGGTAGTAGCCACATCATACGATCCTAGTAAGGGAAAAATATGATAATGAATGCACAAGTGCTTTGGAAACTATAAAGCACTATGGAGACATGAGACATTATTCTTGGCAACAGTAAGAAAATTAGAAGAAAGAAACCCAGTATGTGACAGACAGCTGGATTTTTTAATATGGTCATTCTTAAATGATAAAGCACAGAAGAGTAGAGGAATCCCACCGACAGTGGAAAAAAAGGGTCAGCGTGGTTGATTTACGGTTTTCCTAAGTAGAGTACAGCCACAGTTAAGTGTTCTCATGTACCACCCTCTGCCCTCATCCCCTTGTTCAATTTTAACTCATCCGTCTGATTTTAACTCAATGAGCACTCCCTCAGGGAAGTTTTCTCTGACCAACTTCCCTGCCCCCAAGACAAAGTCCATCTGAATACAACTGTAATTTCACATTTATTTCTGAAGTTACTTTTTTTGGCATGCAAGTATATGTTTTAATTTTTATATTTTCAATTACAGTTGTCATTCAGTATTATATTAGTTTTATATTATATTCAGTATTATATTAAGTTAAACATTTATATAATTTATAAATTGATCCCCCCAATAAGTCGAGTACCCATCTGATACCATACATAGTTATTCATGTTATTGGCTATATATCCCCATGACTATTTTGTAACTGCCAATTCGCACTTCTTAATCCCTTCGCCTTTTTCACCCAGCTTCCCTACCCCTCTCTCATCTTCCAACCATCAGTTTGTTTCCTGTATCTATAAGTCCGTTTCTGTTTTGTTTATTCATTTATTTTGTCTTTTAGATTCCACATATAAGTGAAATCATATGCAATTACTTGATTGATGCCTCTCTGCACCTAACTTCACTAGGTATCAAACACCAAGGAGGGAGGAATCATAACCACATATGTCTATCTTTATATTCTTATCACTAAGCAGATTGACTGGTACTAAATACATGTCTGCCGAAAATCTGAATAAATAACAGAATGATATATCCTGCTCCATCTGTCCTCCCTGATCTGCCTAATCATGCCACCTTCCATTTATCTTTGAATTTCAAAATTTTATTATACCGGGACTTATATTAGGTTGCCAGGTTATGTTGTGCCTCTCAAAATTAATTATCAGCTCATTAAAAACAGATGTTCCTTTATCTACATTTTGTTTACCCCAATAATGCCTAAGATGTAGATAAACTCATAGTTGGTGTTCAGTAAATGCACTATGGCTTTCAGTTGGCTCATAAATCCTACTGAGGGGAGTTGCCACTATCTCCACCATTCAAGCCAACTCTCTACCCGGGGGACCATTTAGTTCTGGGCTTGATGTCAACTGGTTCTCTAATTAAAAGAAATTACTCAGACTTCTGACAAGGGCTCCACAAGTGCATGTAGCTATAGAGTCCTTGGTCCAATGGTTCTCAAATTGTGTACCCCAGAGCCCCAGGGTTCACTGCAATATCTCAGAAGCTGAGCAGACAGAGAAGTTCAGTGCAGAGTCAAAGGGGAGATTTTACATTTTCTCATATTTCTTTTAAGCCAGGCAGTGCTCTCTGTTTTGTATATTGAGGTGTTAGGTTAAGATTTCACCTTTTGAAAACAACTGTTTAGTCAAATCCTATTATTTTACATAATAGAGAACTATCTAAATAGGGGAGGAAACTGGATGCTAAAAACTCACAGCAAAATTCTACACATGAGAAAAATTAAATGATAATCTCCTTCAAATGAAGTATTTTCTGTTTTTATGTGACGTTAGCCTTACTTTCTGTTAAAACAACAGCCCCCAGGGCCCTCTCTTGTATTACCTATTCTACAGTTAGGCCGATTCAGTTGTGTTATTAATAATATCACTTAGAAAGTGTAATTTAATAGTCATCAAAGACTTGCTGAGAATCTCAATATGTGGACCTGTGTTGTTCTCCTCATGGGTGTGGGCGTAGGTGTCTCTTCCACATAAGTAATCATCCTGTCATTAAGTCTGTGTACAGCCACACTTGTAAGTGGTAATCATAGCAAATCAATAACCAGCACAATACAGAATAAATATTTCAGGGAAAATGAATATTTCCAAGACTCTAGAAAAATAAAATGATCTCTAGCATTTGCATTTGTCATTTTGTGCATGTGGTTTCTATTTTTATTGATATTCCTTTTTTCTTTTCTATTTTTTCTAGCTTATTCATTGTATATATGTTTATAATACTGTTTTTCCATTCCACTGTCCTACATGTAAATTCACTGAAAACATACAATTAATTAAACCAGCAAAAGAGAGGGAATTACTTTGGGAGCTATAAGGTAAGAAATATGGAAAATCTCCTGGCACAATGGACATTGTTTTTTGTGAGAAGCACTACCATTAATTTAACCAGAAAAATATTTTTTCTAGACCTAAATGTAATACTGGAAAGAGACAGAGAGACAGACAGACAGATACAGAGAGAAAGAGAACACTGAAAGAGAAGTTCAGAAATCTGAGAGAAAAGTTAGTTAGCAAAAAGTTTCTCTTGAGTCTCAGATTTAATTTAAAGAAAAAAATAGGTCCTACATGAGTCATTCTCAACCTCTTTTGGTCTCAATACATCTGTATGTACATAAAAGCTATTGAAGACCTCAAAAAGCATTTTTTTATGAGAGCTATATCTTTCGACATTTATCAGATTTGAAATTATAATTAAGTACTATAAAGGAATATTTTAATTTATTTTAAAATAACAATAAACTCATTAAATGTTAACATTCACAATATATTTCTATGAAATATTTAAAAAAAAAAAAAAGGCTTTAAGCATTAGAAAGCTGTTGAGCTCAGATTGGCAGATATAAATTTTCCAAAATTCTAAAAGCATTTGGATGGATGCTCAAATTTATCACTGGCAACAATGCCACCAGTTGTTTTTCTTAAAGTAACAAGTTCACTTCATTCATTTTAGAGCAATTGTCTGCCAAATGCCCAAGTCTAAATAACCACAGTTTGTCTGTCAGTTCTTTCAAGTAAAAATGGTGTTCAGTGAAAAACATTTAGTTCTGCTCAAGCTCAAACAATTGCCAAAGTGCTTCCCCTCAAGACAACCATTATACTTGGTTTGCAATGAAATATTTCATGTGCATTTCTTTTTTCCTCACACAGAATACTCAAGGGTCAAAATTTAATACAATAATTTTTACTGCTTAATTAAGAACATTCCTAAGTGAAAATGGAATCATTTTCATACTGTAAGTGCAGATGTTAAGAATACAATGCTGCTCATACAGTTTGATACTACTGCTTTGGTTTGTACTAAAGCAGTGGCAGTTTTACTCCTATTCGTTCTGCATCATCAAGGGCAAAGTCAGTGGAAAAGGCATATCTCATCTTAGTATTACTATGAAAATAGTTTTGACTTCTCAGAACCCCTGAAATAATCTTAGGGTCCTCCAGGGGACTACTGACCAGACTTCAATGACCACTGTCTTAAATTCTTTTCTAGGAAAAGAAAGACTTTTCCTTTCTTCCCTCTGCCCGTAAACAAAGCAGGCAGAGGCTTGGAGCCAAATATTAATGGTCAATCACAGACAAATATAGCATGCCTCCTCTTCCCCAAGACCCCAGTCTCTTCCCTGGTGGCCTTCTCTCCTAGTGATACACTCCCTTTCCTCCCTGTCCCTCTTGATAGTTGAGTTGACTCTTGTCACTTGCAAGCAAAATTCCTAATCAAGCAGAACATTCCAAAGACCAAAATGTACATTCCACAATGTAGTCCACTGCCTAGTTAATCTATTACCTATATCTATAATCTATAATCATTGATTAATTAATTGATTACTATTCAAACACTCATTTCCATTCTCTCCCTTTTTTAAAAAATAAATATACATGTTCTGAGTATATCAGATTCAATCACATGAAATTTGCCCTTTAGGTTGGGTCAAAGAATGGGGGAATATCATCAATTCCATATAATTCAATTGAATATTAGCCAAAACATTATTTTCCATTATTGGAAGGGTAAATACAAAATACAACAACAGAGAAAATGGACCGATTCCCAGTGATTAGATGGACATTATCTCAAATAAGAAAGAAAAACCAGTGAGGTAAAGACTACATGATTTAAATGTATCTTAGTCAAAACCAACAAGGCAATTTTGGACCATACTGGCTTTGTTCATATATTGAGCTCATCTTTTTTGTGTTACCATGACTCTGTTGTTGAGGGGAACAGATTTTCCATTGCTAATGTCCTTCCATGTAGATATCTAACCTCTCTCCACATACCACCCCACTTGCTTCTCCTCAATGAGAAATTTGCGATGAAGAATAGAGCATGGGGGAAGATGGTGGACTAGGTCAAAGCAGAGTTCACCTCCCCCCAGGTCCACATTGAAATTACAATCAAATTATAAAATAATCAACGTGAAGAATCACCTGAAGTCCAGCTGATCATTACACGTATGTCTAATAATATAAAGAAGGAGCCACGCTGAAGCCAGTAGGATGGGCAAAGTCACGAATAGAGCTGGACCCACACTCACAGGTGTTGGAGGAATACTGGGAGGGAGAGCAAGGCTGCAGAGTCTCCCCTGAAGGAGAGTGGGGTCCTGGTCTCATTTGGGGGCTCCCCAGTCCACGGTCCCAGCCCAGGGAAGAGGAGTTTCCAAAAACTGACTATAAAAATTGGTGGGGATTCTGGTCATTTGAGTGAGATGGAAGGAGACTGAAACCCTAAATACACTTTTAAAGGGTCCACGTACAGGCTCTCTTGCCTGTGGACACTCACCTGGGGCACCAGTGATGAATCAGAGGCTCACGCAAGACTCATACGGGCAAAGACTACATTACCTGATGCCAGAACGAGAGCTGGACAGGTAGCCACCATTGTGCCTTTGTCGGGGCCCCCCATGGGGCAATCTACAGATGGCACCAGCGTGCCTGTGCAGATCCCTCCCTCAAGGCCTATAAGGAAGTGCTGGCCTGAGGAGATCAGCCGCCCTACCCAACCTGCAGACCGCCCAGGGCTGCCAAACATTCCCATCAGGCAGCTGTGAGCTGCATTTTGGAGACAGTTTCAGGCACTGCTGCCAACACAAACTTGGGCAGATCCTGGGGATCTGTGGGCCAGTCCCAGAGAGTAGCCGGTCTTTCTGTGATCTGTGACTTTTGTGAGAATGCACAAACAGTTACCGAAGTTGCAGCAAGACTGAAGCTGTATGGATCTGACTCTGGCAGTCTCTCTGAGACCCCGCTCTACCCAACCCACAAATAGCCCCCGCGGCGCACTGACAGTCAACCACCACTGCCCGGCCCCTCTCCGGGTCTCACAATCCACATAGGCAACAAACTTTGGCTAACACAGTGCAGGCTTTGTGGGGAAATCAGTTGCATGAAGACCTCTGCTGCTTGCAGGAGCAGCAATATTACATAGGAGGATCTCAGGGGTCTGTGGGACCACTCCGGGCAAAAGCTGGTCTCACTGTGATCTGTGACTACAGCAGGAATGTATGGGAATAGAAGTCGTAGTATGGTCCAATTCACAAAGTGCCTGAAGCCCATTGACAGGCATCTTCCCCTGCCCTGCTCTTCTCTGGGGTTGCACAGTCTGTGCAGGCAACAGACCTTGGCTAGCATGGTCTGCATTTCAGGGAAAATAGTTGTGGGCAGACCACTGCTACCTGTAAAGCTGTAATATCTCTTGGAGGAATTGCAGGGGTCTGTGGGACCGCCACAGACAGCAGGTTGTCTCCTATGATCTGTGACTATTGCAGTAACATGCAGACACCGAAACTGCAGAAAACCGAAGCTATTGGCCTGACAGCCCGTGACTCCCTGAGATCCTGCTCCATACAATCTACAAAGTGCCTGTAGCACATTGACAAGCAGCTGCCCCTGCACTGGGGTGGCACGTTCTACACAGTCAACAGATCTCAGCCAACAAAGTGAGCAAAATTCAGGGATACAGTGACGGGAAGAGCACTGCTGCCAGCATGAGATACAGTATCACTTAGGCAGATCTCAGGGGTTTTGTGGGCCCATCACAGACAACAGTAGGTCACACAGTGATATCTGACTTTGGAGGGAGCCCACAGTCCCAGAGCTGGCAGCAACTCTGGAGTTGTATAGGCCAGACGGCCCCGTGCCTCACTGAGATGACACCCCATCTAACCTAAAAAAGCCCTGTTGCAAGTCTGCTCCCAGGCAACCCAGACCCATTTGGTACTTTCTTTAGGTCACAAATTCAACAACAAACAACAGCATTCAGTTTGTGTGGCCCATGCAAAGGCCATTCATCTAGAAGAAGCATTCAGTGTCAGGCCACAAACTCACACCCACGAGCTTCAGTAATTCTTAAACAGAACTCGGGTGTTTACAGGCCCAAGGAGTACAGCAGCTGGCCTTGCTATGATTGGAAATTTGTAAGGGAGCCACAGAGACAGCGCTGGCATGTAAACTGATACTGCATTGGCAGGGAGAAATTTGCTCAATAGATCCAGGAGACTTCCTGGGTCCCTGCACCACCCAACATGCATATCACTCAGAGACTCCTCTATTTCAGAACTTACGGGGCAACTAACAGGCAGTGTCAGGCCTTGAGGAGCACTGGTCCTTCTGAGAAACTACTCTAGGCCAGGGATGGGGGATAACCACACCACTGCCTACAGCGTTGTCTCTTCCACTAACCTATAGATCCAGCAAAGGCACAACCATCTGTAGATCGCTGTGTAGCTCCCCCTTTGTAGCTCCCACCAGGTAGCCCTGAGCAATCAAAGGCCATGGCTGACCTTGACCTACTGGGGAACCCCTCCCAAGGAGCCACAGAACCAACACACCCAGAGGCTGGCACTAGACCACAACAGAGCAACTCCTGGCTAGTCTCGTAAGCGGTACACACAAAGGGTGGTCTCAGCAAGTATACAAGCCTGCTAGGGCAAATCCCACACAGTGGGGTTAGCCCCCACATAGCAACTCTTATCCTGTGGGCACAGCCAATCCCACAATCAGTTAGCCTGAGCGTTAATCTTATCCACTGATGTACTAACACCAATAAAGGCTTACCTACAACAGAAGATCACACAAAAATCACATCCAGAGCCCCTGGCACAGGGAATCACAAAGAGTGTGCCACTGTGCCACACGGGACACCTTTGACATAAGGCCATCTGGCCAAGGCTGAGAGACGAAACAAATATTCCTAATACATAGAAACAAACACAGAGAGGCTAATAAAATGAGAAAACAAAGAAACATGCCACAAATGAAACAAGAGAAGAAAACTCCAGAAAATAAGCTAAATGAAATAGAGGCAAGCAACCTAACATAGACAGAGTTCAAAATAATGGTTATAAGGATATTCAACAAACTTAGGGGGGGAATGGATGAATATAATAAGAAGCTCAACAGAGAGAGATAGTAAGCATAAAAAAGGACACAGAAACCATAAAAAGGAACCAGACAAATGAGGAATACAATAACTGAAATGAAGAATACACTAGAAGGTTTCAACGGTAGGTTGGACGAAGCTGAGGATCAAATCAGTGAAGTGGAAGACAAGGCAGCAGAATACACCCAATCAGAACAACATAAAAAAAAAAGAATTTAAAAAAAAATGAGGATAGTGTAAAAGACCTCTAGGACAAGATGAAGAGTAACAATATCCACATCATAAGAGTATCTGAAGGAGAAGAGACAGAGCAAGGGATTGAGAATCTATTTGAAGGAATAATGGCAGAAAACTTCCCTAACCTGGCAAAAGAATTAGATATATAAGTTAATGAAGCACAAAGAGTCCCAAACAAGAGGCATTCAAATAGACTCACACCAAGACATATCATAATTAAAATGCCAAAGGTCAAAGACACAGAGAGAATCTTAAAAACAGCAAGAGAAAAGCAGCTAGTTATTTAGGATCCCCCACAAGAGTCTCTGCTGATTTTTCAATGGAAACTTTGCAGGCCAGAAAGGACTGGCAAGAAATATTCAAAGATATGAAAAACAAGAATCTACAATCATGAATACTCTACCCAACAAGGCTTTCAATTAAAATGGAAGGTGAGATAGAGTTTTCCAGACAGGGAAAAGCTTAGGAATTCATCACCAACAAGCTAGTATTACAAGAAATGTTAAAGAGATTTCTATAAAAAAAAAAGGGGGGGGGAGTAAAAAAAGAAAAAGAAGAAAAGCCAAATGTGAATAATAAAATGGCAGTGACTATGTACCTAACAATAATCACTTTAAATGTAAATAATTAAATGCTTCAATCAAAAAACATGGAGTAGCTGAATAGATAAGAAAATAAGATCCATGTATATATTGTCTACAGGAGACCCACTTCAGATCAAATGACACTCACACACTGAAAATAAAGGGATGGAAAAAGATATTTTACGCAAATGGAAATGAAAATAAAAGCTGGAGTAGCAACATTTATATCACACAAAATAGACTTTAAAACAATGGCTACAATAAAAAACAAAGAAGGGCTTACATAATGTAAACGGATCACTAAATCAAGAGGACATAACCCTAGTAAACATATATGCACTCAACATAGGAGCACCTACATACATAAAGCAATTATTGACTGATATAAAAGAAGAGATCAACAGTAACACACTCATACTAAGAGTCTTTAATACCCTGTTGACACCAATGGACAGATCTTCCAGACAAAAAATCAACAAAGAAGCAACGGGCCTAAAAGACACACAAAACCAGATGGATTTAAAATATATTTCACCCCAAAGCAGCAAAATATACATTCTTCTCAAGTGTACATGGAACATTTTCCAGGATAGACCACATGTTAAAACACAAAACAAGTCTCAGTAAATTTAAAAAGATTGAAAACATATCAACTGTCTTCTCTGATCGCAATGGTATGAAACTAGAAATCAACTATAAGGAAAAAAAAACTGGAAAATACACAAACACATGGAGGCTAAATAACATTCTAATAAACAATGAATGAATTAACGATGAGGTCAAGGAAGAAATCAAAACATACCAAGAGACAAGTGAAAATGAAAAAATGACTCAAAATTTGTGGTACACAGCGAAAGCAGTCCTAAGAGGGAAATTCATAGCAATACAGGCCTATCTCAAGAAACAAGAAAAAGCTCAAATAAACAATCTAACCTTACAATGAAAAGAACTAGAAAAAGAACAGCAAACAAAGCCCAAAGTGAATAGAAAAAAATAATAAAGATTAGAGCAGAAATAAATGAAATAGTCTAGAAAAACAAACAAAAGATTAATGAAATCAAGAGCTGGGTCTCTGAAAGGATAAACAGAATTGACAGACCCTTAGCCAGACTCATCAAGGAAAAAAGAGGACTAAAATAAATAAAATCAGAAATGAAAGAGGAGAAATAACTACAGACTCCACAGAAATAAAATGGATCATAAGAAAATACTACGAGCAATTATACTCTAACAAATTGGACAATCTGGAAGAAATAGATACATTCCAAGAAACATACAATCTCCCAAGACTGAGTCAAGAAGAAATAGAAAATCTGAAGCAATTAATTACCAACAATCAAATCAAATCAGTAATCAAAAACCTATCAAAAAACAAAAGTCCTAGACTAGATGGCTTCATAGGTTAAATTTACCAAACATTCAAGGAAGAATTAACACTCATTCTTCTTAAACAATTTCAAAAAATTCAAGAAGAGGGAAGATTCCCTAACTCCTTTTATGGAGGCCACCATTACCACAATTCCAAAACCAGACAAAGGCATAACAAACAAAAAAGAAAACTATAGGCCGATATCTCTTATAAACATTGACGCAAAAATCCTCAACAAAGTTATTATCAAACCAAATTCAGCGATACATTAAAAATATCATACACTATGATCAAATTGGATTTATTCTTGGGATGCAAGGTTGGGACAATATCCACAAATTAATTAATGTGATATGCCACATTAACAAACTGAAAGATAAAAACCATATGATCATATCAATAGATGCAGAAAAAGCATGTGACAAAATCCAGCATCCATTTATAATAAAAACTCTCAGCAAAGTGGGAATAGAGAGAACATACCTCAACATAATAAAGACCATATATGACAAACCTACAGCTAACATCATACTCAATGAGGAAAGGCTAAAAGCATTTTCCTCAAGATCAGGAACAAGACAAGGATGCCCACTTTCACCACTTCTCTTCAACATTGTATTGGAAGTCTTAGCCACAGCAATAAGATAAGAAAGAAAAATAAGTCATCCACATTGGAAAGGAAGAAGTAAAACTCTTGTTATTTGCAGACATGTTACTATGTAGAGAGAACCCTAAAGATTCCACACACACACACACACACACAAAACTGTTAGAACTGATCAATGAATTCAGTAAAGCAGCAGGACACAAGATTAATATTCAGATGTCAGTGGCATTTTTATATACCAAAAATGAACTTTCAGAAAGAGAAATTAAGAAAACAATCCCATTTTCGATTGCATCAAAAATAATTAAATACTTGTGAATCAAATTAACCCAGGAGGTAAAAGACCTATTCTCAGAAAATTATAAGTCATTGAAAAAAGAAATTGAAGAAGATACAAATAAATGGAAGCATACACC
>NW_006440638.1:28058855-28064297 GCF_000325575.1 Pteropus alecto
CAAATGGGCAGAAGACCTGAACAGATATTTCTCCAAAGAAGAAATACAGATGGCCAATAGACATACGAAAAGATGCTCAAGGTTATTAATCATCAGAGAAATACAAATTAAAACCACAATGTGATATCAGCTGACACCAGTCTATCATCAATAAATCAACAAGTGTTGGCAAGGGTGTGGAGAAAAGGGAATTCTTATACATTGTTGATGGGATTACAAATTGGTACAGCTATTATAGATAACAGTCTGGAGGCTTCTCAAAAATTAAAAATAGATGTATCTTTGACCCAGCAATTGCACCTCTGAGTATCTATCCAAAGAAAACCAAAACAATAATTCATAAAGATCTATGTACCCTTATGTAATTGCAGAATGATTTACAATAGCCAAGATAGGGAAGCAACCTAAATGCCCATCAACAGATGATTGGATAAAGAAGTTATGGCCCATATATACAATGGAATATTACTCAGCCATTAAAAAAATGAAATTTTACCATTTTCAATGATGTGGGTGGACCTAGAGGTTATTATACTGAGTGAATTAAGTCAGTCAGAGAAAGATAAATACCATATGATTTCACTTATATGCAGAATCAAAGGAACAAAAAGAATTAATCAATACAAACTCACAAACATAGAGGATAATCTGGTGATGGCCAAAGGGGATGAGGGTTGGAGACTGGGAGAAAGGGGTGAAAGGTTAAAGTACAAATTAGTAGTTGATAGATAGTCATGGGGAGAGAGAGCATGGCATAGGGAATGCAGTTAGTATTAATGTAATGGCTAGGTGGAGAGCCAGAAGAGAGAAAGAGCAATTAGGGGCATAATTTAAAAACTATATAAATGTTTAACCAATATACTATATAATTGAAATTAATAATAAAATTTAAATTAAAAAAAAAAAGAAGAACGGAGCAGGCATGGCCTATCACTCAACCTTCTTTTTCTCTTAGGATGACAATTTCTGGTCAACTTCTCCTAATAGTACATTATACAGGGCCAGTCTCCCAGGAGGGGAAGGAGAGGTGAGTTGTGTTGGTACAGCATTGTCTTGAATTAAAGAATCACAATATTACACATGCCTAAGGAACTCTGACCTCTCATGTCTAGCTCTCAATGTGGTAGGAAAAGAAAGATTATTTTTTGAGTCCTTAAACACTAATGTGGTGTTGTTCGTATTTGTTTACCCAGTTCATAATACACAACAGCCATTTAACAAATATTTGTCGAAGGAGTGTATGTTTGCAAATACACAGCTTCTTAAGAATTAGACTCTATGGCATATCCATGCATGAAGGCCACAGGAAGAAGTTCACATTTTATGTTAAGAGAATGGGAAACTATTGAAGAATTTAAAGAGGAGGGTACATAGAGACTGGTCAAGACAGTATAGAAGGCAGAGGCTGTGCACACCTCCTCTCACAACCACACCAAAATTATAATGAAACTACAGAGCAACTAGCATATGGAGTCGCCTGAGGTCTGGCTGAACAAAAGCTCTATAACTATGGACAAAAATAAGAGGTTGCCTTAAACTGGTAGGAGGGACAGAGATATGAAACGATCCAGTCCAACAACTGCATGTGGCAATCGAGAATCGGGAGGCTTATCTTGGCTGCAGAACACCCTCCCCCACCTGAGAAGTGAGGGGTTCTGGCCCCACACTGAAATCCCCAACCCAGGGTTCCAGTGCCGGGAGGAGAAGTTCCCCACAACTTCTGGCTGTGAAAACCAGCAGAGACTGCAGCTGAGTGAGACAGAGGGCTTCAGGAGTTGCAGACTTTCCTCTTAAAGGGCCCATACTCAGGTTTACTCACTAATAGACTTGCTCACTCAGCTCCAGTGCTAGGGCAGCTGCTCAAGGAGTGCCAGGTACATGCAGGGAGACACTGAGTTGTCAGACTTCAGGGCGAGGGCTTGAGGGGTGGCTTTCTCCTGGACAGAAGTACTAGCAGTATCTATTGTTCCTTTGTTAAGTCCTCCACCCTCCCAAAGTGCGGTTGCAGGCACTGCCATAGCTGAGTCTCCATCAACCTGAATAACACAGGTTGCTTCGCCCAGGTGATTTCCTGATACTCCACCTCTCCCAACTTGTGGACCCACCCAAGCCACTTCTACTGACTTATTCTATACAAATGGCCTGTCCTTGCTCTTGCTATTGATTTCCTAAAATCTCTCAAAGGCTCACAAAACCAAAAGAAGCAGAATGTGCCCTCAGTATGCCCTATACCTCTTGCTGAGCAGCCCAAGCCTAGACTAGTAGCAGCCAGCCTCAATTTCTAGCTTGGCCTCCCTAGGCACCTATAAGCTCAGTACGGGTGGCAGCCATCTGTGGATTGCTTGGTTACTCTTATCATGTTGCCCTGGACATGCACAGGCTGCAACTGAACTGGGCCTTTCCAGGACTGTGCCACTGGGCCCCACAGGACATCTACTACACAAAGCCACTCTAAGACTGGGAGATATAGCAGCCCTACCCAATGCATAGAAACTGATACAGAAAGGCAGCCAAAATGGAGAGACAAAGAAGCATGTCTCACATGAAAGAAAAGAACAAAGCTCTAGGAAAAGAACTCAACAAAATGGAGACAAGCAATCTACCATATGCAAAGTTGAAAACACTGGTTATAAGGATGCTCAATGAACTCAGGGGAAGAGTAGATGAACTCAATGAGAACTTTAACAAAGAGATAATAAACATAAAAATGGAGATAGAAAACATAAAAGGGAACCAGTCAGAAATGAAGAATACAATATCTGAGGTGAAGAATACATGAGAGGGAAAAAACAGAGTGGATGAAGCAGAGGATCAAGTCTGCAATTTAGAGGATGGGGTAGCAGAGGACACCCAACCAGAAAAGCAATAAGGAAAAAGAATCCAATAAAAAGATAGTTTAAGGAGCCTCTGGGACAACATCAAAGAAAACATTTGCATCATGAGGGTACCAGAAGGAGATGAGAAAGAGCAAGAAATTTAAAATCTATTTAAAGAAATAATGATGGGAAACTTCTCTAACCCGGTGAAGGAAAGAGACATACAATTCCAGGAAGCACAAAGAGTCTAAAACAAGATGAACCCAAAGAGGCCCACACCAAGACACATCATTAAATGCCAAAAGTTAAAGACAAAGAGAGAATCTTAAAAGTAGCAAGAGAAAAGCAGTTAGTTACCTACAAGGAAGCTCCCATAAGACTGTCAGCTGATTTCTCAACAGAAACTCTGTAGGCCAGAAGGGCTTGGCATGAAATATTCAGTGATGAAAAGTAAGGACCTACAACCAAGATTACTCTACCCAGCAAAGCTATCATTTAGAATTGAAGAACACGTGAAGAGCTTCCTAGACAATAAAAAGCTAATAGAGTCATCACTACCAAGCCAATATTACAGGAAATAAAAAGCTAATAGAGTCATCACTACCAAGCCAATATTACAGGGACTTCCTTAAGAAGAAGAAAAAAAATACGTATCAAAAATATAAATAAAGAATGGAAATAACTACATACCTATCAACATGTACTTCAAATGAGAATTAAATGCTCCAATTAAAAGATGGGGTGGCTGAATGGATAAGAAAACAATACCCTTACATAGGCTGCCTACAAGACAGTCACTTTGTATTAAAATACACGCACAGACGGAAAGTAAAGAGATGGAAAAAGATATTGTATAATGGATCTAGAAAGACAAATGCCATATGATTCCATGTACATGTGGAATCTAAAGAACAAAAACAAAAAAGAAACTCATAGATACAGAAAACATTTTGAGGGTTACTGGATGGGAGGGAGGTTGGAGGGGGTCAGTGAAAAAGGGAAAAGGAATTAAGAATTACAAATTGGTAGTTATAAAATAGTCATGGAGATATAAAATACAGCACAAGGAATGTAGTGAATAATATCGTAATAACTATGTATGGTGTCAGAGGGGTACTAGATTTATTGGGGTGATCACTTGTGAGTTATAAAGATATCAAATCACTATGTTGTACATCTGAAACTAATATAATATTGTATGCCAACTATAATTGAAAAGTAAAAAATATTATTTAAAAACTGAAATAAAGAGGAGGGTACATAAATCAAATTCCTGTTTCAAATATTAATTAAATAATTGTGAATTTGACCTCCTTTACCATTATCTACCTCCCCCCTCTCCCCTTCCCTCTGGTAACTTTCAAGCCTATATGATTTTATTAACTAATATTACCCCAATAAATTTAGTTTTAAAAAGAAAAAAAGAAAGAAAATTAAAGTCCTTTACTAACAAACTGGACTACTAGTATTATATGTATATTAGAATAATGATGTTATAAATATATAGGGATTAAGGGAAAGGATTTGAGATTAGAAGCTATAGAATGAATACTGAGTAGCATACATCAAAGTAGAAGGAACAAGGCTGCTCATAGTCTAATGAATGTGGGAATTTGTTGAATTTCCAGTTTCTGGATGAAACGAGGTATTCATGAAGTACAAAAATGGCTGCTGCATTTTTCTGTAAAAATCTGTTTCCCTGATCAAAAAAAAAATTGTGAATGTGAATGCAAATGTGAATTTATTTCTGGTTGGCGATCCAGACAAGAACAGGTTGTGGGGGGAGGAGAAAGGATGTCATATGGGTCTGTTTCCACCTCATTACTTTTATGGTTTTCTTTTCAGAAATAAAATTAAAAAATTGCATCTTGCTTGATCTCCATGATGGATAGTGTTACTTTTATGACCTGTTTCACAATATCTGGCTGTTTGTCCTTAATACAACCAGGCCTCTCTGGGGCTTGTGATGATGATGTCAATATTTTCCCCAGCAGGAAAATAAAATTGATTATGGAATTTTATGAATAAATTTTGGCTATCTGCTTCTCAGAGATAAAAAGCTTTCCACACATTATATGAATGGCAATTTAGGCACTCTTTCATAGTCTTTGTAGCCTAGTGATCATGGGTGTCAACAGGAGGACACGCCATAGATTTGTCTTTGCCCTCTGTCTCAGAACTGTTCTATAAACAGATTGATGTGATATCCCAGATATGGTAAGGAGCCTTGAGGACATGCTTTATGATTTTAAGGGTAACTTTACTACTTTCCACCCTCAACTAGAGAATGAGTTTCTTTACAATAAAAAAAAAAAAAAAGTCATCTTTATATAGGCCACAACATCTACAGCCGTGAGGGATAAAGAGAATGTCAGCCTAGTCATCTAGTCAGCTGGATTAATCTAGACCATTCGTAGACAGATATTGAAGTGGGCATACCTTTCCAGCCAAACTGCAAGGGAAACTTGAAGTTGGGATTAAAGCCAATAGTGACCATGAGAAAATGAAAATAGATTTGACACTGTTACAAAGTCATTAAACTAGGTATTACGAAATAGAAAGGTGAACAGGAAGCAGAATAGCTGTTGGTATTGTTCATTTCCCAGAGTCTCTAAGATTTTGGATT
>NW_006440638.1:28064309-28095107 GCF_000325575.1 Pteropus alecto
TTCCTGCTGGAAATGAGTGTGGTTTAGATCATCCTGGCCAGTAAATACCGTGAAAATGAAACCACACCACCCTTCCACTCTCTGACACAGGAGGACTGAGTGTTCTCTTTACCATGGCCATATTCTCCTGAGAAATGTTTGCTTACGATTTCATTTGTGAAATTGTTTGCATGGATAAACCATAGTGTCTAATTCTTAAGAAGCTAAATACTTGCAAATATTCATTCTTTCAACAAATATGCATTAAATGAGTGCTGTGTGCCATGCATTATGCTATGGACTCGGTAAACAAATATAAACAACAGACACAGCCTGTGACCTCATAAATGCCTATAGATACAAGTATGTGCAGAGTATAGAATTTTCCATTTCTAAGTGAGATACCATGAGAGCAATTTAACCTATCCTGTTATTATACAGATGAGGAAACTGAGGCCTAAGGAATTACTGTCCTAACATCACACAGCTAGTAAATGATAGGATCAGGGGTGGTAATAAGCATCATTAAACTTTATTGAGTATTAAGTATGTTCCAAGTACCTGGTAAGTAATACTGGACATGGTTATTTTCCTGAATTTTCATACAATCTCTCTGAGATAAGTACTATTATCTTAATTTTCTAGGTTAAAAGACTGAGATACAAGTTCACAGAGCTAGGAAATTGTTGAGCTAACGTTTATATCTAGTCAGAGTGATTCCAGAAAAAAGTGCTCCTAATCCCTGTCATACTGCAAAAGTGTTTAACCTCAACTATACAGCCACTTGACACCAGCTAAAGTCCAACACCTGCTAATATCCATATAACAAAATTTACCCAGTGTATGAAGTGAATCATCTGTTTGCATTAAAGCCAATAGTAGCCATAAGAAAATAAAAATAAGTTTGAGATTCTGCAAAAAAAAGTCTGAAATCTTGGTCTCTGGTATTTCAGCATATTAAGTTTTCATGTAGGAATGATATATGATGCCAGAAAATGATTAATCATAACATTAAAGGTTGAAACAGAAGTTAATTTCCTATAAAGATAAGTGTACTTCACTTTACCAAACCCCTCCCAAGAGGGCCTTTAAAATTTTATAACTTTCAAGCCCCTCAAAACTTATATTTGTCCCTACTTGATCCCAATATAGAAGTTTGCCTCAAGATTTTAGAGACAGTCAACTCTGGCTTTGCCATTTACTAGCTGTGAGACTTTGGGTAACTTATTTATCGCTTGGAACCCCTATTTCCATGTCTACTAAATGAATATATATATGTATATATATTCTTGACATCATTGGGTTGTTGGGAAGACAAGGGTGGCCATGTTTATATAGCAACAAAGATAAAATGTTAATAAATGTTGATTTTTTTACCCTTTGTTTCTTTGAGGATGGCTTTCAAGAAACTGGCTAAAACAAATAAAGGTCTATTTTTCTCATTTAATAAAAAATCTAAAAAAAGTCTTAGCGATATCATGGAGACCCAGACTTATTGCAACTTTCTCTTCAGCCTTTCTTAATGGAGACATCATCCTCATGGTCTCAGAATGGTTGCTCTACTCCAGACACAATGTTTGCATTTCAGGAAGAAAAAAAAAGGAGAGTATGAGGCATGCCATATGAATCTCTTTATATGAGGAAAATAATAGTATTCCATAAAGTTCACTGTGTAGAGATAGAGTTAACTTGTAAATGATCTGTGAAAATTCTATTCTTAGCTCAAGGATCCCTGGAACAATGCTATTGACCTTTGGCTAAGCAAGGAATGAAATGCACTAGCTAGTGATTTATAATGTTACGCTTAAGTCCAAAACTTTCCAGGAGACATGCAATACCAGCTCCTCTACATTGATAACTGAAAACATATAGAGTGATGGCCTGCACTTGGTTTACTTTGTTTTATAGCTTGGCTTTGGTTACTTCACCAGTAGGGTATAAAAGACCCCTCAGTAAACTTGTGCCTTAGCTTCTCTGAGAATAAGCTATCTCACATATGTCTTGGTAGTTTATGATCTTTTAAGGAAATGCGGTGCCTAGATATTTCAGACTTCCTTAATGTTCGCTGGTGCTTTCTTTCTTCAGCTATATTGTATTCTATGTCTTTATTAAAGATATATATGTGTATATATGTATGTATAAGAATATACATATACATATACATCTTTAAATAAATAACCTGTATATTTGATATATAATAAATTTATATAGAGATATATAATACATATAGGTATCTATGTATCTAGAATCCATATTTTACATGATCTTTATATATATATATACGATCTATATTTATATATGATATAGATACATACATATACATTCCTGTGAACTGTTTTAATTATCCGACCTGTGTAAAGTTGCACCCACTCAGTAATTTTCTGCTTATATCTCATGATTAACTGATGAGAAGTAAATCACATGACAATCTCAGCTCTAAGAGATGTGGGGAAGTAAGAATTTTTTTACTGATAACATTTTTTAAACAAAATTGGATTTGTAAACATGTGAGAGAGAAAATCATATATCTAGTACAGGGGTTCTCAAACTTTAGTTTAAATTAGAATCCCATGTGGCCAGATCCCACCACAGAGTTTCTGATTTACTAGTTCTGAGATGAGGCCTGAGAATTTACATCTTTAACAACTTCCAGGTGATACTGATGCTGCAGGTCTAAGGATCATACTCTGAGAACCATTTGCCTAGCAAAACACAAAAGGATAGAGACACATTTGGTCCCAGGAGTTTTGCTTGATCTTTATCAGCTTCTACTAGGTCAACTTTATGGTCCAAGCAGAGCAGCAAATAAATGGAGAAACCATTAATTAAACCTGGATAGAGCTCCTTTCTATTTTCCTGGGGAAAATGCCACATAAATATCAATCTATTTCATTGGCTTTATTTGGTCTGGAGAAAAAAATAGTGCTAATAAAGAGGTTGGCTATTTGGCCAAGGTTTTTTAAACACATCTCAGAGGCAGAGAGTGAACCACATGTGCCAAATGCCCTGGAAGGCACAGAGAGAAAAAATGACAGATGAATCCTAGGGACAGCCAGTTCTGAAAATGCTATTTTCCACTGTGAAAATAATGGCCAAAGAGACGATGTGTTCAAGAAGCCATCAAGCTGGAGCTGCAGGAAAAAGAGGTTAATAGTGTTCTTAAAAGACATAAGAAAGGATACTTACAGCTTTGTATTTCGGGCCTTTAATTTGCTTCAATACAAAGAATGTTTGTGTTCTGGGCTGTCATGGGAAGGAGGTTTGGGGCTTCCCAACAGACCATTGGAGCAGATCTAGTGATCTAGTCTGGCTTCACTTGAGAAATTACCTGTCTCTTCTCTGCTGAGTTCTAATGACCCATTTACCTGAATCTTATTTGATAAAGGTCTACAATCTCTTATTCACAATCCCCAAATCCAAACTCTCTGAAACCAAAAGTTCGTAACCTATTTGTGGATGAAACTTGACCTTATTTCATTTGGCAGCAAAGCCTGACATGAGCTGATATAAAACTATTCATGGTCTTTAAATTTTCTAATTTGGCGTGAATATTTACACATTTCACTGCAGAGATATTAACACACTTGATTACTAACTCCTGCCCAGACATGCTGCAGGATTTCACATAATTAATGGAACATGCATCATGTTACCTTTCTAAAGTAAGAAAAGTTCTGAATTCTGAAACACATCTGGTCCCAGGAGTTTTTAATATGATATTGTAGACTTGACCTTTGATTTGCCTGTTCATCCCGGTTCCCATTTCTGATTAATCTTCCAATAACAGCCTTGTTCAGAGATTCAACTACATTCCACTGGGCACTTTTTCAACACACCCAGATGTCCTTGAGTTTTCTAGCAAGAGGAGATCTAATGTCACTAGCCCGTGGGTAAATCATATCTTAAACTCAGCAGCAAGGCTTCTCAGAAAGTCTCTTCCCATTGGATTGAAAGTCAGAAGAGGAAGTCTCAATGTCCTGACTCTACTGCTTACTTTGGGAAAAACACCTTAATAGTTTAAGAGTTTGGTTTCTCTCCTTAGACCACATCCCATGCAGTCTCTTTATATACACAGGGAAGAAACCAAGGCTCAGAAAAACTAATCAAGTTCATCTACTACTGTCTCAACGTGATTCTAAGATACAATGTATTAAGCAACTTGCAGTAAGAAACAGATATCACCATCTTCTCTACAAAACAAGCTGCATGATTTTCAGAGTCTTATGAAAATGAAGGTGCAGGGCCCCTTGTCCAAAATTTATTAACCCATTTTCCCATTTGTCCTGAGAATACTTGCCAACAGTACCTGTGGCTGCAGCATTTACCCTGAGGTAACTCATGGATTATGATCCTAATCGTACTCCCAAAGTCTGCCATGAAATATCTCACTTTTATTATTATTTTTGCATCACTCTAGTATATCGATAGTCTTTGGAAATAAATGGCATCATTCTATTTATAGCATTCTGGCTTTAGTAGTGGTATTTCCATTTACAAAATATAGTAATTCTCAATCACTGAAATGTCAAATCCTAGAAAACGTAGCATTCCTAAACATGATGTTAAATTAATGCTGGCGGCGAGCTGCACTTTTTTCTTCTGAATGGGAAAGGGTTAAGAATTTTAAGATGGCAACATTAGAGCATTAAACCAAACATAAGGTCTTTTAAGTATGAGGTCCTGCATGACTGCACAAAGTCACAAGCCCATGAAACCAGCACTGCTTCTCTATTTTCTGCCCAATATAGCATGACTTAACAAAATAATATTTTAATCAAATGCCATCAATGACAATCAATAGGAGGTAATACCAAGCAACAATATCCACAAAATGTTATAGAGTTGACTTCACAATATTCCTCCTTATTTCATTACTATACATTAGACGGTCTGCTTAACTTGCAAACTACTTTATTTATGTATTGAAATAAGACTTCCGTAGTAGGCATACTGCCCAGGAGATGGTAATACTGCTAAAAACCTATCTATGTTCAAAGCAATTTATTATCCTCAAAGCTTTTCCTTCTTTCTATATACCAAGCTGTAACCTCTTCCAGAAACCATTACAAACCACTTTTTCAAAACATTTTCTTTCAGTTGCATTGTGGATTTGATGGCATGTCCATTTGTCATGGTGAGTTTATAGACATCCAAACTTCTCTTCATTGAATATTCAGCTTATTCAAGTACTGCCAACTCATGACATAAAAAGCAAGCTAACTAGCCAGTAAAGCCAGAGTCTACACAATCACTCCTAATTTGTAGAAAAGGTTGATCTCATTATGACTGAGCTAGTAATGTTCAATTATCTGCACACATGAAAGGCAGCAGAAGTATGTGAAATCTGAAACAATGCATAATTCAAAAACCTCTTTTGTGACTGTGGAGTTGATTTTTTTCATTGTTCTCCTCAACTATGGTTTGTTTTTGATGTGTGAAGAGCTCCATTTACACACAATGAAGATGCAGGGAGCTAAGTCAGATAAGCCAGACACTTGTCCAGAATCCCCATTTTGTCACCTTGTGCAATCTCAGGACAAAGAATATTCAAGCTTTGTAGAATTTTCGAGATAAACAATTTCAGCTTCCTGGTGTCATAAAGAGGGAATCTGAAGCTCAGAGAGGCTTCTTCCAGCCATCCTATCCCTGCTGGGAAATGGAACCAGATTCCCATTTCTTTGTCCTCTTCTTAAAACTAACAAGGTGGCCAAACATTTGGCTTCTACTGTACTGGTCTAGGTGCCATGTAAAAAATAGGGCTGAGATATTAAGAAAATTATAAAAAGCATATCAGATATCATAGTGTTCTGACTCTTGAAGTGTCCACAAAATAAGTTCATAAGAGTGGTAAACATTAACTATCATAAAGCTACATTCCGAGTCAATCAATAGCAGCAAACATTGGCTAAATGCTTAGTTAGCACTCTGCCAGGAACTGAAGGAATTAATGACAAAACAACAAAGAATAAGTCAATAATGTAGTCATCTCCCTCATGAAAGCAGCAAATGACCAATTTGGGAGGTAAAATTGTGTCCCATTGGACCCTAAGCTCCACTGGGGCCTGTATTTTAGGCCTTTTACTTTCATGCAGCCAGAATGATTCTTTCAAAATGGAAACCTTCACCAGCTTCCCTTGCTTATACAACAAGTGCCAAGTCCTCAAACCTGTGTTTGACACATGGCAGGGTCCAGATAGTGAATATTTTAGGCTTTGTAGGCCAAACAATCCCCATGGCAACCTTGCCAATCTGTTATTGCAGTGTAAAAGCAGCCATAAACAATTAGTAAATGAACAGGTATACCTGTGGTCCAATAAAACTATGTGTAAATACAGGCAGCAGAAAGATTTGGTCTACAGGCCATAGTTTGCGGACCCTTGGTATTGATTATGCATCTCAAACTTTCTGCCTAAAAATCACCTGGGAATCTTAGTAAATACATAATTTTAATACGGTAGGTCTGGGCTTGAGTCTGAGATTCTATGTATTTAACAAGTTTGTAGGTGGTATCAATGTTGCATATACAGAGGTAGTGTCTCTACCTTTCTGGCCTCAGCTTTAACCCAGCTTCCCCTCATTCTCTGTGTGGGAACCCTTTAAGAGGACGCCTGGTTTTCTATCAGCTTTATGACTCACTCAGACTGACTAAAACCTCAATGATTTTCACAGCCAGATGTGAGGGCTCCACTTTCTGGTACTGGTGCTCTAGACTGGAAATCCTAGTGTGGAGATGGGATCTCTCACTCTAAGTGGGAACCTCTGCCACTGAGATCTCTCTCCCAATTCTCAACTACCACATGTGTGTGTGGGGCCAGCCTGTTCTGAGTCTCTGCTCTTTCTACCAGTCTCAACATGGCTTCTTTTTTATGTTTTTAGTTATAAGACTTCTGTTCAGCTAGTCTTCAGATGGTGCTCCAGGCTGATTGTTCTATAATTTAGTTGTAATTTTAATGTGGCCATGGGAGGAGACAAGCACAGTGTTTATCTACTCTGCCATCTTGGACCCCCCCGACACAATCCTTTTTGAAACTCTGATCTAAAATGTTCTTTCTTTTCTTATCTGTTTGACACAATCGCATATATACATTTGTGTTTGGGGATCTTGAATATGCATTCTTTTTATCATACTTTTTATTAAGATATAATTCATATACCATAAAATTCACACTTTTAAACTGTACGATTCATTTAGTACATTCACAATGTTGTATAACCATCACCACTATCTAGTAATTCCAGGACAATATCATCACCTGCCCTCCAAAAACAGCCACGCCCATTAGCAGTCACTCTCCATTTCTCCTTCCCCTGATACCTTGGCAACCACTTTTCAACTTATTGTTTCTTTGAATTTGCCTATTCTGAACACTTCATATGAATGGAATCATATAATATGTTGCTTTTTTTTTGTCTAGTTACTTCCATTTAGCATGAGGTTTCAAGGTTCATGTAGGTTATAGCTTGCATCAGTATGTCATTCTTTTATAGATTTTTTTAATGATTAACTGCATGTTAATTAGCTACTTATCAATCGAAGGGCACTGGGGTTATTTCTGTTTGGGCTATTATGACCAAGGCTACAAATATTTGTATACAACTTTTTATGTGGACACATTTTTATTTCTCTTGGGGATATACATAAAAGTGGAACTTCTAGGTCATATGGTAGCTCAATGAATCTGCCAAACTGATTTGCAAAGTGTCTGTACTGCTTTATGTTCCCAGAAGCAAAATATGAAGTTTACAATTTCTCCACGTCTTCACTATCGTTTGCTATTGTCAGTCTTTTTCATCATAGCCATCTTAGTGGATATGAAGTCGTATCTCATTGTGACATTGGTTTGAAATTGACTAATAATTAGTAATATTGAGCATCTTTCATGTGGTTACTGGCTACTTTGAAAAAAAATGTCTATTCACATCTTTTTCCAATTTTTAATTAGGCTTTGTCTTTTTACCTTTGAGTTGTAAAGAGTTCTTTATATGTTCAGGATAAAGTCTCTTATCAGATATATAATTTACAAATATTTTCTCCCAGTCTCTGTATTGTCTTTGTACTCTCTTGACGGTATACTTTGAAAGATAAATATTTAAATTTTTATGAAGTTCGATTTCTCTACCTCGTTTCTTTGTTGCTTGTGATTTTGGTGTCATATTTATCAAACCACTGCCTAACAGAAGAAAACAAAAGTTCGTTTGCACGTTTCTTTTTAAGAGTTTTATAGTTTGGGTTCTTACCTTGAGGTCTTTGATCCAGTTTAAGTTGATTTGTGCATATGGAATGAGGTAGGGATCCAACTTCATTCTTTTGCATACAGACATCTAGTTGTCTCCAGCACTATTTGTTGAAAAGACTATTCTTTCCACCACTGAATCATCCTGATATTCTTTTATTTTTATTTCTTTCATTTGCCTAATTGCCCTGGCTAGAATCTCCAATGCAATTTTGAAAAAAGGGATAATAGTGGACCTCCTTGTTGTTTTCCCAATCTTAGGGAGGAAACCTTCAGTTTTCCACATTTAAGTATGATGTTAGCTGTGGGGTTTTAGTAGATGTCATCATGTTGAGGAATTCTCCTTCTATTCCTAGTTCGTTGAGAGTGTTTTGAATCATAAAAGGGATTTGGATTTTGTTGAATTCTTTTTCTGTATCTATTAATATAAATAAATGAGAGGTTTTTTTCCTTCACTTTATGAATGTTGTGTATTACATTGATTGATTTTTGTATGTTAAGTGAGACCTGTATAGCTGTGGAATAAATCCCACTTGATCCTGGTATATAATCCTCTTTATATGTTGTTGGATTGAGTTTGCTGGTATTTTCTTAAGGTTTTTTATTTCTATATTTATAAAGTTGTTTTTTAATTTCCATTCATCTCAAAGCATTTTCTAATTTCCTTTGTGATTTCTTCTTTAAACCATTGGCATTTAGGAAGATGGTGTTTTATTTGACATATCTTGGAATTTCCCAAATTTCCTCCTATTGTTTATTTCTTTCCATTGTGGCCCAAAAAAAAAAAAACATACTTTCTATGATTTCAATCCTCTCAAATGAATTAGACTTGTTTTATGGCCTCATATATAGTCTGTCCTGGAGGATATTTCATGTAGAGCTGCGAAGAATACATAATGTGCTATCATTGGGTGGAATACTCTATAGATATCTGTTATGTCCAGATTGTTTAGTGTATTCTTGTCTTGTATTTCCTTGCTAATTTTCTACCTAGTTTTTTTTTTTAGCTGTTATAGAAAATAGAGAATTGATATCTCCAACTATTATTGTTATATTAATAATTTCCCCTAAAATCTGTCAGTTTTTGTTTCATGTATTCAGGGTTCTGTTGTTAGGTTCATATGTGTTTATAATTGTTGTATCATCTTGGTCAGATTGACTCATTAACATTATCAAATATTTTTTTGAGTCTAGTAACATGATTATAAAGTTTATTTTGTCTAGTATTAGTATAGCCACTCCAATTTTTTGGTTACTTTTCTATAATATATCTTTTCCATCCTTTTAATTTCAACTTATTTGTGTCTTTGACCATAAAGTATATGTTTTAGATAGCATTTAGTTGGGTCATGTGAAAAAAAAATGACTCTTTTTGTCAATCTCTGACTTTTGATTGGAGTGTGTAATCCACTATAGTTAATGTAATTACTGATAAAGTAGGATTTATATCTGCTACTTTGCTATTTATTTTCTGTATGTCTTATGTCTTCCTTGTTCCTCTGTTACTTCATTTGTGCTTTCTTTTATGTTAAATGAGTATTTTCTAGTGTATCATTTTAATTATTTTGTTATTTCTTTTACTATTTTTTATTTACTTCCTTAATGGCTGCCTTAGAGATTACAATTAACATCTTAATTTACAACAATTTAACTCAGATCAATGCTAATTTAATTTCAATAGTATGCAAAAACTTTATACTTGTGTAGCACCATCTCTTCTCCTTTTATGTTATCATACAAATCACTTCTTTATAAATTATATGTCCATCAACACAAATTTATAGTTATTGCTTTATGCAGATGTCATTAAATCAAATGAGAGGAAAAAAGTTACAAACAAAAATACATTCATACTGTTTTTAATATTTAGCTATGTAGTTACCTTTACTGGTGTTCTTTATTCCTTCCTGTGAATGTAAATTACTCTCTAGTAACTAGAGTGTAATTTCATTTCAGTCTGAATGACTTCCTATATTATTTTTTATAGGGTAGGTGTGCTAGCAACAAATTATCTCAGTTTTTATTTACTGAAAATGTCTTAATTTCTTCTTCATTTTTGAAAGATAGTTTTGCTAGATATATAATTCTCAATTGACAGTCCTTACTTTTCAACATGTTAGATATGTCATCCACTCCCTTATGGTGTCCATGCTTTTGATCAGAAATCAGCTTTATTCTTTATTTTTGTATATGATTACTTGCTTCTTTCTTACTGCTTTCAAGATGGTTAAATTTAGCAGTTATTTAACAATTAGCAGTTTGATTATGATATGTCTAGGTTTATCTCTTTGAGTTTTTTCTATCTGAAATCATTGAGTTCCTCTGATATGGAGATTAATGTTTTTCATCAGATTTCAGCCATTATTTCTTCAAATATTTCTTCATTTTTTCTCTCTCTTTCAGGAACTCCCAATAAGAGCATGTTCTTATGCTTCATAGTCTCCCATGAATCTCTTAGGCTCTCTTTATTTTTCCATCTTTCAGACTATATAATCTCAATTAATCCATATTCAAGTTCATTAATTTTTATTCTTGCTCAAATCTGTTGTTGAATCCCTCTATTGAATTTTCATTTCAATTATTATACTGTTCAACTGCAAATTTCTATTTGATTCTGTTTTAAATCATTTATATCCCTTTATAAATATTGTCTATTTGGTGAGACATTATTTTAATCAGCTCAGGCAGCCATAACAAAATACTATAGATTGAGTGATATCAACAACAGAAATTTATTTTCTCATAGTTCTGCCCTAACCCCATAACATCATCTAACCCTAATTACCTCTCAAAGGCCCTATCTCCAGATAAAGTCACATTGGGGGTTAGGGCTTCAACATAAGGGGACAAAATGCAGAGGATTTAGAGATGACTACCATTCTGAACACAAATCCCTACCTTATTTCCAGCCCACCTCTTTGTCCTGTGCTGAAAACCTTCAAAATACTAATGTGTCTCTAACTTATTTTTAAGTCTTTGACCCTTCAGTTTTTATCTGCTTCTAGAAGAAGCAAAATGGAAATTAAATGAAGACATAAGAAATAATATCAAAACTATTTGTTACTGAATTCAACCTAAGCCAAGAAAGCTGCTGAAGTAGCATTTCCACGGGTCTTCTTGCTCTTCTCTGCATTATTTCCCCTCTGCTCTACTTATTTAGCTTCTATGTCTTTCAGGTAACCAAGGACCTTCCTTTCCCATAGGAAACAGCTTCAATATACTCATTGTAAATTGTTAAGTGGGTGATACAGGAAAAAAAGAAAGAAAGAAAGAAAGAAAGAAAGAAAGAAAGAAAGAAAGAAAGAAAGAAAGAAAGAAAGAAAGAAAGAAAGAAAGAAAGAAAGAAAGAAAGAAAGAAAGAAAGAAAGAAAGAAAGAAAGAAAGAAAGAAAGAAAGAAAGAAAGAAAGAAAGAAAGAAAGAAAGAAAGAAAGAAAGAAAGAAAGAAAAGAAAGAAAGAAAGAAAGAAAGAAAGAAAAGAAATGAAAGAAAGAAAGAAAGAAAGAAAAATAGTGCAACTTAGTTTTAAGAAATTACTTTTCTATCCATACTTGGTCCATTCTTTTTGTTGGAAAAGTTTCTTCTCCCCTGTCTGTGCCTCAGGTTCCTCATCTACCAAATGAAAATATTGATCTCCGTGGTTTTACCTCTAATGTCCCATAAGTCTGTTACTATTAAGTCATCACCCCTAAGCATTACATTTATTGAGAGTATAAACATTTAAAGAAAAATATTGAAAGGTGGCAATGTTGTGTCTTAAGGCAGGACTAACCAGTGGTGAGATTTCAGATACTATATATTTATTATGCAAACACATATAGAGGGTTTATGTTAAGAGCCTTCCATTTGTGTTAATAATACAGAGCCTTCCATTTGTGTTAATAATACAGAGCCTTCCATTTGTGTTAATAATACAGAGATGGGTGGCCACATTAAAAACAACGACAACAACAACAACAACAACAAAAAAAAAAAAACTGAATTTTGGAGAAGATTTAATCTAACCAAAGTTGGTTTATAAAAAATCTCCCTTGCCAATTTCACGCTGTTGGTAATTGCCACCTGAAAATTTATTTTGGCTCTTCAGGATACAGTGCTGAGATAGGTCATGCCTGATATGCATACAGGTGATACAATGATGCAAATGCCATAGACCTGCTATCTCTACTCTGACACCTTGGACCACATCATGTAGTGACTGCAGTTTCTCATTAGTTTCTCATCTCTTTCCACTTCCTTACATTATTTTCCCTTCTTGTTCAGTATGCTTCACCTCTTTGAATCTTATCTCTCAACTACACGATGGAGATAATAATAGCATTTTATGGGACTGTGCAAAGATTATTAGATAACAAAGATAAATTAGATAACAGAGTCTGACACACAATAGATATCCATTATTCTCTATATTGGTAGTTCTCTATTGGGCAGGAAGGGGGAGGGCTATTCCCCACTAGGACTCAGAGGACATATGTGACATTTTAAGACATTTTTGGTAGTCATAGCTTGGTGAGGTGCATTACAGGCATCTACTGAATATAACCTAAGGATGGTGCCAAACAGCCTAAAACACATAGGACAGACTCCTACAAGAAAGAAATATCCATCTCAGAATGTTAATAGTGTCCAGGTTGAGAAACACTGCTCTAAATTAGTCAAGAATAAATGCTAACAAGTTTTGAATATAATACATTAATTCTTGCTACCTTGTCAAAAAAAATATTTGTTTTCTTTTATTAAAATTATAATACATGAAACTCAAAAAATTTTATTTTCTATCTGTACTGGGTACCAGATAAGACAGAAAATAGAGCCTGTCTTCTCTCCCTTCTCTCTATTCTTTCTTTCTTCTTCCCCTTGTCTCACTCTCCTTCCCCTTTCCCAAAGCTCTATAAAGATGGCTGCAAAGCAAAGATTTACAGAGACTATCAAGGCACATAATTTGCATTTCAAGTTCACCATGAAAATTTATGTTCCTGCAACAAGCACAAAACTCCGGAAGCTGATTTTCTCTGGTAACACATGTACTCCATAAGGCAGAAATTGTTGTTGTCAGAATAACTGAGCTAAAATACCAGGATATTTGCCTAAACTTAGAGAGCTTGTCATATAAACTGCCACTGAGCAGGGACTGCTTATGGGATTAGAACCTTTTGGTGGGCAATTAGTCAGCCCCGGCAGCAGAACTGGCATAGTAAATAACACTAAAAAGAAATGAGCTACGTTCTCAGAAATTCTGTACTTTATGTTGTAATGGACATTTATAGAAATAGAGATAAGTAATAGCTGCCCATTGCATTCTTGCATTTCTACCCAACCATGGCATCTTCAGTCACAGCCACTATACACGAGTGTGATGATTGACCATGGATCTGACATCGTTGGTGGGGAAGAAAATACGCATATAGCTAATAATAAAATGGCAGGCAGAAAAAAAAAATGGGTCTTTGAAGAAAAAAAAATATATAGTGCCATGAGTGGACAAAAGAGTTAGGTTAATTCCAACCAGGTAGGATTAGGGAGGACTTTGAGAAAGCATATTTGAATTAAGCTTTAAAATATGAGTAGGATCTAGATAAGGACTTCTTAACTTGAACTCCATAGACCTTCGAGTAGAGTCTGTGAACTTGGATGGAAAAAAGAATTACATCTTTACTTATACCAGTCTCCATCTAACATTAGCATTTTCTTCAGTTACTAATGTAAGCCACACACACAGTAGAATTGTTAGAATCTGTGACTCTGTCACCAGTGGAAATCACAAGTGTTCTTATGGCATGTTACTATATTACAGATAATTGAAAGATTATTTATGTTCTTCAATTCTTTGAAATAACAGTAAATATTAGACCAATTGTTAGATCTTGTTATTTATAAGTCTATTAGAAAACACATATGTTACTATATTACAAATTAAGTTTTTAAAATATTGTTAATTTTAAATATAATTGGTTTTATTTGTAATTTTATGAATTTCATATTACAGATTTTAAAATGTTATACTGACAAAGATGAATAGACTTCAACAGATGTCAAATGGATTCATGGCACAAAGGAAACTACGAACCTATGACAGAAAACGAAGACTGTAGTGGACTCAGAACAGTATATATAAAATATAACAGTATAGGAATATGACTCCATGACTGGTTTGAAAATAGCAAGAATAAGCCCTGTTATTTTTACAGTGTTTTACCATGAGTCAGAAACTGTTCTATATTAGCCAATTAAATTTTCTCAACAACTCTATAAGGTAGTTATATTTTCCTCCATTTTAAAGATAAGAAAACTGAGGCAAAGATAGGTTAAGTGACCAGGCCACAAAAACACAACCAGTAAGAGGTGGAGAAGGATGACTTATTTCAGAGGCCGAGTTAGTAACACCTACATTTTACTGTTACACAACAATAACAACAATATTCACAGTTAACAGCATAGTAAAAGCAATGATCACTTGTGGAGTGCTGTATAGGCATCAAGCACTGTCCTATTTCATTACAGACATCATGTAGTTTAATCCTTATGACCACTGAGTAAGGCAGTTATTATCCTCATATTACAGAAAGTGAGGCTTAGAAAAACTATAAGATTTGCTCAAGTCATATAAGTAGTAAGTGGCTGAAGGAGTATCTGAACTCAGCTCAATGTGGTATCAAGCCTGGGCTGCACCAAACCATAGGACAGCAGAAGTCAGAATCCCTGGAGTACAGAGTATGCACCAAATAAAAGTCAGGCTAGAATGTAGTTGAATGCCATACCAAGAAGTTTGATTTTAGTCTGTGGTAACAGGGAGTTATTGATGGCTTCTGAGCAGGGAACCAACATTATATGATCTATATTTTAGGCAGACCATTGCAGCAACAATACAGAAAATAAATTGGAGGAGCAATAAGTTAGAGGTGATAGTACCAGTTAAGCAACATTGGAGTATCTCTGTAGGAGAAATTAAGTAAAAGGTGAGAATAAGTAAGAAAGACATTTTAAGAAAGGATGGGATTTAGTATACGTCAGACATCATAGGGGGCAGTGTGAGAACATGGAGATGTCAAAGATACAAACCAGGAGTCCAGCTAGAGTGATTAGGTTGAAGGTGGGATGACTAACTGGAACAAGGAACACAGGAGGATGAACATATTTAGGGTCAAGGAGAGTCAATGAATTCTTTTTTGAACATATTGAGTTTGAGGTGCCCATGAAATAACCTGAACATATTCAATGGACTGCTGAAAGTTTGGCTATGTTCCTCTGCAACTGAGATGTAATTTGTGTCCTGGAGATGCACTCACATTTCAGAACTGGACCAAAGTAGTGGGGCCATTAGAACAGCTAAGAAATGGATAGACAAGTACAGGATGTAGAATTTAAGAGAGGAAACTGCTCTTTAATGGAGGGAGGTAGTAAAGACAACAGAAAATAAAAGAGTAATAAAACAATGAAATATTTCCTAAAGAAAGATTTTTAATTTCTTTTTCTGAAGTCTTTTTAAAGCGGGTAGGAGAAGGCTTCTTCTTGGATTTATTTAAGTCCTGATTTGCATAGAGCAGAAAGATGGAAAAAAATGACATTTCCAGGTTCTGCCTGACCCATTCACAGAAGGGAAATTCCAAAATATGTAATGAGAGAACCATTTGGGCTTCCAGGCACAAGGAAGAGAGATGAAGGCAGTGAGTATTTGTCTAAGGAATTTACTTTTCAATTGTAAAACTGGAATAATGAAGGGGTATGAGTGTGTGAGTGTGAGGATGAAGGGGTATGAGTGTGTGAGTGTGTGTGTGTGTGTGTGTGTGTATTGGGGGTGCCTTGAATTATTCACATTTATATATTAATGTTACACTATTTTGTGAAATCTGGGAACAACATGCAGAGGAATTTAAGCCATAACAATATTAAAACAACCTGAATAGGAATGTGGCAATATCTACAAAGAGTTATGGTTTTTTGTGGGGAGTAGGAAAATAGGGTAGTGGATAATAAACTAGTCAAGCAGGTGAATCACTTTAAATACCTGGGAAATCTCACTAGCCCTGGAGGGGAAAGAATCCTGAAGCTAAGAGATTAAAATTTATTATAATAAAGAAGAACATTAAAGAAGATTTATAATATAGTCATAAAGCTGATTATTAAATTTCATAGGGCAACTTGGATATGGAAAAGAGAAGATAAAAAGACAACATAGTAGATGCTGAAATAAAATTTCTCCTTTAACTTGAGGCTTGGATAAGACTTAAAGAGTGGAAGAAGGCAGGGTGCTAAGTATTGGTAATTAGTGACCAGAACTTACTTTTACCAAAGGAAAAAAAAAAAAGATAAATTAGAAAAACACACTGAGGTTGAATAAAGTTCAAAAGTGCAATCAGTAGGAGAAAAGGAGGTAGACATCATCACATGGCAAGAGACCTAGTAGTCCAAACCAAACAAGCCAATTAGGGGATGTTTTTCACATACACAAAAAGAACATGAATTGTAAAAATAAAAAATGTTCACTACAGTTAACAAACCAGGTCTGAAAGTCCTACCTTTTGTCTCACTTAAGCTTCTTATGCTAAAGTTTAAATCCATTTCTTTGTGTTTCAATCAATGGTGCTATCAAATACATATCATTAAGCAAAATCCTCCTTGTTACAATGAAGACGGTCTTTTGACACTTCACATTGGTGGTCTGCCTAACTGGAGTAATTCCAGTTATTGTAGAGAAACTGTTTCTGTATTTTTTCAAACAACTTAAAGAAGATGATGGCAGAAGTTATACCTAGGAAGACAAAATGACCTGTATACACAATATAAAGCTATTACATTGTTTATTGTGTAATGAGCTAGTGATCATTTGAGTTCCTCTGGTTATCATCTGTGCTTCTCTGCTGTGAGATGTCCACCATTCACTCACTTCAGCCTCACAAAGGAAGGTCTGAATAGATTAATTACAATGTATTAGACCTCGGTGCAATTAATGCTGTTGAGAACATCAAATTGCTTGGAAAATAATTGAGGAGGAATGGTTGTGAGTATTCATTGCAGAGGTTCTGTGCAGCACACGACAAAGCATCGCACACTCATTTTTTAAATTCAAGAGAACGTGATTATCATACAGAAGAAAGAAGTCAAATGGAGCTTGATCTTTTGCTCCTAAGGTGGGGGTATTTGAACACGCTAACATGTTAAACTTTTTTAAATCTGGAAGGAGAGTTAAACTCTCTCTCTACATTATATTTTTCACAGTGTATAATTACAAATGTCAATCCAGATATAGCAAAGGCTGCCCTTGAATATATTAAGGCAAAACCACACATCTCTGGGGGGAAGAAAGCAAAAGAGGCAAATTGCATCATGTCATCCATCAGGCTGGGGCTGTTCTTTGCATAGAAAGTGCAGAAGAAAATATATACATATGGCAATTTCCCAAAGCATGAAGGTAAGTATCAGGAGAGACATTTTGTTTTCTCTGCTTAGTCCCATCTCTTTTATCTCATACTCCCCTCTTTGTTGCTGAAGAAAGTCTCTATACAAAACAGCTAAGAGAGAGAAGTCATTAGAAAAATATACTTCGTCATAGAAACCAGTCTGATTCCCAAAATGCTTACTTAAAATATGAGAAAAAAGTTTTTTTCCAGTTATCCTCACATTGTGTTGCCATAGCTTTCAAATACAAAATGAATTGCAATTGTTTTTGTCACAGAAGGCAAAGCAGAATAAAAATCTTCCAAGAGAATGTATTCAAGGAACTCAGCAAATCATGTAATACAAATAGACAAGCAAGACACTGTCCTGGATATACACAACCCAGATCTTTTGTCAGTTTCTACAAGAGAGAAATGTTCAGAATCATAGTCTTACATAAGTATTGCAGGTAGCTCTGAAGCACATTTATTCATTCACTGTATAAACACTGATTGATGCCTATTATGTGCCAGACACTGTGCTATTTACCTCCACATATTGTTTCATTCAATCCTCACTTTATCCTCATTTCAATAATGAAGAAACTAGGGGCTCAGAGAAGTTAAATAAATTTTCCAAGTTCAGGAACCCAGACAGTAGTAGAGCTGGATTTTGAACCAGCATCTGTCTGATTCCAAAGCCATGTATTTCCAGTGTGCCCTAGTTGTCCTAGTCTACAAAAGACACATAAGAGTTTATCTTTCTACCACGGTGCTAGGATTCATAGGATGATGATACCTAGACTTCAAAGATTGGGTTGAAGAAGACCCAGATGCGACAAAGGAGCTATTCCAGGGCCTCCAACCACTCTAATTTCAACATTGTTTACATCTAGGACCTTGGGAAGGAGAGGGATCTTTCTGCAGGAAACATCACCACTCAAGAAAGGGTGGGTCCAATAGGAGCAGCAAAGAATCCCCTGGGCTTATCTTTAGGAATGAAAACAGAGAGCCAGATGTTGATGAGACATCCATCTAAGAAAGTTGTGGGCCACAGATCTTGCTCAGAGGCTTTGGGGATGCTTGGAGATTTATAGAATTTCTCACTTCCCTTTGCATCATATTTTTGTTAAATCTTTGCTGTTCACTTTATTTCAATGTTTAAAAATGAACACCTTGAAACCCCCCTTCCCATCCTCCCCAAAAAAGCAGAGGGTCATGTTTGCCTGAGCTACCAGGGGAGGTAGGGCTGGGAAAACAGCATTCACCTCCACAGCCCGTCCAGAGGTGGGTGCAGTCGTTTAAAATATGTCCACAAGTTGATACTCCTCCCTCCAAGAAGTGGAACCTAATGTTCCTCCCACTGAGATCTCTTAGGAGGATTTTAAACAAGTAACATAATCAGATTATGCTTCTAGATAACTAACAATGCCAGACCCAGTTTGAGGTGTGAAACAAAAGATATGGATACTAAGTAGTCTAAAGATAGAAGGTTTCTCAATGAGGTCTGTTTATCAGAGAATTGACTGGAGAGAAAATATGTTGGACCTTGAAGGACAGGTAAAAGAATGAAAGGCGAGAAAAATAGTCCAAAAAGTAAAGGGGACATGTTATAGAGACCACTTTAATCAATACTGTCTTCATATACTGGAATATTTAAAATGTGAGAAAAAATATTAGAGAAGGCCTTGAATGTCAGTGTATTAGTTTACTATTGCTACAATATAATGTATAATATTATGTAACAAATGAACCCCAAATCCCAGGGGCTTTACAACAACAAATTCATTTTTTTTCTCTCACTCTTGAGTCTTTGGGTCAGCCAAGACAGCTTTGCCTCAGACTGTGAGTTAGGGTCAGGTTCACTCATGTGTCTCCATCCTGGGGCCTAGGGTAAAGGAATAGTGGCTACCTGGGACATGCTCTTCTCATGGTAGATCACAGAGAAGGAAAGCCATGCAAGCAAATCTCTGTACTGCACGCTCACTAATCTCTCAGCCAAAGCAAGTCACACGGTGAAGTTCAATATCAGTGAGGTGGAAAAGTATACTTGACTCACATGGAGAAGTTAGGCAAAGTTACCTGGCAAAGGCTAAGCTCTATAGTCCTATTGTGAAGAATTAGAAACAGTAATCTAGTATATCACAGCAGGTCAGATAATTTTAAATTTATGACCTAGGCATTAAAGATCCATGGATGTTCTGAGCCTCAGAGTGGCAAGCCGTGGGAACATTTTAGCAGGGCAGAGATTAGCGGTCGGAAGACTTGGGAAGTGAGTGTAAGAGATCAGGTGTACAGTAATAGCAGTGTTAAATCTAATGTTACGATATCAACTGAGGAGAATGAAGAGCCAGGGAGAGTGTCTGAAGGGTGCACTAAGAGGACTTTAATGAATGATTGGAAATGATGATGGCAGACAGTAAAGTCTAGAAGACAAATTTAAGATGATTCTGATGCCTCAGATTTGAATGAGAGCAGAAGTTCTGGGTGGTACCGCTCATTTAAAAGCGTGGAGCAAATGTGGAAGATGGAAAAAGAACAGTATTGTAAATGATATGTGGTCCTCATGGTATATTTGATGTAAATGTGGTATAGCTAAGCAGAAATGTCTAGAAGTTGAAAAGGTCAGATTCACATCTGGGAGAAAGGCCATATCTAAATATGTGGAATTGAGCGCCACCACATGAAGGAGTACTTGAGATTCTCAAGGAAGTGAGCATGAGGGGAAAGGACCTAACTTTATGGAAAGGGGAAATTGGGAGGAGTGGATGAACACAGATTGTGAGACAAGGATAGTGACACATTGCATTAAAAAAATAACTGTAAACAAAATGCATAGAAAGCAAACTTCTCAATATAATTATATGTGCCTTTGTCTACACTAAAATTACTTTGGAATTTTAAAAATGGATTGCATTTCTGTTGCTTTGTGGAACATAATCTATACAACAAGAGCATGTAAAGATATGAATTTATGGTTGTTAAAAAGCTAGAAGAAAAATGCAGCAGCTGGAGTGTTAATAAAAGCATAATCTGTTATGTGTGGAAATAAGCAACATATATTTGCTATGATGGGGCAACCCTTATGAAACTTCATTGTGGCAAAGTGAAAAATCTGAGCAGAGAAACTTTTCCAGCCAAGAGGGAGAAAGGTGATGAATTCTTTTAATTTTCTTTAAACTCAAATGTTCCCTTGCATATGCCAGTATCACAAGAGGGAAACAAAATTGGCTATGTGTTGGCATTGCACACTTCTTTAAAAATTAAATGAAACCACTTAATATATTAGATAATTATCAAATCATTTATTAATGACCTTATTATGTATGATGTCAGGTCTGATATATATACATATAACGGAATCTTAATTGAACCATGGAAACACATATCAATGAGACAACATTCATCCCTCATATGAGAAATATACACTGTGGCTGACAAGAGACTTTTTTCCCATGATGGTCTTTGACTCTCACACAATGCCTATTAAATAGTCTAGGGTTATGCTCTCATCCAATTTACAGCTTAGAAAACAAAGTGTAAAACAGATTAAATGACTTACTCAAGATCATTCAGCTGGAAAGTCAAAGTGCCTTATTTAAATCCATGTTCTGTGTCCTTTCTACTATATCAAGATATTTATCTACACACACAAAAAGAGTCCTATCTCCTTCTACCTCCTCTCCTCCACTAAGACCTCTGTTGGCTATTTATTGCTTACCTGATAAAATCTAACAGTTTTCCCAGAGCATACAAGAATCTTTATAATCAGTCCTCCATTTACCATTATGATCTCAAGCTCTCTCACCACCTTCCCACACACCTGATCACACCCATCTCCCCACCAAGGTGCACAGAGCTTCTATGGCCTCTCCAGGCATGCTGGGAGGTACTCTCTCAGCATCTCCACATGTTCACTAATCCAGAAGCTCTCTAAATCTCATACTTTATGAATTTTTATGGAGGCTCATCATGTAGGCATGATCAATCATTTTCAGCCCTTCTCCTTTCTCAAGAGAATTGGGGGAGGCTGAAAATTCCAAGGTTCTAATTATGGCTTGGTCTTTCTGGTCAGTAGCCCTCATCCAGGAGCCATCCAGGAGCCCACCCAGAGTCACCTCATTAGAACAAAAGACATTCTGATCACCCAGGAAATTACCAGCATTTCAGAAGCTCTGTGTGAGGAACTAGGTTGACCAAATGTTAGAACAAAAGATGCTCCTAGTGCTCCTATCACTTAGGAAATTACAAGGATTTCAGGAGCTCTATAACAAGAATTGGAGTCAGAGATCACTGTATATTTTCCATTATCTCTCACGCACACACTGCTTTAACATCCTTCTGAGATAATTCCAACATCTGAATCTTCTTGGTGTTAGTGTCAGTTGTCTTTACTCATGCAACTTATGATTACTTGATTTTTGGTATGATGGATAATTCTTTTTGTGTCCTGGGCATCTTGTCTATTATGTGAAGAGACTCTGGATCCTACTTAAGTCTTTTATTTTAGCAGTTACCCTGTTTATGTTTAACATACAGATATTGGCCTATTTTTGTGAGCTGTGGTTTCAATCACAGTTCAATTTTCAGAGCCTCTGTGATTATATTTTGGTCTGCTTGATTTATCTGGTGATGATGGGCTCCCTCTGGTCTCTGATAGTGCTGCCTGAGGGGGCAAAAAGAGGTTACCCATTTGAACCACCAGGTGTTTCCCGATAGGAGAGGTTGTGGTAGGACCTTCTTACCATTCCCCGGCCTCCCAGTGTCTCTGAGCAAAGGTGTAATCTTTGGTTATTCGGGACAAAAAGGTTGCCTGTACTAAACTACTTGCCGTAACTAGGTTCTTTTTTCTAGTTCTGTCAGCTCACCCAGAGTTTTGGGGTCAGGGAGGAAACAATGTCCAAGTATAAGGAGGTTTCTTGGACAGGGCAGTTTGCTGTACCTGGGTCTCTCTGGTCAGATCTACCATCTTTCCTCTGTATATCTTGGTTAAAAAAAAGAGGGGGTGTGCAGTATCCCAGAATTGGTGGGGAACGAGAAGTGTCCTCTTGTCTTTGTCAGAGCTCTCAATCTATCCCTCTTGCAAGTAATGCCCAGCTCACCTGATGTTGTTAGAAGGATCTTTTTTCAATCCAGAGGGATAGTGGAAACCTTTCTGGTCTTCTGTTGCTATGTCAGGAATTAGAAAACACCAGGTCTGATGACCTTTTCTAGTAGGTGAGGGGACACAAAACACTTGCCACTATGTTGTTCTGCTAAACCTTGGGTCCCAAACAATCTCATTTTCTTCACTTGCCAGTTTTCCTTTGGTTGTCTCTTAAACCATTTCCAAGGTCTGTAGTTGTGTTTAACAGAGAAGAGCACAGATAATGGGTCTATGACACCTTGTTTGGATCAAAACTCAATCCATGCTATTTCAACATAAAATGCCAAGATTTTTGTTAATGTAATACCATCATTACAGACATGAGTCAACAGCTTTCTTTACATTTTTTGGTATTCTCTTCAGCCCTTATCTCCTTCCTAGTCCCGGACTCCTCACTCCCATGCCCAATGTCTTCACCACAAACTTGCCCAGCTCCTTTATATCACTAAGCTTGTGCAACCCTCCCCCCTCCTTCCACCTTCTCTTAACCTCCTATTTAATAATAATAACAACCACACCAATCATGATTATCATCATCATCATTATTATCAAGATTAAATATAAAGCTGGTGAGAGGAAACCTGAAAAGCATGCAGGTATCTCACTAAGGATAGAGGAAGATATGGACTAAGGGCAGAGACAACCCTTAAGGTCAACCAGGAGGGAGAAATCAAAACTACCAAGGACTAAAATTGAATTCTAAAGGCCAGTATGGCTAATATTTTACATTAGAAATATATATGCTTGTTTGACATTTATATTTTCAAAAGTTTACATTTTACTGTGTTTTGAAGTGTTTATACATTTATGGTTTGAAATATATTCAATATTTAGTTTTGCTCATTTATTAAATTTGTGGATACTAAACCATTTAAAATAAAATACTAGTATTAGCACTTATATTTTAGTATTACGTAGAATAAATAGTAAAATGCAAGTAATGACATCCCCTGTATTAGAATCACTGATCACACATCACACTATTCTTTGAGCATGTTAGATATCCGGATATTTTAACCTTTATTTATGTCTGATCTTTTAACAAAGTATATACTCTGCTGCACATCGAGCAAGACAAAAACTGCCCTTGATCCTTCAGATACTACAGAAACTCCGACAACACAGAAAACACCAACTCACATCAGGAAGTCTGGCATGCCCCTAGGCTACTGTTCAATGTGGCAATCAGCAAGTCATCTTTTCACATTGTAAATATATTACTGCAAAACCATACACATTCACAACAGAATCAAAGACACAAGTTAATGAAAACCCAGGGGCTTTGGAGATGTTGAGTGGATAAGCAATAGGCATCACAAAGTGGCATATTACACAATAGAAAAAGCCAGGCCTAATGCATAGAACAAAGATTTTACACCATTTCCACTGTACTTACTAAAATTACAGATACTTTAATTTCAGTAGGTGGATTTTATAACTATGGCCATCTGACTTTTTTTTTTAATATGAAATATTCAGTAAATCTACCATTCAATTTTTGGGTTTGACAGTTACTTGAGGAAAGGTAAAAGATGAATGCTGAAAAAATGTTCTAAGATTTCCATTTATCATACCATAATTCATAGCGATAATAACAGAAAGTAATTCCCTTAATACATGCATATACCCTTTATTGCTCATTCCAGCTACACTTCTGTTTTTACAGAAAATATATTGGCAGGAGAGAAATGGCTGCTATTATACCCATCACAAATGGCACATACATCTATCATCGTCCTCTTTTTTTTTTTTTTTTTTTTTTAGAGAGTTCACCTTATTAGAAAAAGACTGTACCTTTGGCTTTGTAAGGGCCACACCTTTGCTTACGATATTACCTGAGGCAGACGAGACTATCTTCTTGCCTTCTTCAAAACCTTACTTGGTTACTCTAGCCACCAAAAATAGCTCTCTCTTCCAATTCCTAGAGAATTACTGTCATAAAATCAAGGACTCTCCAAATGGGCAGGGTTCGAACTGCTTCAAATGCTTGAATCCATTCATTTATTTTTTTATTTATTCGACAAGCATTCGCTGACCCTTACTTCATTGCCAGGCACTGTTCTAGATATAAAGATGCAACAGTAGAGAAGATACACATGTTCCATACCCCCAAAGAGTTTATCTGTTCATCTTCTCTGGAGCTGAAATCTGTCTGTTACTTAGAGTTACATATGAGAAGCTGTCTCTCTCTTTCACACGACATCTCTTAAGTAGCTCATGAGGGTGACTTTGTCCCTCTCTCTCTCTAGCTTAAATGTCTCCAACTCCACTAAACCACTGCATTGTATTTTTAATATCTGTCTATAGGTCTGTCTCTTCAACTAAATTATCTTCTAAAAGCCAAGGCTCATATATTATCTCTATTTCATCTAGCACAGGGTTTCTCAACCTCAATATTATTGACTGCGTAATTCTTTATTTTTATTGTGGATGGCTGTCCTATGCATTGTAGGATGTATAGCAGCATCCCTGGCTTCCACTCACTAGATGCCAATAGCAACCTTCCCCTTTCCAGTTGTGACAACTGAAAATGTTCCCAAACATTGCCAATTTTCCTGGGGACAAAATCACCTCCAATTGAGAACTATCCCCTAGCATTATATTTTGAAATAGACCACATATTGATACAATTTACATTTGTAGAGTCATTTATCATTTGTAAAAACTTTCAAATACATTGTCTCACTGATGCTAATAATATTTTTTTAATTATGTTTTCGTGTTCACTTTGTATGAGATTCAAACCTGAGTAGTTTAATCTAGAGCCAGTACTCAGAACTTAGTTGTATAATCTTGTTACTTACTTAGTATCTCTGAGCCTCAGTTTCCTTGTCTATAAGATGGAAGAAAATAGACACCTATTTTGTTTTGGTGAAGATTACATGAGATAGAACTGGCACATAAGGGCTCAATGAAGTTGTTTGGTGCCACAGAACAGTCATCTCTCCCACCACATGAAAACAACTTGTTCGTAAACATTGGAAAATTAGGCCACATGCAAAGATAAACAGAGATAAATAAAAAGATTAGAGAGAAACAGAGAGATGGGGTGGCTGCGGAGAGAGAGAGGGAGGGAAGAGAGGAAAGGGGGAGAGAAAGAGGGAGGGAGGAAGAGTGGGAGGGAGGAAAGGAGAATGGTTGACATTAAATGAACCTCTGATTCCAGCTATGCATAAATATAGTTATGCCCTTGGACTCCCTAGTACTTGAACTAAGAAAGTTCTCTTTTATGCTTAAAAGGTAAAGATGAGTTTCTATATCATTTGAAAGAAGCTTGATTGATACAGATCTTCAGAATTACTGTTTACAACCATCCAAAGAAAATTATTACCTTATAATTATGAAATCAGTGCGGAGGTCATAAATTGTTTAATCTAATCCCGAATCAACCAATGTTTGTTAAAGGGTAAAAATACACTCTGGTTTTCCTTAGAGAGTATTTGTTTAATTCTGTTTTTCTGAAATTTATAAAGGACAAAGGTGTTCCAATATGGATAATAAATTATATGGCTACACTATTTAATTAGCACTTACTATATAAAAATTTTTTTTCTAGATCCTCTGATGTTATACTAAAAGATGAGGTCTTCATAACTTTCATATTTTTATGAGGGGATAGACAGGTAAGCTTAAGAGATGACATACTGAGGCATAAACAAAGTTCTTTATGGCCAAATTGAAGGCTAAAAAAGGAATTTTAATGCTTAACTGACACCAATTTTGTCTCCTAATGTAGCTGTTCATGAATATTGTACATGCACACACATGCATATGCACACATGTCTAAATTTTAATACTCTCCTGGTCAAAAGGAAGAACAGGAAGAAATGTGCAAATATTAACATGAATCCATGAGAATTATAACCAAAGAAAACAGTCAACTCAAGCTGTGAGGAAAGGTTCATCATATCACTGGCACCTCAAGTGCAGTATCTGATTTGTGGCCTAGTTCTCATTGATTGTTTGCATGCTGTAAATTTGAGTTCCAATCAGAATGGAGCTGGGTTGAAGATTAAAACCAGAGAGTTACTTAAAATTAGCAGAGAAAATTAATCTTCACACCATAAAACCATTCATCTAGAAGGTAAATTTGGGACTAGCAAGTCTTCTGAAAATATACAAATGTGTTTTCTTCTCAGGCTATAATTTTCTTGCTTTCCAATATTCTGACTTTTGCTATACCTCTGTGGTACCCACATTAAGTTTATGTTTCCTCCATTAACTACTGTTTTAAGTCTGTGATCCTACAGCTTTCTAACTTACAGCTTTCTCAGCTTCCAAAAAAAAGAAAGTCATTTTAATCCAGCAAACATCTCAAGTTAGGGATTAACAAACTAAGCTACTGAGCAAATTTATATACTTACTGTGGGAATAAGCACATTTGAACACTGAGAGAAAATTTCTTCTCGAAATTAAATGTGCCCTGGCTCACCTATTTCAGGGGAGTAGAATGTGAAGCCATAATAAAAGTAAAAATATTTACAGAACTTTAGATTTGAAAAGTCCTTTTTCATATTCATAATTTGATTTAGTTCCCTTGTTTGGTTGAGATTTTTTCAGATGAGGAAACAGGCTCAGGAAAGTTAAAGAACTTGACCCAAGTTATAAGTTAGGAAGTGGTAGAGTTGGGACTCAGATCCAAACCTTCTGATCCTATATTCCATGATTTTCTCATCATATCTATTTACATTTGAGTCTTAATTTTGAAAGAGCGGGTAATGTTACTCTTGGGTGAGTTTCAGAGGTCAAGATGGATAACAACAGAAGAAAGAATTTTGAAATGGTAACACATCAATAACTACTACCCACCTGTATAACTAGGAGAAATCATATTTTGATTTTTATACATTCCCTTCTATACCTTCATCCTCTTCCACAGACCAGTTATCATAATCATATGTATTCTTCCTATACCTATATGTGTCTACATATAAAATGACTTAAGTCTTATACACAAGTCCTCATTTTGTTCTTATGCATTCATGAACTGATTTTGTATGATAATATAATATTATAGTAAAATAATTTATATCTATTTTGCACTTAGTAGGGTTTTTTTTTGTTTTTTTTTTTTTTTTTTTGCAACAACAATTCGAAAGGCAGACACCTTAATTCTAAATCTCTGACAAAATGTTCCCTCTACTCTATGCATGAGTCTCTCTCAGGGAAAGATACCACACCATGCACTGCATGGCCAATGGGCATTTTCTTCTCTGCTTTGTGTGTACAAGTGCAGAAGGACTTTTCTTCGCAAAGCCTAATCTATTAAGAATAAAGAAATCCCTCCAAAAAATTGACCAAAAAAGTGATGAGCGTGGAAGATACTGTAGATATATTATAGTATTATAGGGAAATACCACATTTGTTAGTACAATTAAATTCAATACAAAGTACTGAATATGAAAATAAAAAACAAGACATATACGCCTTCACACTTTTCTCTCTATGTTCATGAATGAAGTACAGGCCAATAAGAGAGCAAGGAGAGAGAGGCTCCTCCTAGGAGAAAAGGAACACAAACTATCTCACCAGTAGCAGATCATGGAAAGAAGATGCCACCACCCTAATAGTGGGTAAAAATAAATCGGCTAAATTTTTAATTCATTCATTAAAGTCTAAGTGTAGACTGGAGTGTCAGTCTGTAGTACCTAGGGGCCCCAGAAACAGTGAAATCCACACTCATTCATAAGCTATTTCCCACAGTCCTCTAATGGAGGCTCAAAAGAAACACTGGGAATAGAAAAGGATGCCAGAGAAACTCTCCTTGGTACAAAATCTCAATGCAGGGAGTGATCAGGCGCTGTTGGCAGAAAATAACAAAGCCCCTTCCACTTCCCCATACCTCTCTTTCCTACAAAGCAAAAGCCTTAAGCTGCTGAGACAGAGACAACAAACCTTGTAACTGCACATGCATAGGAAAAGAACCATTGACAAAGAAGAATGGGTAGATAAAACCTCTACCCCTAGGGAAGGACTAGAAATGGTCAGGCGCCACAAATTCTATATCACTCAGAGGTCTGCCATGATTGAAGATGAGGTGGGAAACACCCAGCTTGACCAACTACAGATACGTCAGAGTTCAGGTCTCCTGAGGATGAAGGGAAGAATGAGAAGAAAGCATCATTCCTGAAGCCCAAGTGCACAGGGCCTGTGAATCTAAGGCTGAACCAAGACCACATAGATCCCTTCTTACTCCACCCTGAGGCTAAAACTGAGGAAGACACAGCAGCAGTCTTATACTGGAAGAAGAGCAAGAGCCTGGAGTTACCCTCTGGACCACAAATGTATAGGAACAGGTGAAAGCCAAGGGTGAATATATAAAATACATATTCATGAGTGCATACTGATAGAAGTCAATGGTTTAATACACTAAAAAATAATAAATGGAGAAAAAAGACACATCTCCATGCAGAACTCTAAATAATTTATGTAGATACTCTATCATCAAAGGGATGGAGCATAACTTCCCACACTATAAGGTGAGAAGTTATGTGCACGGTGACTTCTTAAAGAAAGTACAATATAGAAATGAGGAAAATAAGAGTAACTGTATAGTGCTGAAACCTAACAAATACTACCTCAGCCATATCATATGACCATCATATTGACCAAGGTCAACATCGATAGTGATAAGTCATATTGATAGCATGTACTCTTGGTATGATATGATAAGATGAGAATGGTACTTTATCTCTGTACTGTTCTTCTGAAGAATCCACAACTCCAGTCTAATCATGAGAAAAACATCAGAAAAATATCAATTGTGGGGCACTCTTCAAAACAACTGATCAGTACTTCTCAAAACTATCAATGTCATGAAAATCAAGAAAAGTTTGAGAAAATGTCACAGTCAAGAGGAAACTGAAGAGACAAGTCAAACAAATGTAATGAGATATTCTGGATAGAATCCTGGAACATAAAAAGGACATTCTATAAAAACTAAGGAAATTAGTCCATAATAATAATATAATTAATATTGGCCCATTAATTTTAATAAATGTGCCATACAGATATAATAACAATAATACCATTTTGTATTTTTATATTTTATATAATACCATTTTGTATTTATATATTTTATATTTTACATGCAATTTTACATGCAAATAATAATAATGTATCAATATTATAACAAATTTTACCATACTAATGTAAAATGTTAATAATAAAGGAAACTGGAGGTGGAGTATGTGGGAACTTCCTGAACTATCTTCACATTTGGCTGTTTATCTAAAATTGTCATAAAATAAAATGTTTGTTAAAAATTAAAGTCAAAATAAAGAAATTCTTAGGCTAACAAATGAATGGACATTTTTATTGCCTGTAACCATGTACCCTAAGAAATTTGAAAGAACATTCTTTGGTAGGAAGTCACATGATCCCAAATAGAAAGTTGCATTTACATAAAGAAATAAAGAGATCAGAAAATGATCCCCAAAAAAAGGTAAACATATTTTTCTTACTTTAAATACCTCTTACTTTAAAAGTCTCTTAAGGAAAATTTGCTATCGAAAGCAAACTTCATGACACTGTTTTGTGGCATTACATGTAACAGTGAAAATAGATGAGAACAATAGTGCAAAAGATGGGAGGAATTGGAAGGACACAGTTTTAAAATTCTTACACTGTGCATGATCCCATAATATCACTTTAAGGTGGACTGTAATAAGTTTAAAATAAAATAATGTAAAAGATTAAGGAAACTGTAAAATTACATTTCCTGATGCAAAATTAACTCATGATTCAAGGAGTAAGGCATGAAATAATTCAGAAAATCAAATGAGGAAAGGTTAAGAAAAAAATTAAATGAAAAAAGCAGTATCATATTATTTGGCTTGGGGTTTTTGAGGCTTCCCCCCCTCCCCCCGTTTTTTCTCTTGTGGCTAGAGAGATAATCATGTTTAAAATCAACAACCCCTACCCCCCAAAACAAACAAAATAGTATTTATACCCATAAAGCTTTGAATTATGATTTTGCTTGATGCCTTTTGAGCTTATGCCTTGTTTGGAGCAGCATAAATTAAAGGTGTTAAACTAAGGCACATACTTTTACAAAAGTTCAGAACT
>NW_006440638.1:28095118-28102017 GCF_000325575.1 Pteropus alecto
AGGGAAAGATTAGGGAGGCAGTTATTTAAGGAGAGGAGTGAAAAGAACACAAGCTGACCAAGCCTGGTTTCAGCTCTTGATTTGGCCTCTTCAGTGTGTGACCTTGGACAATATTTGACTTTACAGAATCTTCAATTGCTTATGTGTATGCTAAAGCTAATACTCCATACTTTATAGGGAAGCTGTAAGGATGAAATGAAGGCACACAGTAGGTCACCAATAAATATTAGCTGCTTTCTCTAAGAGAAAGATGCAGATGAAAGAAAAATGTTTTATTCAAAACTAAGGATGAGGTTGAAAACAAGTATTAGACAAAACAGCACAGTCATTGCCCAATCAGATATCACAACCAATCAGAATGGATGCCACCATAAAAAACTTCACTAGGACTTTGCCAAGTGGGACTGGATGATTATCAGCTACACTTGAAACTACAAGTTACTTTGATTTTAATGTTGGCCCAACAATCTTGTCATAATTACCATGGGCTACTTCAAGCAGAATTGCTTATTATTATTTATTTATTTATTTGATAAGCAAAGCAAACACCATTAAATAACCTAAAAGTATAAAAAGGCTGAGCTGTAGGTGTTTGGCAATAAATGAACAGTGGTTTTATATCATATAATGCAAATATTTGTGATTTCTCTACTAAATGGGAGCCCAGGTTAGCATATGGGCCTATTTCTAAATTTTATTACTAGTCTTATCTTATACAAAGTTTCTTTACCTCTTTTTTTTTTTAATCTCTTCAAGACTTTAAAGCTTTGACTTATGTGATAGGTTTACATTACTAGCTATTTAGTCTGAGCTTTGCCTGTTTGGTTTTTTTTTCTTTGCTTGATTTTATTTCATTTGGTCAATTAACAATTACTAGAGATCAACTAGCTACAAAGTGCCAAACTATAAGCGTAAACATGTAAATACACATTTAGGTGTTGAAAGAATTTCTGGTTATGCAGACAAATTAGGTAAGAAACTAGAATGGTTGCCATCTAGAATTAGACACTGAAATAAATTTGCCTATATAAGTGGATTGGTAACATGGCTGTGAAAAGGGAATCATGGGTGAGAAGTAAAGGGAACTATGTAGATGAAATGAAAAGTCAATAAGAGCATAGAGATTTTCTGAAGAGGAACAGAGAGCTCTCTACTAAGAGACTTCTCTGAATGCATGGATCATAATCCAAGGTCTGAGCCATAGTCTGGCCAACAACCCAGAGGTTGTTGGGAAAGCTGACTCAGGCCAATCACACATAAAGGGGCTGAAGCACATGGACCACAAGCCAGTTTGCTAGTTTCCAATGGGGTTTACTCTGTTCTAATCACTGGAAATCTTAATCATTCACCTAGGTCTCTCTCCTTAATTCAGAAGCCTGAGACCTCAGAAGGTTGCTATGTCACAAACTAAAAGGTATATATCCAATGCTAATTACCTACAGAACTTGGCAGTTGCAATTCTAAATATCTGGGATGGCATGTCCAACCTGCCTCAACAATCATAAAAATCACTTTGGTCCCAATTCAGGGAGATACTAGAAATGCAGTAAAAACAGACAACAGGAATGTATTGTTTCCCTTTAAAATACATGTAATTTTTTCCTCTATCTTAATTTGTTGCCTCCTACAGCAGCTGAGATGTTAACCAATGCTCAAAATACCTGAATTTTTCTTCTGCGTAAGGATTCATCAGTAGCTGATTTCGTCACCATCCCAGCCACTCATTCATGAACAATTGGAAAGATATTTCTATTTGCATAAATGGTCAGGCGAATGTATAAGTACCTGGCCATTTTAAACGATTTCTGTAGAAACTATAACTGTGAAGCCACTAAAAGCTGGGCCCCATTTCTGCCGATTGATAGAGTATTCCTGCAAAGATGAGGATTCCTTTGGTTCAATTATTATCTTTTTAAGCATTTCGTTTTGTTCTGTTTGCTCTTGGCAACACTGTAAATGGAAAAATAGGAACTCGTATGGTCTAGAAGAGACGAAATTTGTCCAGATCTCTCAGCAGTAGAAACATAATATAGATGAAGATGTTAGGGGGTATTGATTCAAGAATATAAGAGTGGACATTTTTTAGTGTAATTTCATTAAGGCCATGGTAAGAACTATTCCTGAACTGCAGTAAGAGTTGATTTTTGCCACTGGAAGGTGCTGGACACACACTGCCGATGTCTAGCTCCAGGTTTTTTATCTCAGCTCTACTATAACATTCCCTTCTTCTTATGACATTTTAAAATTCATATACAATTGATTACATTTCCACTTACTACATTACAGTCATTGCTCTATCCTACCTCCTGAGAAATGCAGATCACTCAGTTGAATTTCTGCAAACTTTCCAGCCACTTGCATATTATCTTTTAGTTTGCTCCTTCTGATGGATAATTTTATCCGCTGTGCATATATTTTATTAGTTTGACTCTGAGAAGGTTGGTGCTCCTCACTATTGACCTCAGGAATAACCATATGTACTAGTTTCAACTCAGTCTAATTATTTGTATGGCTTTGTGCAAATAATTTTATCTGACTCACTTTGGTTTCCTCATCAACAGAAAAGGAGGACTAAACTTGATAACCTCTAAGTTTTTATAGCCCTGTCTCTCTGTGATTATGTGATTATATGCACTATTTCTTCTTTGCTCATCATAGGCACTAAATGATGGAGAGATGAGGTACATAAATGTAAAATAATGACCATGTATTAATGAGAGGTAACAATTCCATATTTTCATTTTTTAAAAAAGGCAAACATTAGAATATTCATAGCCAAAATAAACTGAATTCTTTCCACAAACTGATAAAATAGCTGTCTTACCACAAATCCAATTTAATGCAAGGTACAAAAATATCAAAAATATATTATTTAATATGTTCTCTTTAAATACTGCTGTTAAAACTGTTTCTATCCTTGAACATAGTTTTATTGCTCTAGGAGCCACTGTTTTCCTCTGAAATTTTGTCAACAGGCAAGAAAGTTTCAATTTACAGAATAACTGATATACAAACAACTCTATAAATAAAGCTATTTTGTAGATGTGTTTTTGGAAGTCCCTGGTGGCCATTCGAGTCAATACAAGTCTCATAAAGCACTTAAGGCTTTATGCCCCACCACCAGCTCTTCTGCTTTCTCCTTCGCACAAAAACTGCAACCTATGTTAAGATTTACTATTATCACATATTGCATCTGAAGATAAATCAGATATCACCTGCTTCCACTTACTTACTTTGGACTAGGGGACTAATGCTGAAACTCAGGAGAGCTTTGCCCAAGATCATAGAACCAGAGACAGGCAGAGCTGGGACTGGGTTCCAAATGATCTGACAACCAGAGGTCGCAAAGCTTTTTATGAGCTCCCAGCTCTCAGCATACCAGTAAGGCTGTGCTTCCTTGTTTTCTTCTTCTATTGTAAATATAGGCAAAACAGTAAAATTATAATTGCAAGAATTGTATACCCTCATTGAGCTCATCTGGTTTAAATGTAGAGTGCTATGATTCTTGTCGTTTATTATCCAGAACTAAAACTCCTTCATGTGTTCTGAAAGAAGGAAATGAAAGAGAATTAGGATGCATAAGTCCATTTAATTATTGTTTACGAATCTCAGTGAGCCGCCTGCCAAGAGTTTCTTTTGCTACCCAGCCTATATGCTAGATGAAGACCCACAGCCTCATCAATGCCAGGGAGTTTGAATACTGCCAGGTTTTAAGTAAGTCAATTCATCAAACTAGAACTAAGCAAGACTGTGCCAAATATTAGAATCTCTGCAAATACAAAAGGAAGGATAATACTTGGGTCTATTGAAATAATTATCTCTATACTGAACATTCTCATGGGAAATGGTTAAATTCCAATACTGCATAAGTCTTGAGTCAGGATTACATGCTCCCAGAATGGTTCTCCTGACCACCATAATTTATGGCCAAATGAACCCTAACTGACAAATAGAGATAAAAGTCATGGCATACAGAATGGAAAGAGACTGTGGAAATAAGGTGGTGGGATCACCAAAAGATCTAAGTCATACCTATCTTTGGTTCTGAAAATTTCAGCACTTATTCTTCCTTTCAGATCATGAGGTTATAAACAGGTTTTTCTACCCATTCATTCCAATTAAATGCATAACACTCTTGAATTTTGTGTTTTTGCCAATAATTAAATTAGACAAAGGCCAAAGTAACAAGCAAAGGGGGATTCACAGAGTCTGAAAAGTTGATCAAGTATTCAAAATATCGTAATACACACCTCGCCAAGGAAGATCTATGCAAGTGAGCATATGAAAATATACTCAATATCATTTGTCATTAGGACATTATGAATTGGACAAAAATGAGTTGCAACTATTAAAATAGCTAATTTATTAAAATAAAAAACTGGCAATATCGAATGTTGGCAAAGATGAAAAGCAACAGAAACTTTCACTCGTTTGCACTGTTGCTGGGAATGCAAAATGGTACAGTCACTTTGGAAAACAGTTTGGCAGTTTCTTACACAGCTAAACATAGTCTTTCAATACAATCCAGCAACTGCATTCCTAGGTATTTACCCAACTGATGTGAAGATTTACCTCTAAACAAAAACTGCCTAAGAATCTTCATAGTATCATTATTCATAATCGCCAACAAATGAAAACAACCACGATGTCCTTCAACAGGTAAATGGATGAACAAACTGTGGTATATCTATATAACAGAATATTATTCAACAACAAAAATAGATGAGCTATCAAACCATGGAAAGCACTAGATGAATCTTAATGCATATTGCTAAGTAAAAGAAGCTACTATAAAAATGCTACATACCCTATGATTACAATTACATAACATTTTGAAAAAGGCAAAACCATAGCAGTGATATAAAAAGCTCACTACTGGGGGTTCAAGAGGTGAGGAGGAGGGTTGAATAGGTGAAGTACAAGGGGTTTTTTTTTTTTAGAATAGTGAAACCATTCTATATGATACTGTAATGATTGGCACATGACACTGCATTTGTCGAAACCATTGAACTTGGAAATTTTAAAAAATTCATAAACCAAGTGGCAGAGCTCCCAATGGAACAAGTTGAGCAACAAAATTAAGTAATGTTGGATTATAACCTAAAACATGAAATAAATATTCATGAATTCCATAATGATTGAAATTAACGAGTAAATACATAAATGAACAATAAATGGGGGATAAGAAACAAATCTCTGTGTGGAATTCTAAATAATGTATGTAGATACTCTACCCTCAAACAGTCAGAGCATAACTCCCCATGCCTTAAGTGTGGGCTGTACATAGTGACTTCCTTAAAGAGAGTACAGTATGGAAATGGTGAAAATAGGAGTAATTTTATAGATTGAAACCTGACAAACACTACCTCACCCAGGTGATCAAGGTCAACATCAACAGCAATAAAGGTTGATAGAGCCTACATTATATTCGATGTGATAACAATCACACTCTACCTCTGTGGTCGTCCTCCCCAAAACCCAACACCTCAGTCTAATCATTAAGAAAAACATCATAAAAATTTCAATGGAGGGGAATTCTTTAAAATACTTGACCAATATGCCTCAAAATTGTCAAGGTCTTTAAAAACAAGAAATGTCTGAGAAACTTTCACGGCTAACAGGAGCCAGAAGAGACATGACAACTAAATGTAACATCATGTACTGGATAGGATCCTGGAATAGAAAATGGACATTTGGGTAAGGACTAAAACAATCTGAATAAAGTAGCGACTTGAATCTTTTTGTCCGTTAATTGTAACAAATGTATCATACTAACGTAAGATGTTAATAAGAGGAGAAACTAGGTATAGAGTATATAGAAATACTGTATACTAACTCCACAATTTTTTTGTAAGCCTAAAACTCTCCTGATATTAAAAGGTTTTTAAAAGAAGGTGATCAGTGGAAGAGTTCCCTGGAAATGGTGCCACCTGCCTATTTAATTTAACAATAGCAACCAGTTCTTCTAACGCCCATTCCTCTTTTATTCCTAGGTCTGGTGTTTCTAAATTGTTTATCCACCTAACACACATATAGCAGCACAACCACTACCATTACCACCACCTACATCATTCTTTGCTTTACCCTAGAGAAAGGAAGAAAAGATGGGAGACAATGGAAGTGCAAAGGCATTGAACATGTGTTGATTTGGACAAGATCTGAAATGAAATATAATTTAAGAAAAAAATCCCAAAGACCATATGCTTGTTCTGAACAGCTGAAGCCTATACCTAAGAAAACCATCTTAGCTCATTACCAGGTGGGGCGGATGAACTAATAAGAGTCAGAAATTTAATTATTGCTTTTCCAGAAGCCAGTTGGATTTATTGGAATTATCTTGAGCTATGACAGAAAACCCAAAACAACAGGTTCTTTCAAAAGGTATAAGTTTATTTCTCTCAAATGGAAAGGTAAGAAGTCTAAGACGGATATGGTTGATCTATTACTACCATGAAGAACCTGGATTCCTTCTATCTTGTTGCTCAGTCATCCTCAACAAATGGCATACACTCATGGACTATTGCTCCAGCTCTAGCCAGCAGGAGGGGAAAAAACAAAAAAGAAAAGAAGAAACATATTTTCTATGAAAACATAGAAATAGTATGAAACATACTTTTCCTAGAAGTTGAAGTCACTGTATACATTATTCCATTGGCTAATATCAAGTGACCTGATGACTTCTGGCTATAAGAGAGGGTGTGAAATGAAGTCTTTATTCTTGGTGTCTATTAACAATAAAGAAAAAAAAATATTTTGAGAAATAACTAGCAGTATCTCTACCAAGAAGGGAGCCAGGCAAAGTCCACAAAGAAACGCCATTCCTTTCCGCTGACATTGACCAAGAGCTAAATATTGTTTCCTTGCTCCATACGCTTCTCAACTCTCTCCATTCCTCTTTC
>NW_006440638.1:28102053-28130862 GCF_000325575.1 Pteropus alecto
ATATATCAATTCCTCTTGAAGGCCTTTATTTACCTCATGGCCTTGAAAGCCTATTAACCATGTGAATTGCCCCTCTTTTGTGCTCTCATTTTACCTATACTTACTCTTTGGTAGCACTGATACATTAGTGGCAGTCACCTGGCCAATGGTCCGTGCCCCTTACCAAACTATAAGCTCCATGAAGGTAGAAGCCATGCCTACTTTGTTTATCATTACAGCTGCAGGGCCTGATATATGGGCATCAAGTAATGACGACTTGAACAACTATGTAAATGAAAGTTATTAGCTCTTCCATTGAACTATGAGCTCCAAAAATGCTTACAGTTGTCTTTATCATTTTGTCTCCCCAGCATCTGTCACAATACCTGGGATATAGAGCTGAAAATAACATAGCTGAGTTTGAAATCAATGAAATGATATCAATAACTCAAAGAGGAGAAACTTCCCCAAAGAGATGGCTTTTTAGGGCTCACCTCCTCCAATTCACTTTGCACAGTAGTCATGTGCTCAGGTTACCCTGCGTGATGTGAACATTCACATAAACATAAATTATCTAGCAAAAAAAGTAAAGGTGATATTGAGGTGTTAAGGACCAGATGTAAAAATCCTTAGGGATAAGTATTTGTGGTCCTATTTTTATAACTATATCAAAGTCATAATCCACATTGCCCACTTCAGCATAATACTAAAGTTTTAAAATATGTTCAACCAAAGCATAATTTCAAAATAACTTCAAGATCTTTACATCCATTTCTCAAATACTATTAAAAAATACTTTTTAGTAATTTCCTTTCATTACTTTTTCTTACACACCATTATTAGTCCTGTGCTCTTCTCTTCAAAATATTATTTTAAAAAAATCTGTGCTCCCAGTTAGAATGATTAACACATGCTCTTCTGCTTTCTCTACCTTGCGGAAATGATGACCATGTGGCCAAGTCATCACATCCCCAGGCCAAAAAGGTCACCCAACTCCCACCACTGCAATTTAGTTGCATAAAAATGGTGGCAGTACACTCAATTGGATTACTCACTTTTCTACTTTAATATGTTTTAGAAGAAAAATCAATCAACATAAAAGTGTCCACAGTTAAACTTTTTCCTTTCTCTTCCCCGTTGAAAAAGGTAAGCCCTTTCCCATCCATTTGATATCTTCTCTTGCCCTTCAAATTACTTGTATGTTTATGTCAGTATAGTCCTGGGAGTTACACTTCTAGACCTCGCTTTGGATCTGATCCTCCAGGCTTTCCAGTGAGGCTATAAATATATGATTTCCTGAATATCTGCCAGATTAAGCCAGAAGAATAGTTTATATTTCCTAAAACTAAACCTGACTTATTCAATCCTAACCATATTTTTTTTTCCATTCATGTTAAACATTGGAATCATAAAGCTAGACTAAAGGAAGAAACAAAAGGAAAAATTACGCGCAGTCCCTTAAGATAATAATTATCCAATCTCTGCCAGTTAATGGAGATGGAAGGAGAATTTTAAGGTGTTCCTGGTGCTATTTACGACTCATAGATACAGAGAACTGGTGATTGACAGGTGAGACAGGGGTTAAAGGGCTCGGTGAAAAAGGTGAAGGGATTAAGTACAAATTAGGAGTTACAAAATAGTCAAGAGAATGTAAAGTACAGCATAGAGAATATAGTCAATAATATTGTAATAACTCTATACAGTGCCCGGTAGGTACTAGACTAATCGAGGGGGGAATCACTTCATAAATTATGTAACTATCCAACCACTATGCTGTACACCTGAAACTGATATAAAATATTGAAGGTCATCTGTGATTAACAATAAATAAATGTTTAGAAAGTTAAGAAAAATTTTGTGCTGTTTACCACAACTTGTATGTATTAATAGATTTGTCTGTGCCCATGAACATTGAACAGGTAGTATAGCCACAGCTAACTGAGCATTAGATAGATTTAAATTAAATTAGAAATACAGATGAGTACTTCCTTTGGGTCTTTTCAAAGTGCCTAGTGCAGTACTTTGTGGTGCAGTGAACGCCTATTGAAATGAACTTTTCAATAGAAAACTTCAATAGTATCCCAAAAGAAACAAATCTAAACCTAAGTATATCCTTGTAGAAATGATTCCAGGCCTCTTTACCCTCCTATACACACACAAGGATTTTTAAATCAAAACACTAGGTATCCTACTTCTTGTAAAGTTTTTTTTTATTTTTTAAGTTTTAAGGTCTTTCTAAATCTTGTTCCAAATATAGCTATCACACTTCTAGTGAAAAAAGGTTTCCAATTTTAAACTTTAAGAAAAAGAGCTCAATGGGTACCCACCAAAGAAACTGCATGCTATAATAAGAAAAACTGGATAGATATTTGCACATAAAATATTAAATTTATTCTTTCCTACAAATGAGAAAGCTCTATTGATTTTCTTAAGTCAAAGCCATTAGGTTAATTAACAGTTTAATGATGTAATCCAGCTCTCTTTAGATGAACTCTTCTTTCTTTGAGCCCCTTGATTTTTACATTATAAATGTAAAACCCTGCTTCAGCAAATATGGGGAACTAGTTAGTTATTGATCTCCCTAAACCCATTACTTGGGAGTCGGCCTTTTAGATCCACAGCAGAATGTACAATGTCTATGTGAGATCTCTACCACTGGAAATGTGCCTCACCCACCACTGGAAATGAAAATCTAGGCATTATACAAGTGTGAAGAGGAAGAAACTGTGAAAGGAATATGAGAAAAGAATAATGGCCCTTAAAACATTCTTTCACATCCTGGCTATACAAAGTGATAATTATGCCACATCTTTGCTCCCATTTAGGGCAGAGTTCATTCTTTCTTGTCTGATGGAAAGAGAGAAGAGTTTTATGTTGCTTCTCCCTCGTTACTACAGCACAGACCCTCAAGAGAAATTACAGTTAGTTACTTACATGTGTATTTCTATAGCTAAATTATGAGTGCCTCAGTCAGAGGGTCTTTCGACATTCAATTGTTTTAGATTGGGCTTCCCCAGAAGCCGATCTGAGATACGCATTAGCTGCAGGAAGATTATTAAGAAATACTCATGAGGAAGGGAGGGGAAGAAAACAGAACTGGCAAAGGGAACAGTTTGGTTGCAATGTAGTCTCGACCAAGGCCTCAACCAACCCTACGGGAAACTCCGAAGCTGGGATGGTCCTTTAGGGTTAGACCTTCAGACAATAATTATATATGGTCTGCTACGGCAAGGGGATGTGACCTGGGGTGAGGCAGCTCTCTCTAGCTGGGCCAATTCCTGAGAAGGGTTGATGGTTAAAGGCTATCAGCCAGAAACACTGACAACAGCTGTTTGCTTCTCTGTAGTGACTTTAACTTGCCTCTGTCTCCCCTGTATCCTCTGTAAACTGGTAGTTAGACCTGGCTGAACTGATTGGGGATCAATATTTTGACATTTCTCATATGTGGTTTTGTTTACTTCTACCAGGAGAAAATAGTGTTCAGGTGCCTCTTGTTTTGTGACATTAACAGTCGCTGATGATCATTGCCTTCATTAGTGATTTCACTAAGGTTTGTAAAACAGGGATGCTCTAATCCAGTGGTTCTCAATGTATGGTCCCCAAACTAGCAGTAGCATTGCCTGGAAATTGGTTAGAAATGCAGATTCTCCAGCCCCACGGCAGACTTCTGAATCAGAAACTCCAGGGTTGGGTTCGGCATCTGTATTTTAATGAGCCCTCCTGGTGATTCTGATGAACTGTATTGTATGGGATTCATGGCTCTAATTTCACTATTTCTTTTTCATTGATTAGCTGGACTGCTTCTATAAAAAAAAAAAATCTTCTTATCAAGTCTTTGGTTACCCTGACAGAGTTCAAACAGCAAGTTAAATTCTCTGTCTTACTATAGGATTCTATTCCTCATGAGAGGGGATTTACCAGCTTTCAGAATAAAGAGTTGGTTCCCCTTTCTTCGTTCTTCCTTCTCTTCCTTCTTTCCTTCCCTCCCTCCTTTCTTTAGATGGTATCTGCAGAAAGGTGACTTAGGAGGGGAGCTACTGAGTTTGCTTTGCATCATAGGGTTTTGTTGCCTTCAGCAAAAGCAAGGAGGCTGAGAGGTGGAAAATGTGAGCATAAGCCCCAACAGGAAGCACCCAAGAGCATTAGCAGCCTGGACAACCTAGGAAATCAAGCACTCAGTCATTTCCCAGTACTTCTGATCTGCCTTTCCCTCCAGGCATGTGTTACACAATACATGCCAGGCCTCATTAATCCAATTTCTCTGTCCCTATCCAAGGGAAAGGAGAGCCCCAGTAATGATCAATACCCTTACTGTGATGATAAACAAAGACAGATGAGCCTGTGAGGCCTGGCTGGTATTTGTAATTACTGCCTCTGTAGGCATTCAATTACTGCTAATGAAAGGGTGACAGGGCCCTCCCTGCTCCCTGACAGAGGAGCATTTGTGCAGGCTCCCTGGCATGGCCTGTAGCTGACAATGGGTTTCTCTTCTTTCCTCTCCTGACTGCAGTTCACTCCACCAGCACAGTCTTCCCAGGATATGGAAACTCTAAATGCCATGACACCACCACTAATGGAATTTTCAAGGAAGAAGTCCATTTTGCTTATCATAATTTTATCTTGTCAAGCCAGTCCAGGACCTGTACATGGACCATCAGCATTATTCATTGTCGTTCTGTGACTCGGGTGGGTTGTATGAAAGCAGGGAGGTGAGCTCAGGTGAGCATCACTACTTTTCGACTCTCCATTAAAAGCTTTTACTTAAAAGCCAGGCAGCAAGAATGTAGTGCAGGCAGCTGCTTCTGCTTTTCAGTATTCCAGATCAGAATACAGAAACGTGTATGTGTGCTCTATTTTTCATTGAAACAGATGCCATTAAGAGACAATCAATTCCATTGCCTTTGCTAAGGAGCTAAGTAAAGAGGACATCTGTCGAATGCCTGAGCAGCATCCATTTTCCTTTCTGGTAATTGTATGTTCAGACCCACCCCTTTGTACTGGACACTGGTGGGGCCCTGGCCCGACCTCCTTATTGGCCCATGCAGCCAGCCATCCTTGGCTACTGTGTATGTTGTTGGCTGATAACAGATCACAGCTGCCCCATTCTCTAAAGGAGTGCCTGCAGCCAGAGATGCTTCGCTTCACCACCACGAGGCCTCAGCCAATGCTGACCAGCATGGAGAAGCAAAAGGTGGGCTCCCTGATTTCCCTGGGTGGAACCACACTGAAGCCAGTCTTTACCTTAAACCACATTCTTGTTTAGCATTTTCCGACTTCCTCACCCTTCTTCTTCTGAGTGCATCTTCCATCCTCTCCTCAACAAAATCAGTTGAGTACGAATCCCTATTTCAGGCTCTGCTTCTGGGAAACCATAAGTAAGGTACCCCTCTCCGACATTCTCAGCTATTGGAAAGGGACTGATCCCACTCCCAGCTCCAGAGCCCAATCAAAGCATTACATTTCATTACGATCATTACAAAGCATCAATAACTGGTTCAGGGATAGGCATGGGATTAATGCCAGCCCAATGACACCCCCATCTGGTGAAACTATTGTTAATAAAGCTCTTTTAGAACTGATGATAGCCTTTCTTCAGGACTGGGATGAGGGTGAGGTGAGTGAAGCACTTGTCTCAGGTGCAAAAAACTATGGAGGGTTACCAAAAAACTAAGTAATCTGGAAATATAAATTGCTGCAGCCACTATGAAAAACAATATGTAGTGTCCTCAGAAAATTAAAACTAGTACTACCCAATCTCACTTCTGGGTATATGAAACTGGATATCAAAGAAGTATCTGCACTGCCATGTTCACTGTAGCATTATTCACAGTCATCAAGATATGGAAAAAACTGTCGATAAATGTATAAAGAAGATGTGGTGTACGTATATATATAGATATAGATATATGGAATATTCAGCCATGAGAAGGAAATTCTGCCACTTGCAACAACCTTGAGGACATTATGCTAAGTGTAGTAAGTCAGAGTAAGACAAATACTGTACAATATTGTTTATATGTGGGATCTAAAAAAAAAAGTCAAACTCATAGAAACAGAGTAGAAAAGTAGTTGCCAGGGGCTAGAGAGTGGGAGAAATAGGGTGAGGTTAGTAAAAGGGTACAAATTTTCAGATTTAAGATGAATAAGTTCTGAGGATCAAATGTAAAATATGGTAACTATAGTTGATAGCACTATATTATATAAATAAAATTAACAAAGGAAGTAGAACTTAGATGTTCTCACCAAACTATATTAGTGATGGATGTGTTAACTAGATAGGGGCAATCCTTTCGCAATGCATACATATTTTTTAAATATCAGTAATCAAGATAAATATTTTAATTCTTATTTTTAAAAATTAAAAATAAAACAAAAAATCCCCAATAAAACTATATCAAATTTTAAAATAAAGACAGGATTGGTATTATATTTTTTTTGCCACAAGTTTCAATTAGGCTCAGCATGACACCGCAACTCTGCCACCACTCTAGAGATTCCATTAAGAATCTAACCAAGGCTGAGGAAAACAGAGCCAAGAGATATGGAGAGACAGATTCCTGTTGACACAGAAACTATCACATGGGATAGTGATGAATATTAAATAAGTTAATGAGTGTAAAGCCCTGAAACCTAGCCTGTCTCACAGTAAACCCAATATAAATGTTGGTTATCATTGCCACTATTCTCTCTCCTGCCAGAAATGATCTCTGCCTTCTCTGAACAACCACAGCATTCTCTCTCCACCTATTATGTTCTCATATTCTGCTTGGTAGCAAGGGAGTATATGTTGATGGGTAGATAGATAATTTCTTAATCTCCTTGGTGTAGGGAATAATTCATTAATTTTTACTTGTACTTCTTTTCCAAGAAGCTAGGACTCAGTTCAATACCTCACAAATACACAAGATATCATTTGTGTTTGCAAAAGGAAGGAAGAGAGAACTGGAGTAAGAATCTGAGGAAACATCAGTAAATTATAGGTGCTTCTTCTATTGAGCCTACATCCAAATATAGTATTATGTATTGTGATTTTTCTTACCATACATATTCCAACCTCTACACCCAAGATCATAGTTTTAATGACATGGACTACATCTCCCTCACTCCTCCACTTATTCGATTCTTGCCAGTCCCTCAGACTTAGGTCAAATTCTGCCCTTTTACTGAATTTATATCCATCCACCTAGGGACCCAGTCCTCCTTGAATCTTTCTCTTTGGCAATCTGATCTAATAATACAAGTCATTGATATCCACCATATATTAATATTTTTCTGCTTCATTCATTCTAACCAGCTGTGTGGCCTTGGGCAAGATATGTAACCCAACTGGTTTTGCACTTTGGGCACATTTCTTCATTGTTTTTAAAAGTAAATCGTTTGGACTTGAGGACCTCTGGTCGTTCCTGGTTCAAATTTTGGCTCTATTATTCTCTGTTGCCAGCGTCTGACATCTCAATGTCAGTGGGAGACATTTAACCTTTACTGAACTGTGTGGCACTTTTTGATTTTCATCTCAGTGTTACTCTTTAAAGAGGATATCTATTTAAAAATTCAATGCTGACTTATATGGTGGAATAATTTCTTGCACTTAAATCATTTCTTGGCTCCCCAGAGCTCCAAGCACTTTGCAGGCAATTGTTTCATTAATCCTTGTGCACTTCGCAGAATAAAAAACCCGTCAAAAATAAAAGCTTTTCTCAAAGATCACCTGCTAGTCAGGGTTAACCAGAGGAAAAGCAAAATATCTCTGATGTACTCTGTGTCAATGTCCCAAGACACTGCCAACCAAAAGAAGTCTGATATGAGGATTAAATCTTGTTCCGTGGTCAATTTGGAAAAAGCCACATGAGGCTAACATAAAACTGTAGATTCAATTTATCTTGGAAATACAATATGTGAACATAATATAATGAGATAAGGATTCAATTCTGTAATCAGAGTGTCTGGGATCAAAATCCTAAATTTAAACAAAATAAGAAAAGGAAAAAAAAGAAAAAAGAAATACTTGAATACATTGGTTGTTTGTAGGATCCGAATGAGAAAATAGATGAAATTACTTATCCTATCATTTAGCACATAGTAAAGACTAAGTCTATATATGCTACCATTATTTTTAATATGATTATTTCTCTATAGCATTTTCTTTTCCATACCGCTTTTACAAAAGTTAATTTGAGAGTTTGGAGAATACAATTCACGAGACCTCAGGGTGATAGGTTGGAAAGTACCAGCTGAGAGTTAGAAAGATACTTTGGTCGGGGAGGGTGTGCACAGAGATTAAATCTGTAGCTCAAGATAACCATTCATCAAATATTCACTGTGCCTTACCCTATTAAGTACCAGGGATACAAAAATGAATAGCAAGGTTATAGCCCTGATGTCAAAGAACACAATTTCTGGGAAAGTTGTCCCTGTTATACTACTGTTTTTATGAACAATGTTTCTATTAAGGAGAGAACATCACAAAAGGAAAAAGTTTTATTTTATTCATATTTTTTGGTGTATTAGTCCACTTTTGCCAAGTATTAATCATCGCACTATCTCAGTGATTTACAACAATAGAATTTATTTCTTGTTCATGTTACATGTTGACTGCCATTGGTTGTGGCTCTGCTAAACTCAGTTCCACATATCTTCTCATTTTAGACTCCATGCTAAAGGAAAAGCCATGTCCTGGGACAGGCTGATCTCATGACAGACAGCAAGAATAAGAAGTACAAATCAAACCATTTAGAGCTTCTGTTCAGATAGAGTTTTTTGGACAAAGTCAGATGGCCAAGCTTTATGTCAATGAGGCAGAGAAATTATACTAAGGCAGTAGGGAAGTGAGTCAAAACTGGAGCTCAAACAAATAATTAAGAATAATACAATTTATCATACCTGCAGTGAGAAATAGAGGTAAGCTATAAAGAAAAGGAAATGGAAGAAAATAAAGACATTAGTGGCATTATTAAGTAATGAGGGGCTTTCTCTTACATAATCTGTAGTGTTCTATAGACAAACCATCAGGAGACTATGTGGTTTCTTGTATAAAGTTAGGGGAACAAACCACAAAATAGGGTCTGGGGCGGATGTGTTTGCTGCTATTCCAATTTTGAATTCTGGTTATAAGGGACATCTCCTTAAAATAAATTCTTTTGTATTACTTTATTATTTTTTTTTTAGTTTAAAAGAAGTAATTATATGTCACTATGTAAGTGCAACAATTTTATGTTACTGGCCAACTATGAATTAATATAGATCACAAACTCTAACCTAACCCTCTAGAAAATATATGTAGCTATATTGTCTTTGTTTTAAGTCTGATATTCATTTGCCAAATAACAAGATCCATAACCAGGTCTAGCTATTTTTTAACTTTGAGTATTATTATATATAAGGTGAATAATAATAATAATTTTTAAAGGTTGGATTTTCAATTGAGATGTCTTTCAGCTTTCTGGACAAAAGAAATCAATTCAACAAATTACTAGTTTATGTGGAGAACAATGTATGAAGGAGTCAGATTTTCCTATTTTTTTGTCCTGAAGAGAAAGTTAATAACCTTTTTGCTCATTTAGAGATTTCATGCCTGGGAGTAATTAATTTCAGTCTACTACAGAATTCAATAGAACATATTTTAAAAGTATTATTCTTGCTTTGATAACTGCAGCTCCACATTTATTGTTCAATATTTTCTGTCACCAGTCAGAATGTAACATATGACTTGTGGTCAGAAAATAAAAGAACATAATTAGCATTTGTGCAACCTACTGAGAAGGAATGCAAACTAAATATTCAACCTCAAAATAACAAATACAGATTGAGCCAGTGACACATTTTTATGACCAGACAGCTGGTAAAAATTTGGTAGTTGCCTGAGCAAGAAGGGACTCAGGGACAGAGATTTTTCAGCCTCAAACTCCAATTTTCCTTTAAGCCAAACATATGATTGTCATGATCTCTGTTTGAGACTCTAAGGCAACATTTATGACATAAAAGGTAATCTCAGGAAAATACATTAGCTTTTGAAGATTCAATCCTGAAAGCCCAGATGGGGATACTAAAGACCCTTTCTGACATTATCTCACTCTAATTTTTAATCTCAAGCAGCCTAAAGTAAAAGATGTTAATGCATTGAATTTATAGGGTGAAAGTCTCAAAATCAGCTGCAAAGCTTTTTCTGGATTGCAGCAGAGCATGGAAGCATCATCACTATTCCTTCCCGCCCAGAGTTCTGTAACATCCTGATGATATCTCAGATTCATATTAAGGATTATTTAATTTCTCATTTTGTTAACCCTCTTGATATTGAATTGTCTTAAGGGCTAGTTTTCTGACTGACCATTTGGCTTCAACGCTACCTTTTTATTCATTATTAGCATAATTTTATTAAGACATTGGACACAGTTATAAATCCTACTTTAAAAAACTCTTCTGCTATTTCCAATGTCTTGGAGTCAGTCTCCGTTGATTGTATGTTCTTTATCTTTCCTTTTCCTTTTATTGTGCTAAAATACATATAACAAAAAATTTACCAGTGTAACCATGTTATAGTGTACAAGTCAGTGGCATTAGTGCATGTACAGTGTTGTACAACCATCACCTCTATCTAGTTCCAGAATTTTTCATCACCCCAAATGGAAATCCTGCACCAATTAAGCAGTCACTCTCCATTATCCCTTCTCTGTAGCCTATGACAACCGCTAATCCACTTTCTGTCTCTATGAATTTGCCTATGTGGATGTTTTATGTAAAGGGAATCACACAATATGTAGCCTTTTGTGTATAGCTTCTTTCATTCAGCATAATGTGTTTGAAACGTATTAATGTTGTAACATGTGTTAGCACTTCATTCCTGTATATATCTGAATAATGTTCCATTGTATAGACTCTTTGCATATATTTTTCCAGTCTTTTAATTTTAAATTCTTTTTTCCTTGGATCTGAAGTGATTCTGTTGTAAACAGCATATAAATGAATCATGTTTTTTTTTTAATCTACCAATATCTGCCTTTGAATTGGAGATTTTAATCCATTTACATTTCAAGTAATTATGAAAAGAATTTTGTCATTTTTAATGTTTTCTAAATATCATATTTTTTTCTTAATTCCTTCATTGCTGCCTTTTTTTGTGTTAATTTTTGTAGTGATTCCCCTCTCATATCCTTGCCTGTATTTTTGATATTTTCTTAGTGCTTACCTTAGCACTTGCAACGAACATCTTAATACAAACTGCCATCTTTAAGACCACCACTGTGCCAGAGTCAGGGGGAGGGCAAGGCTAATTTATAATGCAAAAAAGATCTCCTACTCTGTTTCAGTGGCCTTTCTTCTGGCTAAGCATTCATCTGGTTGGTGTAAACCTTTGACCATCTTTCAGAGTTTTAATAACCTTGATTCTAATAGGTTTTGCCAATTGTGTGGTATTTCTGGGGAGGAATAGCCTCCAGAGGTCCCTACGTTGCAATTTTGGCTGATATCACTCTTGGTTGTCTTTTTTTTTTTTTTAATTAGCATGCAGTTTTAAGTTTACAGAAAAAAAATCAATGTAAAGTTTAGACAATTGCTATATGCTCCTCATCTCCTCCTACCACACACACAGTTATGCCTGTTACTAACACCTGGAATTAATATGGTGCATTTGGTATGACTAATGAGTCAATATTGACACATTATTATTAACTAAATTACATAGTTTACATTAAGGCCATTCTTGTTGTTTTACTTTTAATGGGTTTTAACAAAAGTTGAATTACATGTATCCACCATTAAAGTATTTTAAAGAAAAATTTCACTACTTTCAAAATCCCCTGTGCTCCACCTGTTTATTCCTTCCTCCCTCTCCACAAACTCCTAACAAGCAATGATCATTTTACTTTCTCCACAGTTTTGCTTTCTCCATAATGTCATGTAGTTGGAATTATCCAAAATGTAGTTCTTTTTAAGTAGGCTTCTTTCACTTAGCAATATGCATTTAAGTCTCCCCCATGTAATTTTGTGGCCCAATAGTTTTTTTTTTTTTTTTAATCACTAATATCCCATTCTATGGCTATACCACAGGTTGTTTATCCATTCACCTATTGAAGGACACCTTGGTTTATTCCAAGCTATGACAATTTTGAATTGAGTTACTATAAACATTCGTGTGCAAGTTTTTGTTTAGACGTAAGTTTTCAACTCATTTGGGTAAATAACAATAATGATTGCTGGATCTTATAGTAAGACTATCTTTAGCTTTGTAAGAAATTGTTCAAATGTTTTCCATAGTGACTGTATCACATTGAATTTCACCAGAAATAAATGAGAGCTCCTGTTTTCCCACATCTTCACCAGCATTTGGTGTTGTGTTTTGGTTTTAGCCAATCTTATAGATATGTAGTGGGATCATTTATTATTGAAAATTTCAATCTCTGAATAGCATGCAATATTGAACATCTTTTCATGTACTTATTTGCTATCTATATATCTTTTTTGGTATGATGTCTTTTCAGATATTCTACCCATTTTTTCATCAAGTTCTTTGTTTTCTTGTTGTTGAATTTTCATTGTTCTTTGTATACTTTAGATTCCAGTCCTTTAACAGATAGATGTTTTATAAATATTTTCTACCAGTCTATGGATTATTCTTTTTATTCTTTTAACAGTATCTTTTTCAGAGCAAAAGTTTTTTTTTTAATTTTAATGAAGTAGAACTTATCAAATTTTTCTTTCATGGATCATGCTTTTGGTATTGTATCTAAAAAGTGATCACCAAACCAAGGACACCTAGATTTTCTTCTAGGAGTTTTGTAGCTTTTCGTTTTACATTTATGACTATGATCTATTTGAGTTAATTTTTGTGAAAGGTACAAGGTCTTTGTTGAGATTTGTTGGCATATAGGTGCCCAGTTGTTCTAGTGCCATTTGTTGAAAATAGTTTTTCTCCATTGATTTACCGTTGTTCTTCTGTCAATGATCAGTTGACTACATAGTGTGGGTCTAGTTCTAAGCTTTCTATTCTGTTCCATTGATCTCTTTGTCTCCATTTGTCTTTTCTTTATGAAATGGGCCATACTTTCCAGTTTTTTAACATGATGCCAAGTAATTTTAGATTTGTGCTGGATATTTGAAATTGGGCAAGAAATTCAATATTGTGTTATATTATGAAAAGCCTATATTGTTATATTTCTCTAAAGAGTGTTGTATTTTTTTTTTTTTTTGAGTTCAAATTACAAACTCTATCTCTTGGATGTAAATTCAAATTTCAGTTTATTTCTTTTACCCTTAGCTTGGTTATTTGACATTAATACACACTATTAGGATTTCCCTTTCTCTGTATCTCTCGTTCCAGGATTATCTCCTCATGTTCCAATGACTACCGCTGTTCCAAACTCTGTCCTCTGATTCATCTAGCATGAAAGACTAATTTTTGATCCTGTATGATGTAGACTGGGGGCTTCCCTCAGCCTAGCAGGTCTGAAAATGGGAAACTAACCCAATGCTGTTCTCTGTTGTAAGTATAAAATCTCATCTAGAATCTGCTTGCTTTTGCTTTTTCTAATGCCTCAGATAGTTGTATTTTGTATTTTGTCTAGATTTTATGGTTATTTTCTGTGGGAGGATCATTTCAAAAACAGCTTATTCAGTCATAACTGGCTCTACTACTTGTACTACCACCATTATCAATGGCAACTAGAGATTTAATGTTTAACTACCAAGACATCAAAATCTATCTCCATTTGACTTGTAGTATATGCCTGAAGGTTTTTGAGCCTGATTAATAGCTCAGTGAGACAGATGTTGTGATCTATTGTGTGTGCTTGTCATGGACATGAAAGTGAGAGCTGGGTAGATGAGCATGGCACAGATGCCACATGACTGCTATCCCCTGACTACCATGGTTTAGAGATGAGCACTAAATACGATTTTAATTCAATTTTCACATTTTTTGAGGTAATTATCATCCTACTCTAAACAAAGTGAAATCTAGATCCAAGAGTGATACCTAGGGACAGCCTGATTTCAAAGATGATTATGCCATGCCTTCTCCCATGAGCTACACCTCAACCACAGTATCTCTTCATCTCCTCATCAATGGATAGCTGTACCTTCTTTTCAAATAGTGAGTATTGTGTCCTTCCTTGGCATTTTGACCAACATCCAGGCAGACTGCTTTGTTTCTTTTTAAGTATTTTAAAATGCTTTCTCTTTAAGTATTATTTCTAAAAAAATCTTTTATAGTACAAAAAATACATTAATGTATAAAATTCAAAAGATACACTTAAACAAAATAAGATAAGAAAAATTACTCAAATAGGTGGACTTTCTTCTTGAAGAATATTGTTATGCAGAGTTGTTAGTGCACTATGTAAAACCCGCATTTGCCTAGAGTCTCAGTGATCTAAGAGAGTTTCAAATTGAAACTAGAGAAGGAGAGAGGAAAATGGATGAATAAAGCAATAAATTAAAAATGTAAGGGGTCATCGTGTATAGTTTGAGATCAAATATAGAGAGATACTGGGAAATTCATAGGAGAAAATGGTTAGGAAAGAGGCAGTGGGGAGTCTTTATGGCCTTCGATCTATTTGTGCTTCTGCACAGAACATAAAGCAGCAGTTAAGTTCAGGAAGGTGTCAGGCTCAGAAATCTTCCTTCTGTCTGCTAATAGCCATGATCAACAGAATCCATTCATAACCCCAATACGACTCATATTGGAAGTGTTCCAATTGCTCTCTTATCCCCACCAGGATAAGAGATATTCAGGAAGGAGTAAAGACTCAGTCATCAAAGCCATGGACTTGACCTAAGATATCTTTGTCACAAAGCCCACACAAATGCAAAAAGTGCTTCAAATTCAAACTCTTATTGGAGCTCCCAAGCTAACCAAAGATAAAATTCTTTAAGAGTGAACAAATAGTCCAGAAATAAGACAACCTTTCCTTCTATAGGGCATCCCTGTTTCAAGTACCAATGCTTTCTCAGACTTTTGAGGACCTGTTTCAAGTCTATTCTTGAGTAGATATAACTTGCTATAGTACTGATTCACAGACAAGTTTGGCTTTCTTAGCTGTGATGCTATAGCAAAGCAAACTGACATAGCTGTATCTCCAACCAATATCTCCACTGGTATCACTCTGATAACTAGTTGTTTGCCACTGAAATATTTTTCAAAATATTATGTGACGGTTAATTGTATGTATCAACTTGATTGGGCTAAGGAATTCCCAGATAACTGGTAAAATATTATTTCTGGGTGTGTCTATGAGGATGTTTTTGGGAGAGATTAGCATTTGAATCAGTAGATTGGGTAAAGATTGCCATAATTAATTCAAGTAGGCATCATCTAATCTGTTGAGGGACTGAATAGAACCCTCAGCCCCCCCCACCCCCCAAAAATAGAAGAAGGGCAAATGTACTCCCTTTGCTTGATCTGGGATATCCATCTTTTTGTGCCTTTGAATATTGGTGCTCCTGGTTTGGGGCCTTTGGACATATATATGTTATGTTATATATATGTTATATATATGTCCAAAGGCCCCAAACCAGGAGCACCAATATTCCAAGGCATGAAAGGCACTATATATATACATATACATAGCTGTTTTTCTGGAGAACCCTAATGCATATCATTTATGTACATAGCACTTCATAATAGTACACTCTAGATATGTATTTTTCTGATACCCTGAGCACAGCTGTATGTTCTCAGCCAATGGAAAATGAGCATTCAAGGTTGCCCTATACACTCTCAGCCAGAGAGCACTGTGCCATGCTTTCTTGAGTAAGCAAGTTTGTAATGCACACTATGTCCTCTACTGTAGCCTTATCTCTTTCAATTTACTTTTTGTCTGGTAAACACTTTTTACCCACAATGGCTGACAAAAAAAAGATGTGCAATGGTAGCACCAGGCTTACCATAAGGAAATGAATATCTAGTACTTATCACATTGGATATAAAAGTGTAGGGCAGTTCAAAGTGCCTTTAAGAAAATGGTTGAGGAAACAGAGGCTAAAGACCTATAAGTTGTTAAGGAGTAGTGGAAGCCATTGAACATTTTGAAGGTTAATATGAACCTAACTTCAGTCTGCAGAATGGACCTACCACTGTATACATGGTAGGTGGATGAACCCACAGGTCAAGCCATGTCAGAACTTCAGGAGATGTTTAAAAAAATGGAAGATTATTCCTAAGATTCAATGTTGGGAAGCATCTCCATAGAAGTGTGTCACAAATTGTTAAGTAGAATGCTGACAAGTTACTATACTCATGTCTAAATAATACATATTCTTGCTAAACAGCATATTTTTGTATTGTTGAGCACCATAGGAAGAACTGCATTTTGAAGTCTACACTATAACCTTAGTGGCTTATCCAATAAGAGTTTATCTCTTGATTGTGCAAAGTCTATTGTGGATCTTCCTGGACAAGTGAATCTCTTGGATGACTTTCTTCCAATGCTAACTTGTCAGCATTCTACTTAACAATTTGTGACACACTTCTATGGAGATGATGAAGAAATCTAGTTCCTTCCACTTATGTGCTATTCTCCTCTAATCTTTAGAGTCCTTTGCTTCCAGCCATGCAAATGGGGTAAGAGAGCGTATACAAGTTTGCATAGGATGTCTTGTGGCTAGGCCTGAAAGTGATCAACATCACTACTGCCTACATTCCACTGTCTAGAATTAGTCGTTTGTACCTGTCTAGATTAAAGTGACTGAGAAATACCCAATTATGTTCCAACCTGTAGGAAAATGAAACAGTGTAGTAAATTCATGGTGTTTTCTCTGCCACAAAGCCATAGTTAATCACGTTTTCTTACCTTCAAACATTTATTGAGTGCCCCTAGTTGCCAGACATTGTGCCTGTTGCTAGTGCTATAGAGAGTAGTAGGTCACATTTCTATATCAGGTGATTCCCAGCTTTCAACCTTAGTTGATTGTTAAATGGTACTGTCCCAACCACAGAACAAAACGTAGGAGAAGAAGCAGTTTAAAAGATCATAAATTCAGTTTTAAACATGCTCAGTTTGAAGTCCCAAAGGGAAGCTACATAGTGTCTAAAACTGGGAAGGAAGGTTCGAATGGAGATCTGAACTTGGGAGGCATTAGATTATAGGCCAGGGAAGTATGAGAGTTCATGAGGTTACCAAGACAGAATGTGGGAGGTATAGAGGGGAGAAGTAGTGATCCTAGAACAGAATCCTGGAGAACCCCAGGAAAGGGAGGGGACACTAGAGGACTCAGCATGACTACCCAGAGAGACAGAAGGAGATCTGTGTCCTCGGAATTCGCCGATGAAGAGAGTAGTTTCAGCAGCATGGAGGCCAAAAAGCCAGATAGAGATAGCCTTGGGTAGAAGACTGAATGGGAGGTAAAAAATTCAAAGACCCTGAACATCCAAGATTCTCTCAAAAACTTTGGTACAAAGAGAAAGAAAGGAGAAGAATAGGTCTGTAACCAGTGGAGACTCAAGAATAAGGGAAGATTTTGATTTTATTTCTATCTTTAAGATGAAAGGGAAACCACTGTGTTTAAAAGTGAAAGGGAAAGATTGCATTGAATGAGAGAAGTTGAAGATACTGGAGAGAGGGGGAAACCCTTTAACTTCTCCTTGAAAATAATGAAAATAATACATACTCATTTGAGCAATATGAAAGAAATAAAGTAGAAATTGAAAACCCTGCCCCTTCCTACAGGACCTACCATATTCAAGTCTCAAAGGTTATTGCTGTTCACTCTATATTTTTCCTAGTTCTTATTATCTTTTACCATACCAGCTAGTTCTACTAGAGAGTATTAGGTGTATTGTTCATTTTCCTGGATGAAAATGTAAGCTCCACAAAGGCAGACATGTTTTTCTGTTCACTGCCTTGCACACAGTACACACTCAATAAATATTTGTTGAATAAATGAATGTTGCATATGCTTCAATTTTCTTTTTCAACATAATACCACTGTATCCTTACAATCTACCTCATTCATTTTAACAGTTATGTAAAATGGCTATAGCAAGATTTAAACAATCTTTGACTGATGAGCATTGCAGATACTTCTAATTTTTATGATTACAAATAAGCATAGGCATATATATTTTTTTTACTTTTCTGTAGGAGAATCTCTACAGAAGAGATTCCTAAAAGTGGAATTACTAAGACAAAGACTATGAATGTTAAAATGTTGATAGTGCATCTTTAAATTGGCCTTGAAAATATATCAAATTGATTTGAGTATATGAGAGTAGAGAGGGGTCATGGACAGAGCCAAACTGCAGGGAATATGAAGAATTTCAGGTGGGGAGAAGATCTGGACAAAGTCATAAAGAGAGGTAGTAAAAAAAAATTACTTGGGCAAGGAGGATATCTGTGAAATGAATCGTCGGGAGAACAATAGGGACGAAATCTCTCTCCCAGATGAATAAACACCACAGTTACCTTTCAAGAATCCTCTCCCTTCCAGAGCTATATAGAAAGCTGGCAACTCAGACTGGAGAAACTATTAGCATTCCTTCCCTGGGCCATTCCTCTCCCCACAGCTTTGTGCCAAAGCAACCAGAGCTCCGAGTCTCCCTTTAAAAACATAATTAACATTCTCAGTGGGGTGGATTGTGCACATTACTTGCAGATGGCTGCTTCCTGTCTTGTTAGCTCACATGCTGGCTTTGGCATAATATGCCAAACAATGCTTTTAGTTCCCTTTTTCCTTAATTAAGAGAACCTTTTGAGGCTGCAGCATTCTGACTCTTCCTTTCACCAATCCACCAAACCTGTATTGAGTACTTACTATGTGCCAGACACTGTGATCGCCCAGATAAATTAGACATGGTCCTGCTTTAAGAAACTTACATTCTTTCAGAATTTCAGACCTATGTATTATCACAAGGTAATGCAGTAAGTATTGGAAAAACAGTATATACAGAATTCTTTGAAGGACTTTAAAAGCAGAGGAGAGGAAAACTAATTGATTCTGCCTTGGGTACAGAGTTGGTATGCTTTGGCAGAGGGCTGACAGTTTAAAGTCAGAGAATAAGCAAAGGATTTGGGGGCAGAAAAAGTCCAGTTTCTAGTTCCTGTTCTCCACTTTCTAGCTGAGAACCTTTTGGCCTCAGTTTCCTCATTTAAAAAACCAAGATCACAGTCATCCCTAACCTCTCAGAATAGTTGGGAAGATCCCTCATTAACCACAAGAGAGCACACAAATTCAAAGTAGCATAAGCATATCCATCATTTAGTTAGCATCTACTAAGTACCAGTCATCATTTAGGCACTTTACATACTTGAGCAACTTCAAGGCTCTCTCAAGGTAAATGTTATTAGCTTCATTTCATAGCTGAGAGTCAGTTGTTAAATAAATTCTAATTGAAAGAGTTAGAATGTGAACACATAGCTGCTAAAACATATGCTCTTTCCAACATACCACACTGACTTCTACTTTTACTATTAGGCACTGGAGTGGCCAAGATGCCGTTGGCTAAAAGTGGATTCTGGCAATTAAGAGGTGCGCTAGAGCAGACATTACAAATCTATAAATTTTGAATATCCTCATCAGCTCCTCCCTTCCGTGTTATAAACCACTTGCTGTCACCATCACTATTTTTCAATTGATAAGAATTTAAGTGTGTTCTATACTCTGAGTCTTGTAAGAGAATGACGATCAAGGCATATTGTCCCCATGACAGGTTTATTATTGCTGGGAAGGTAGAACTAAGGCCTGTACAGTGGAGAGGAGTCTACTTAGTTTGATGTAGCACATACTTAGCCTGAGACCATCAGATGAAGATAGTCGGCAGGTAGATAAAATTTGTATGTGGAGCTTTGGAATTTTTGAATCATCAGCATGCAAGAGATATTTGAAATCAGTTGTGCAGGTATCAACCTGGTTACCAATCTTGCTCTGAATTTCAAAGTCCATAGCAGCCCAGGAGAAGTACAGAGAAAGAGAGAAATTCAGTCTCAAATTCAGTTACCAGGAGAAAAATATCATATGGTTTGTCTTCCTTTTCTCTATGTTTTCAAATATCTCACCATCAGTCTCAAAGAAAAAATTTATCCTGAGGATGTAAATGAAAGAATACACATCTTCCCACTGGCTTTGAAATTGTAAATAAATAAATATGAGTATAATGAATCTAAAAGGTAGTGTGTGAAATCCACAAAGCCATGAAAAATGCATTATTAAGAATCTTGTGGCATTTATTTAGCCCTATACAACCAGAAGTAGCATACAAATCAAGCCTTAGAGTATTCATTCGTGCTCCAAATACAGTTGGTCAAAACCCAGAAGGCATTTTCATAATGATAGTTTTCTATATGCCTACTCTCTACTAGAAATTATAGGTTCCATAAAAAGTAATAGCAGTATGATTTTAGTTAAAACCTAATTTACATCCTGCATTTCTGTTCAATAGTCTAGTTGATTGAGGCCCTTTGGGAACAACTCTCATCTTGTGGTACTGAAGCTCATTAAATAAAACCATGAATTGTGCAAAATGGTTACATACTTGGTTTACAAGTTCTTTAAATATTATTTACTTTTCTCCTTGGCTTAAAATATCAAGAATAAAAATCATAGATGTACTATGACTTTATTTTACACATACCGGGAAGGAACCACCTTAGTTATTGGAAATAGCAACTTTGCCTATGTTTGGAAATATAACTTGAAATAATTGCCTCAGAATCTTGAAATAGCATATTTCCAGGAATAGCCACTAAATCTGCTACACATGAATCCAGGAGCATTTAAATAAAAGTTCAATGAAGTGCCACATAAATAGGCAGAAGGAAAAAAACAAGTAGAGTGAAAACTAGAAGCTTCGGCAGAACCTTCACTGTTATTGAGCACTAATATCTATTACTCAAAAATCCTGTCAGCTCTATAACTTTTCCCATATTGTGCTAGATCATTAATTATCAACTTACTATCACTTCCACTCTATTTGAGCCTTCTCTGAATTTCGGAAGACAAGCTGAGAACTACAGTTCCCATAATCTCCCTCCCCATATGGTTCCTGATTAGACAATGAGAGGCACTGGTGTGAGATCTGGAAAGGAGTAGCATTTGCATGCACATGTGTGGGTAAACATTAGATTCAAAGCACCTCTTGGGTAAGCTTCTTGGGGATCCCCTAACTTATGCTATAGATCTGTGGTTCTCTAACTTCAGCATGAATTGGAATCTTCTGAAAGGCTTCTCAAAATGTACATTGTTGGGCTCTACTCCAAAGTTTCTGATTCAGGAGGTCTGGGGTGGGGCCTGAGACTATGAATATCTAACAAGTTCCCAGATGATACTGATGCTTCAGTTTGGGAAATCATATATTTAGGACAACTTTTGTAGATTGGGGTACTTGCAGGAGCTTCCAAAAGGTTCAAGGAATTCACAGAAGCTTTCAGATGAACTCTTGAGGGCTACCTGGATCACAGCTGTAAGCTGAGATCATCAGGTCTCCATCCAGACCTTTGTCCCCACCCCTCCTCTTCCAGTGGCCACATAAATCTCTAATTCTGTGTGTGTAGAAACCTTCACATACCTAAGATAAAGACTGCTGATATACACCTCCTCGAATCCATAGCTACAGCCTCATTTATTGTCCTTTTCCTAACTGGTTGTTTCCTAATCCAACCATCCTCCAAACAAAAGGATATTTCAATTCTCTTCCAAAAAAATGTTTGATGCATCCAAACTAGAAACAACCCAAATGTCTATCAATGGTGGGTGGATAAACTGTGGTGCAATGGAGTAATACTCAACAATAAAAAACTACTGGTGCATCTAACAATATGGCTGAATATCAAGGACAATTTGCTAAGTGAAAGAAGCCAGACACAAAAGGCAGCTTACTCTATGGTTTCATTTCTATGACATTCTGGAAAAAACAGAACTATAAGGATAGAAATCAGATCAGTATTACCAGAAGCTAGGGTGGGAGATGGAGAATGACTACAGTGGGGAAGGGAAATTTTGGAAGAGATAGTCTATATCTTAGTGGCAGTGGTGGTTATACATCTCTGAATATTTGTCAAAATGTGTAGAACTGTACACCTCAAAAGGGAAAATTTTATTGTATGTAAATTATACCTCGATGGATCTGACTTTTCAAAAAAAATGGTTGTTCTCTATGGCCAAGGGCAGTAATCCAAATTTCTCAAAGAAAAAAGGAATGAAAGAGAAACACAGAGAAAGAGTTTTTATGCTTATGAGTGGTGCAAAAATCAAAGCAAGTCCAAGTCCACACTAGCATTTAGAGTCTTCCACATATTCAGAGCTGTGTTTCAGGATTGCTAATGGCACCCATGAAAATCTAAAGAAACCAGAACAGTGTTGGAAAGAAGCAAAGAATAATCTAATCTTGCCATCTCATTTTATATCCCTTTATAAAAGTTAATATGATCAAAGTCACAAGCCAATGCACTTTTTTCTGACTGCCCCAAAAAATCTGGCAGTAGATGGAAGCTTGGTATACAAGTGCAAACTCAGTTCATAAAAGCATGAATTCAACTCTCACTTATCTCATGAGCTAGCAGAAAATTTTGGAATTATGGAAATCTGATCCCATTACCAAACACTCCATTACTCTGGAAAACATCAGCCATTTAGCTCACTGGAAACCTCTACATTTAATGTATTTGATTTAAAATATACTTCCTGTGCTGTGGTAGAGGCTTCTAATGTTCTCTCATATCTAGTTACCTTCTCCTTCTAGATGCATGGAAAGATTACACTTCTCTGACTCTCATGCTACATGTGGGAAGAGCCACATGACTAATACCAGCCAGCGGGTCGTTAGAAGAAGTGGTCTGAGGTTGGAGTACTTATTTGATAGTGTGAGATGTTCTAACACTCTTTTCTCATAGCAGTGATCAGGGTGGAGACTTCATGTTGACCTGGAAGGCCTGGATTACAAAAAATGGAGAACTGCTCAGGATGACCACCCAGACCCCCAGATGATTTGCATAAATGAGAAATGAGTTTTTGTTGTCCTAGGCACTGAGAACTTGAGGTTGTTTGATATAACAGTATCATTTAGGATACCCTGGCTAACATACCCATATTTAATCCCCTAGTTTGATATTAACTGAGAGAGGTTATTATCCTAGTCAGTTTCATCTGGGAAAAGAATTATTCAATCCAAAACCCTTATAAACTTTGATATAAAAAGAGCACAACACTTGCCTCATATGAAGGGCCATTTGTTAAATAAGAATCATCCTGACTCACCTTTGATTACAGCCCACATTGTGTCTTTAAGTCCATGGGGAACTCTGCTTTGTAAAGAGACAATGAATATCAATTCCCTGACTTCAAACACCACCCGTAATACTCATTATTATAATAGCAGTTACAGCTTTGGAAGTATTGAGTACATTTTATCTGGAAAGCCTAAGGAAATCTTTTCCTTTGCATTTTGAGAGTGTTCAACTAGAGGATAAGCTGTAGATATTGTGACCAATTAAATTCTATGGAGGAGGACTTAAGGGGGTGACAATCTGGTTAGAAGAGATGCTTCAGTTGTACAGAACTTCACGTATCATTAAGAGGATGTCAATTGTCTGTATTAGAGATGCCCAATAGAACTTTCCACAATGATAGAAATGTCTTATATATGTGCTAGCCATATGTGGCTATTGATCACTTGAAATATGGCTTGTGTGACTAAGAAACCAAGTGTTTAGTTTTATTTAAGTGTAATAACCATATGAGACTAGTGGTTACCATATGAGACCACTCAGATCTGTAGCAATGAATGGAGCTGATGAAGATATGAAGAGCCAAATCTTCCCCAAATCCCATCCATTATATGGTCGCTAGTGAGATAGAAAGTTTTCAAAAATAGCTGTAGTCTTTAATTAAGCCATAGTAAAAATATAAATTTCCCAAAATTTCTAAATCATTGCTGAGGTAGAATCTAGCACAAACAATTATTCTTCTAATACTTTTTTATAAGGTTCTTCCAACAGGGGAACAAGATCAACGAAATAAAATTGACCGAATGGTTGGTAGATATAACAATCAGGATAAGCTAGGTTATGCTGTGGTTTAAAAAAAAAATTAATGGCTTTACAGCAAAAGTTATTCATCACTCATGATATACATCCATTGTTGGTCAACAAGTAAACTCTGCTCATTGCTGTTACTGTGGATTTGTGCTACCACACTTGTTGAAACAGTAAAATGAGAACCTGACAAATTACGCATTCTTTCTTCAGCCTTCCCGAATGTGGCTTGTCATACTTCTTCATTGACTAAATTAAGTCCCATGATCACATCTAATTTAACATGGCAAAATATAATCCTACTCTGTGCCTGCAAAGAGAAGACCCGAAAATATTTAATGAACAGCCAAATATGACTATCACAGTTGCTTTTACCTTTCTTTTATCTGTATCTGCTATATAATACCTTATAGAGTCACCTATTTGAATATTTACTAATGTAGAACAGTTTGTTCCCTGAAAATATTAAGCAATTAAGGAACGACTAGAGTTATTGAGTAACTGCTGCATTTTTGGTACCATGCTAAGAATATCCACATATGTTATCTTGGATCCTCTTCCCTATGAAGTAGATACACTTATTCCCCTTTTACAAATGAGAAAACAGACACATAAAATTTTCCTTTTCTTAAGGTTACACAAATGCAATCATGTGCCACATTGCATTTCTGTCAATTACAGGCTGCATATATGATGATGGCCTACCACATAGACTAGGTATATAGTAGGATACACCATCTAGGTTTGTGGACATACACACTATGATGTTTGCATAATGATAAAATCACCTAACACATTTCTCAGAATGTATTCTCAACATTAAGTAATGCATGACTGTAGTGAGAAGCAGGAAGGGGATGAATTTGAACCCAGGTCCAAAATGTATAGTAGGCTATAGTGTCTAGGTTTGTGTAAGTATACTCTATCTCACACAATGCCAAAAATCACCTAATGACTCATTTCTCAGAATGTATCCTGGTTGTTAAGCAGCACATGACCATATTAAGAAGCAGGAAAGGGATGAATTTGAACCCAGGTCCAAGTCTTTCCTCCAATCCACATTACTTACCAACACAGCAATGAAGAATTAGCATTGCTATGAAATACTTATCAAAATAAAATATTTCTTATATGCTATTGCTATGCATATTCAATTCATCACCTTAACAGATTTATGTATTTAGTAACGGTTTTGTGCCCAAAATTTTAGCTGTCACAGAGTATTTAAAAAAAAAGGAAATTACCATCTTCAAAAAGCTTAAAACTCAAGGCTTCTAGGTAATAAAACACTAGTCCATATTCCCAGCCAATCAGATGCTGTACCCAGGATGAAGATAACTTACACACAGGAAATCTGATGCAAAGTGTAATATTTTCACAGGTGGTACAAAAGCAAGTGAGGGAAATTCAACACTGCCAGAAACAAATCTTAAATCTCATGCCTAGCAAAATATTCCTACTTTCCCACTCAGTCTTCATCAGCCTGCTCATTCAAGTCATCAGTATTCCTGTCAGGCATGACATCAAATGATTCAATAGCAACATTTCTCTCATTCTCTGGTGTAAAATTTTATTTAGAGAGTGACATACATTTTGACATTTGAGATTTTTTACTGAAATTTGAAACACAAAGACAGAATTGCTGCCAGCTACTGAAGTCAAGCATTTACCTCAGGTTCTCAATAATAAGATCTCATTTAGAAATATGGACAGCCAGTGTCCTAATGGAAAACTTTTGCCTGCATTTTTAATATTTCTGCCAAAAACTTTGATGGCTGAAGCCGGTGTGTTTTCCACAAATAATGTTTTATTCAGCAAAATTTCTGCCATGCTAGGTAATTGGGGAATGATTAATTGAACACATACTCCTGATTCATGTAAGAACTAAAATGGATGAAGGGATGTTCAGATTGTGCCCTGATCAAGGATGCCCTGCTAAAAAGGTTAGGTGATGAAAGAGACTCAGACCACACTGCCGTAGGTGCAGGGCTGTGAAAGGAGGACAGGGCTACCTATTCTAATTCACACAATGGGCCTAAACCACAGTACATTATATTTGAGACAAGTTAGATATAATTTCTTCCTTGAAGACTCAGAAGGCACTTCAGAGGCTTGCAGGAACTTCAGGACTCTCAGCATGAAGTAAAATCCTCACAAAACAGCACGCTCCAAAGCACCTAGTGGTAGAGACCTAATGAATACTAGCAGTGGCCGGCACGTATTCGATTCTACAGATAAGGAAATGGATATTTGGTAAGGTCAAGTAATTTTCCTACAGCTTCACAGACAGCTCACAATGGGACCAGATTCAAATCCAGCTCTTTCTGACACCAAAACTCTGGTTCTTTCCATAATCCTACATTGCTTTGCAAAGGCAAGGCTAATTGATAAAGATCCCTGATTCTAAAAAAAAAAAAAACGAGAAAACCAGATGAGCTAAGTTATATTAATAGCTAGATTCCATCAATATTGTACTAAAGAGAGAAAAATAAATTGAGTTTTTAATTTCATCGTCGAGTCTTTCACCAAAATACTTAGACTCAGCCATGTATGTTCTTTCACTTGGTCTCAGCAAGTTGTCAAAGAAGCCTTTCCCTGGGTTCCCTTGCTATGGAGACTTCATCAGAAGATCAGTAATGCTGACATTATTTTCTTCTCCTCCCCATTGAAAAGGGAGCTAAGTGGACAGCTTTTCATATTAAATAACAACCTCCACAGAACATTGGTTGATGGTAAACAGTGGGTGCTTGATAAACAATAACACGATTTTAACATTATAACAGCTAACACATCTCAATCCAGTTAAGTACTAGGAACTGTTCTGAGTACTGTGGATATACAATTCATTTAGTTCTCACAGTAACTCTGGGATGTAGATCCACTCATTACCTCCATTTAACAGATGAAGAAACCAAGTTACAAAAAAGTTGAATAAGTTATCAAAGGTAATAGTTTCTAAGTAGAGGTAATTTTAGTTGATAATCGAATTCATCTTGAGAATGGGAATTTAGAAGAAGGTTAAAAGGGATACTGATGGATTATATTACTCATATTACTCCTCTATTGAAATTCAAATATGCATATAATTACACATACTAATATTAATATATTTCAAATTACAATAAAAGCCAATATACAGTATATAATATAGTAACATATAAAAGTAGTAGAAAACTTTCACCCATAGAAAACTTAAAATCTCTGCAGAAACATGGCATTCTAGGCCAGACTGGTAAATGTATGCCATAATTTCCTACCAATAGCTGTGCCAGAGATTACCAACGATCTCTGTATTCTTTTTCACTGAGGCCAAAAAGGAACTCAGAATCCTTTTAACAATTCTTCAGGCAGCCACAATCAACAGAGCAGAGCTTCCTTGACAAGTTCAAGTCAACGTGTCAGACTTGCTCTTGGCAGCTGAAGTGGAGGACTGCAGCCACGGGTGGTCCTGCAGAACCATCGATATTCAAGGGCAGCAAGTGGTTCCCTCATCACCATGCCTAAACATGGTGGCAGAGCAATAGGCTCTAACAACAAGGAGGGGCAAGAGAGCTGGATCCAGGGTGGAGGTGACCCCAGGGATGAAGAGCCCCTCTTCTTTTCCCCATTGGACCCAAATGAAGCCCTTGATCACCAATATCCCCAGTGAAAATACAGTTTAAAAACATAGTGAAGTTCACATTCTAAATACTATATCAGATATCTTCATTGAGTGGCATGTGAAAATGAGCCAAAGTTTCATCTCAAACTAATTTAATTAGTTCAAGAGGTGCTCTGTAAGGAGAGGCTAATCAGGACATTCAATATACAGAAACTGAAAAGAACACTCAGAACTTTTTCTTTAGGAATTTCCTCCTTTCGCCCTTAAAAAAAAAAAATGTAGGCAGTGCCTTAAAGCCCTTTACTGGCAATCTATTTGTGGCCAAAGCTTGTGACTGAAGCTGAAACAATGCAGAAAAGAGACTGTGCGTGTAGGAATAGTTCCACATTCAATTCTAGAAAATGTAATGCTCTCACTTTTCAACCAGAATGATGCACTGGGGTCCTAGTCTCTCCAACACCAGATATTATTACTCATATTATTACTCATCCACTTACAATAGCTTCTTCATTCAATACTTACTTTATGCTAGATATTTTCTCATAGTTTTCACAACTACCCCATAAATTCATCATTATTGTTATGCTCATTTTGCAGATTAGAATACTGAGGCTTAGAGACATTAAATATACCCAAGAGTCACAAAGCTGATTGTCTTGGGTTGATTTCTCCAGAAGTAGACAACAGAACTCAGGGGAAAGTGAGTTATTACGAAGCATTTTTATAAAAATCAGTAACTATCCAAGTGAGGAAGTAGAATCCAGGAGAGAAGGAGACTAAACAAGGATAGGATAACAGGCAAATACCCCTCTCATGGAAGGAAATGTGGCTCTCTCCCACAAGGAAACTCTGAGATAGCCTGGGTCACACTTCAGAATTATAGCTGTGGGGGTGAAGGAAGCTGGGGTGTTTATATAAGTTGTTGATTAGGGGCTGCCGCTGGGGCATGTAAATTCCCAGACATTTTCAGGCTTTCTGAAGGAACTGGAAAAGAGGTTCCAGTAGCCTGATGGTGTCTTTGTCTCTTTGCTGAAAAAACTCAAGTGTTGGCTACTAGGAGCTATAGCAGGTGCTGTGCAGTTCTGTCCAGATGACCCTGCCTCCAATTCTCAGGTCCAAAGCTCTCATTTCCCAGCTGCAATCCTACCCAGAAATTGCCCTTGGCCAGAGGAGCAGCTTTGCCCAAGGTTACACCCCCTGCATGTAATGACTGTGTGTGTATGTGTTTAGGGGGGGCAGTTAATGGGAGAGAAAAAACCCTGGGGCCCTGGCCTC
>NW_006440638.1:28130917-28137145 GCF_000325575.1 Pteropus alecto
CTTCCCTCTGCCCAATTCTGCCTCCCACACTGTTACAGATGTGGCTCCCAAGAGCCCTCCTCAGTGAACCTTCTGCTCACAATTCCTGCTTCAGAGTCTGTTTCCTGAGAAAGCAAACTTGAGTCAGGAAGGAAGGCACACGGGAAGCCAATGTGATCAAAATGGCAAAGAGATTTTGGAGAAGGTACACTTCCTGCACCAGCTACCCTGGTACATGATAGAAGCAGGAAAAAATACCTTAAAATGCTAAAAGGCAAGACATAGCATATTTCTTCATTTTGTTAAATCAAATTTAATTAAGCTCTGCACTGACCCAAGTGCTTGGACATTTGTTCAACCTTAGTCATTTTTTGAAATTGTCTGTAGGCTTGCACAATAAATCAGGAAAAGCAGAGTGCTGTAGTGGGTGCTGTTCTATGGCACATCTCACCTCATGCATGAATGTTCCAAGGACTGGGAATTGGAGGCATGTATTATCTGCAAGGGTGATGGTGGTGGTGATGGTTCAGGATAGAGAATTCTTAAACTCTGGCCATTCAAGGCCCACAAAGGCCTGAACAAGCCATGCTTCATAACTGGTCCCCTGGTCCTCACCTCTTACAAAGCAGGGAAGAACAAGCCTTGTTGGTGAACAGCAGTAAGTGGGACCCTCTGGTCAGATGAAAATTTTCTCTTTGCTTTCCAAAGATGCTTTATCCTCAGACTCTTCTCTTGCCCCTTCTCATCCACTGCTGCTCCCCGCAATGAGAGCCTCCCATGCTGGTCAGGTCTCATCTCTACTCTCCCTGGACCATAGCTGTGCCTCTATTCCTTCATCTCCAAAACTGTCTTTTTTCTCTTGGCCAGAAATGCCCTGCAATTCCTTTTCCCCTTATTTAAATCTCATCCCATCTCTCTGGCTTCAAAGCAAGTTCTCCTTTCTCCAGGAAGCCATTTTTGGCTGTACAATCCACATAGAACCCTCCCTTCTTTGACTGCCAACAACACTCACAGTCACAGCATACCTTTGAGCAAAATACATCCACCTGTTATCATTTTTGTACAGATACTTCACCTTCCCAAATGGATGACTGGCTGACTTTAATAAAAGCCCTTCTGAAGCTTCCACAGCACAGAACATGGGAACGCAAAGGATATGCTCAGAAAAAAAATAAATCCACTGATGACTCATTACATGAAACTTAAGAGCCAACAGTGATTCCTAGTTTCAGCCCTCCTTCCTGGAATAGCAATTATAAGCTGTGGCTGAACTGTGTCCATTTTTTTCCATGTTTACTTTCCAGTATTGAGTTGTGTCTCATCCTGAGGAAGACTGGCTTTTTCTCCCACTCTCTTCTTCTGCATTCCCCGCTTCTCACATATCCTTTCCCTTGCATCAAATGACCCCATGGCAATGTCTCTATTTACTCTGAGAGGCAGATCCACAGCTGTTAGGCATCATGGTCCTCCAAGCATAAACCACAGGAGAACGAATCATGGGCCTGGATGCACCAAGACTCAGAGGAGTTGATGGGAAAGTGTACTGGTCTCGCCACAGATGGGATAATGGGTCCAGCCATACTCAGAAACAACAGGAATACCTGGTAGGAACAGAATGCTTGGAGAGAGACCCCAGAAAGATTAAGAAGTATGCTCAGCAGTGGCAGACTGACATGAGAACTATTTTTGCAATCTGGGAAATGTAGCAGAATGAGGAGCAAAAAAGAATGATGCTTTTTATGTGTCAAGACTAAAATGGATTTTGAAAGTCAAAGAGATGGGTTCAAATCCTGGTTCTGCACTATCTAGGGGTTACCTTGAGAAAGTCATCTCTCTGAGTTCCTTATCTATAAGGGGAGAGGGGTAAATAATACCTATGCCATAGGATAGTTATGATGATTACAACATAAATGGCTAGTTGGCCACCAAGAATCATGATCCCTGTCTATAGTATAGAGCCTCCTGATATACAGGATCGAGCAAATGGCTTTAGGTTCTACCAGTTGCTGAGCCAGGAAGTAGAAGACACCTGGTCTTTCAATCATTTTGGGGAGATCTGTCAATCAAATTCTCATACTGGACTCATGAATATGTAAAAAATAAGCCGCTGAGACTTCAGAGTTTGTCTGTTAGAGAAGCTAATCTTAGATTAGCCAAAACAAGGATTACATGTTATATCTCAAGCATTGAACACCATGCCTGACATAGCATAAACATACAAAATATGGTTGGTTGCTCTTGTTTTTATTTACCCTAACTCTATACAACAGAAGTTCCCAACCCCTAGGCCACAGATGGGTACCTGTCCGTGGCCTGTTAGGAACCGGGCCACACTGCACAAAGTGAGCAGCAGTGAGCAAGCAAAGCTTCATCTGTATTTGCAGATGCTCCCCAGCGCTAGCATCACCACCTCAGCTCCACCTCAGATCATCAGGCATTAGATTCTCATAGGAGCACCAGTCCCTGGTGTCAAAAAGTTGAAGACCACTGCCAGTACTTTACATGTTCTAGGATACTTCTATATAAGACAGATTAATTTAATGTGTTGCCAAGCACTGAAGATGCTACAACATTTTTTTTAAAAATGCATAGGCTTCACTCTTCAGGTATTCATATGCTAGTGGTGTAATTAGACCCATAATATAATATATTGCAAGGCAAATTTATGTTGCAAGGCAAATTTTATTAAATGCTTCGAAAGAGGCTCAATGTACAAGGAGAATGAGAATATTAATTTTAGTTGAAGAGTTCCTAGAGGAGGGAAGATATGAAAGCGGCCTTGAGGCACAATTTTTACTTTGACAGGTAGACATTGGCCAGGGGGGTATGGGCAGGGGGAATTTAGACAATTCGGCAGTACTAAAGGGTCACCGCAGATGTTTCCAAACCTCTTTCTTCGTTCTCCTTTATAAGGAAGGCTGGCAGGAGGAAACAAGCTATGTCAGGGTTGGGTTCAAGAGGAATGGTAAGTGCTTTGGGAGTGCAGTGAGAATAAGTCTGCAAATGTCAAATGGGACTAGGTTGAGAGGGGCCTCAAATGCCAGGCTCAGGAGTCCAGACTTTGCTTTATTAGTCACGAAGTACATTAGGGCTCTGACTGGAAATGACAGAAACCCAACTAGCGCTAGCTTAAACAAACAAAGGGATTTACAGGCCCTGCTCATGAACTATTAATAGGATTATAGCTGGTCTTCAGGGACAAATGAAGCCAGGAACCTGAATACCATTGAGAGTCACAGGTAGCATCCCCACTCCCCACCCCCGTTTACTATCATAATCCTATTTTAAATTGCTTTTACTATTTTATTTTTCACTACCTGAAATTTTCTTATTTATTCATTGACTTGTCTGATCTCCTAGGATATAAGTTTCCCTAGAACACAGATCAGTCTGTTTTGTTTACCACAACATTGTAGTTTCTAGAATGTTCTCCTGTATGCCTGGCGCACAGCAGGCATTCAGTGAACATTTGCTGAAAGAATGGCACAAATGGATCAGAGATTTTAAGATGTGCTTGTTAGGCAAATATGGATATTTAGTCTCCCTGACTGCTCCAGTTCTCCATATAAATTTGTATATTTGTGCTAAGATTTGAATGGCTCAATATCTCTGTGATTAATATCTCCATTTGGAGTGAGGTTCTGATTATGCATGGCTGAAGGTCAGAAGCTAGACTCTAGTGGAATCACTGAGATGAATCATCATGTATTACCACAGGGAGGTAGACCAGCCAGCCTGTGCTGAAATGTCCTAATAATTCCGGGAGGTTTCTTTGAAATGCCTGCAATCTTTGCCTCGGAAACTCATATACCTTGAACCAAACTCTCTCTCTCCTTGAAGCCTCTGAGGACTTTATATCACAAAGGGTACAAGGACATTTTTTAGACTCCATTCCTGTTCTGCTGCAAGTGAAAGTCACTGTGGGAGTTTTCTAAGAAGTCTTCACCTAGGTACAACCAAAACACATTTAATCTCCTCTTGGACCTTAGCTATATACCAAAACTATTTCATCCTCTCTCTTTTCTAAGGTCCTGCCAGGGCCTCTGGTTTTGCTAAGGCAGAGATGTTCTGAACACACTGGAGAGTTCCACATCTGTTCGCCCTGGTAGCAAATGACAAGAGATGATCACAGCCTTATTTTGTGATTTTTTGTCTGAAATGGCCTTCCCTATTTTTACTACCACTTTGCTAAAAACAGCCAAAGTTATTTCAGGATCAAGACAAAGCATCATCACAATGATCTGGGTGGGCTGACTTTTTTTAGTCATTCCACTCTCATCTATCTTTGATCTATAATATTTTCACCTTAATCTGCTGAATACTTTGTGTGTTACTCTGAGAATTTAAGCAAGATACCACAGTGTTCTTTTGTATTTTCTTTCCATTTTTTTATAGTTCAATATACATTTTTGTTAGAACAGTTAAGTATCACCAGAAGTCATAAAACAACACAAGTGTAACAGCCTATTATATAAAAATACATCATGCTTTTTAGTCATTTTAAGGAAGGCTACTTGACTAAAACCAGGAAATAAAAAGAGTTAAGTAACAGAGACAAGAATACTACTCAATTTTCTTAGCAGACAGATGGCCTTTCTTGAGAAGGCAGATAATATTATCTATAAACTATTTCTATTTTATGCAGTCACCTACTCTAATCACAAACACTTTCACATGAATTCCAACATACATTTCGCTATGCGCTAAAGTGAAATAATGGTAAGACTATTAATGATACAAGAAAATTACTGTGGTTCGCCAAACTACTTCTGCTGTCAGGTCTAAGCTCTGTCATTATTAGAAAGAAGAGTTTGTATAAATCCATTTCTAAATCTCATCTGGTCCCACCTGGAACCAGTGATATTTATTTACCAGCAGGTAATTAGGACAAAATTTCCATCTGTGGCTATCACCAACATGAGGCTCAAATTAACCATTCATCCAAAATTGTTATTGAACAGCAACAAGGTACAAAGATTTATGCTAGGGATGGGGAGGCGGGAAACAGGAGAGAGAAATTTTCTGTCCTTTAGGAACTAGCAGTCTAATAGTAGGAAGAGAAAAGGAGCATTAATATGCAAAGACAAAAATAAATGTCTTAGAGGTAAGAAGAGGGAGTGGTATGGCAAAGAGAAAGAGCTGTGGACACAAACTGGGTTGAATCTCAGTCTCAATATATTGTTCAGCTATTACTGCAATAATACTGTGTAACAAGCATCTTAAAAAGTTTAGTAGCTTACAACAACAAACATTTTTCTCACTCTGCAGGACATCTGAGCTTTAGATGATCTAGAATGTGTTCCTCCTAGATTCCTGGATGTGGCTCTAGACTGTAGATTGGATTCAGGTCTTCTCTACATATCTTTTAACTTTTTGAGCCAGTATCGCCTGAGACACGTTCTTCTCATTGCAACGGAAGGCACATGACCCTTGATTTTTGGCCCCATGAGCCATACACTTCATTTACAATGGAATAAAGTTTTCATTATATGAAAGACCATTTACAAAGGCTGAAATTTCCAAATGTAAAAAACATGAATGTGAAAGCAAATAAAATTCTCTCTAGCTCCCTTCTCCCTTTCTTTCTCCATTCTACTACAACCATGGTTACAATGGCCCAATACTTTCAAAACTTTTGTTTATATTATAAGGTTGATGATTTTGAAGAGTTGCATTTTGTTTCTCAGAGCTCCTTAACAAGTTTAGGGGGTAGAAATTGCTCTGAAACCTACTTTGAAGCAGAGTAGAGAAAATAAAATTATTCTAAGGAAAATATATCACAAACTTTGGGATATTAGAGTCTAATAAGAGGGAACATTCTGAGGGGAAGTGTTGACCAAGAATAGCGTGGTGAGTAGAGACGTTAGGGGGACACGGGTTTAGAAAAAAATGGCACTATGGTGAAGAATGGTTAAGTCTTTAGGGGAGTAACAACTGATGTTAAATTTTAAGTTGTCTCTATCATAGTGTGCTGCTATTTTTGTCCTCAAATACTGAATGCCCAGAGTAAAACCTGTACCACACAACATCTTCTATAATTGAACTTGGAGGAAATAAAATAATAGAGAGTCTGAGCAGCATGGAGAAAAGTGGTAGGAAGAGACAAAAGTTGCAAGATGCAAGACAGGTAGCAGAGATGAAAAACTCAGCAGATGGAAGAAATCACAGTGAGAGCTAAAAGACTAGAAATATAAGCCTCCCAAAGAATTCTTAGATTCTAGGCCATCTCCAAAATTTCCAGTAATCCTT
>NW_006440638.1:28137190-28172939 GCF_000325575.1 Pteropus alecto
TGGTAGGACTACAAACACATGGACCTTCTATTGCAATTTTATGAGTGGAGGCGGGACCTACAACATGAAATGCTCAATATAAAAACTTCTACCCTCCTGAAAACAGAAACTGGTCCATTTTGGGCACTCAACCCCATCAGAGTGCTATGGAAAAGGGATAGGGGTTACGATAGATGCTTGGAGAAAGAGAGTTGCTTTTCCTCAGTGTTTATAAGAACTAAAGACCTTATAAGGTCAGATCTGCTGCTAACCATCATTTCTACCTCTTAAAGAGAACTTGCCTGAGAATGAAGCCAATATAGCAAAAAGCAGACCAGACCTCAGCTGGGTCTCCTAGCAGGATCCTAGGACTCCCAATTTCCTCTGTCTTCATTAATATAACAGTACCTGACACATAGTAGGGACTCAATAAGTATTATTTAATTGCATAGGTAAATAAATGAATGTGTTGAGACCTTGCACAGGCTCCTCAAATAGTAGATAGCTGTGGAAGAATAGAACTGTTTGGCAAATATTCATTTCTTACTCCCTACTCACACAAGAAATATACTTACTTCCTTGACTGATGTTAGGCTTGGCCATATGATTTTCTTAGTTTTCATGGTAGATCATGTTTCCCCAGCCCTTGAATCTGGACTTAGCCCTGTAACTGGCATCCTCCAGTGGGACGTAAGCAGAATTGATGCAACAGAGATTGTGCAACATGACTTACCTTCTTATCCTTCCATCATCATGAGAAGAAGTCCCATTCTCCCAGGGTAGCTGCTGCTTATTTAGTCTAGGATCTGGAATGAACACATATAGAGCAACCCTGAGCCATGCCTACAATAAGAAGCTAAGGCCAGCTGGGTCTGCACTTTGAAGCACAGCCACCTAACTAGCCCAGCCTAGAACAGTCAACCATCAGGCAACCTACCAAGAAGTAATAATAAATGACTATTATTTTAAGCCACTGAGTTTAGAGTGATTTGTAGCACAGCACGATTGTAGTACAAAATAACAGATACATCCAATATCGCCAGCAACAATAACAGCACTGTCACTACCATTGCTATCATCATGAGACAGACCTCAAGTATACGATATTGTTCATTTGCAGCAGCGATACTTCTGTTGGAAAGATGGAAGTGGAAAAATGGAAGACACTTAAAGGAGATACTGGAGAAGGGCAAGACATTGCTTGTGGAGCCTACAAAGGCCTGAAGAATCTGCCATGAAGGTTAACAGCTATCACATTAAAAAAAAAATTTCTCAGCTGAAGAAGAAAACCACACTCCATATTTTCTTTGCACTTTCATATAAAGTAACCAATTCAGTTCCTTTTTTAAAATAACAATTTCAAAAGGCCCTCACAGATTTGAGTGGGCACAACCAGTTTAACAATAGCTGCTGATAGAGATGCAAATGAAGTCATTTCTCAGGGTCCTCAACTTTCAGCAGTGGTGACTATTAAATGCAAACCCAAACCCCCTCAGCATTGTTTTCAGAGGCTAATATGCAGCCTGTATATACATTTGTTGCCTTTTCCCTGAGAAATTTCAAAAAGAAAAAAAGCAAAGAAAATGGCTTTTTGTTTGAATTTCCTTGAACAGTCATTTGGTGAAGCAAGCATCACTGGCTCTTGTAAACACGCAAAATTCATTTAAGTGATCTCTGACTGCTCTGAGTCTTGTAGCAAACTGTCTCAAACGGATCATGGAATGTGAAATGCATATAATATAGGCAAGATTGCCTTTATGACAGCTCACTGAAGAAAACAATTGCTGGTGCTTTTAATGCTCTAGGCTAGGGCTCTGATGTCTGCCATCTTGATATGCAACTCACCCCAAAGCCTAGGATAGAAGTTGCAGGTAGGATTCAGGAAGTCAGAGGACAAGGATGGTTGCAGGATCCAGGGGCCAAGGAAACGACTAAAGTGTTACACAGACTCACCCAAGACTATGTGACAAAAAGTGCTTTGATCATTTCATTCCTGGCCTCTTCACACATCTGCCCCTATCTCCATCTTTCCAAAAGGTATCCAAGTATGCCAAGTAGACCAAACTGTGAACGCAGCAATACTGACTATTATATGTTGGCTTACGCTGGGTGTGTCCTACAAATGAAGGTGCACACCTCCTGGCATCTTTCCAACCCTTCTTTCCTTTCATTTGATTCCGTCTTCCTGGCAAATCTCATCCATGTCATAGTTAATGCCTACCAAAACTTTAATTCCAGCCTGACCTCTCTTTCAAGCAAGATCCATTTGCCACATAACTGAACTTGGACATTTCACAAGCATTCAGACTCAACGTGACCCAGGTAGAACTAATATCTCCCAGACATATTCCTTCTCCTGCCTTCCTTTATCAGGTAAAGGTACCAGCCCAAGCTAAGGAACTCAGAATCATTCTTTACTCTTTTCTTCTCGCTACCTTCAAAGCTAAGAGGATGCAAAGAGCTGCAATTTCTACTCTGCTAACTTACATCTGCCATTCTTTCCTGAAAACTTTCCACTTATTTATTCATTCAATATTTATTGAGTCCCTCTTTTATGCTAGGCTCCTTTCTAGGTGATTTAGAATACAGTAGTGAGTAAAAGGGAGTAGAATCGGATACAACAAAATATGCCTTTTTGGTATAAAAATTATTTTGAGCTGGTTATTAAAAAAAAAAAAAAAACAGCAGACATGGGAGAAGCTTGGAAAACCAAGTAGAAGTTATCCTTTTCTAAGAGACATTTACACTTATAAGGGAAATCCTCATTTATAAGGGTATCTCCCTCTCTGTATCAGGAAGAGAGAGAAGACTAACTCTCTAGAAACTTTTATCAATGGAGAAGGCAGAGACTTAACTCTGTATATGCACCATATCCTCAATTCACTGTGCTTTTCCTGGTCAACTTCCACAACTGCCTGGAAGCAGTGGAGATGGTGAGGAAGGCAGAGCCAAAGGATTTTACAATTGGTTAAATGGGGAGTGGGGCAGTTATAGAAGAGAAAAACCAAGGGCAACTCCAAGGTTTTGTCCTGAACAACTGAAAGGATGGTGTTGCCATCAACTTAGATGAGAAAAGAACAGGTTTAGAGAAGGGAAGATCAGTAGTTCTGTCTTGGACATGTGGAATTAGAGATGCTTTTGAGACATCTAAGTGGAGATGTCAAATAGGGAGTTAAATAAAAAAGACTGGAATTCGGGAAAGAGGTTCAGGCTAGAGATATGTCCTTATGCAGGTCCACATCATCACTCACCTGCATTATTGTAATGATCTCATAACTGAACTCCCTACCTCTAATTTTCTATTTTCTACCATTGCCTTCACATTCCTACCAGAGAGGGATTTCTAAAACCAGAATCAATTACATTTGGCATCTGTTTAACAACCCTGATTTTTCATTAAGTACCAATCCAATGTTTCTCCACAAAATGGCACTCAAGAGCTATATTTCGAGTTCTTTCTTATTAGTTCCAACCATATGGAGATGAAATACTAGTTCCTGGACTAATTGATAAGTCCTGAATGTGTCAGGCACCTCTGAACATTTGGTCATGTTCTATCATCTGGAATACCACTACTTTTTTGGATCCCTGGCAAATCCACTTATCCTTAAAGTCTTAATTCAAATGCCACCTCCTTGTTAGACACTAAATTGTACTTCCCAGTAGAATTAATCATCTTGCTACTGCCCTTTATATGTTCTTCTAGTGGTAATACTTACCATACAGCTTTCCATCTTTCACTAACCTACTGTGGACAAAAAATAAAGATTCTATGTAAAGTAAAGTCACATGATTATCTAATCATAAATTTCTAAAGGGGAAGGCCATGGTGAGTAGTCATGCCCTAGACCTATAACTTCTTTAGTAAAAGGTTTTAAGCCAGCCCTGTCCATTGTTCTTGTGCCTCTAGGTTAACACACTTTTGAAATAGCAGAAGTAATATCTCTTGAAAGGGGTATTAACCTGTGAGAAAGGGCATAATCTTGTTAGCTATCCCGTAATCTAATCTCCACCTTGCTTTCTCCAATCTTCTTGTGCCCCTTCTTTAATTTCAAATGCATAAAGGAAGCTGCAAAACTGTTATTCTCTGGAGCATTTGAGATCTTGCTCCACAGCATAAACTGTCAGTTTGGTTCAAATAAATTTTTTAAAAAGTTCTCTAAAGGTTTAGACATTTCTTTTGTTAACACCACTGAATAGATGCCACTTTATTCACTTCTCTAGATCAGAAGCTAGCATAGTGCCCAGCAAAAGTTCATAGGATTGCAATGAACCAGAATAAATCCAGCTGCCCTGTCAGGGCACAAATCTGGGGATGTGGGGCGGTGGAGGGTGGGGGAGGGAGTAGGAGTGACATGCTATATCACATGGGGAAATTAGAGGCTGTGGGTCAGAGTGAGAGGGCCCCCTCCAGGTGGTTGACAGTCTCTGGAGTCCACAGCAGATAGAAGTTCCTCTTTCACTCCCTCCTATTGTAATCCTAGCAGAGAAGAGCAGTAGAGGTAACAGGCTTGAGTTCTAACAGTAGGGGTTCTGTTTAGGCATAAAGAATGTCCTCATTAAAGCAAGAAATGAGATGGAACTTACAGAGAAACACTAAGGGAAATAGAAAAATGTTCCCTAAATTCATCTGGCACCAAGACATCAGCAGGCACCTCAGTTCATCATACTTTTCTTTCTTCATGTATTTACGAAGCAGTGCAGTTTATTAAAAGACATGCCTCCCACCCCTGGATCCCCACACTTGCCCTTCTTCTGCCTTCTCTCTGCTAACTTTAGGGATCCTCCAATGTTTAGAACAACCAGCGGCCTCCTGGTCCTTGTTCAGCCCCTCTTTTAAAGCACTTTTCAAAACTTAGCACTTTTTAAATTAAAACTCTTCTCTAGTTGAGTAAAAAAATAAATGAGAGAAGCCTCTTTTCATCCAAACTGTTGTAGAATTCCCACCTCCTACTACAGAAATAACCAGACACTAAACTAACTCTGCTCTTCTATGGGACTCAGAGCTAATTCCTGATTATTATGATCAAAGACTGCAGGAGGCTCTGAGTCCTGAATATCATAAATGAGGCTCTTTGGAAGAAAATCAAAACAAGAGTGAGATGGATTTATTCTTCAGGAGGTTTTAGGCCTTAATTTTGTCTAAGGAGAATAAAGCAATGATCAGGGTTGCTCACATGTGACTTCAGTGAAAAAATAAAAATCTAAGGGCAAAAGAGAGGTTGCCCCATGAAGCCAGGAAATTTTATTTATTTCATTCACTAATCTATCCTCAGCCTACAGAACAGTGCCTGGCACAGAGTAAGTATGTCATATACCTTTGTTTAATAAACAATGAATCAGGGTTTCTGGTCAAGATGGTGGAGTAGGTTAGTGCTGTGCTTGCCTCCTCTCACAACCACATCAAAATTACAACTAAACTACAGAATAGCCATCTTTGGGAGTCACCTGGGGTCTGGCTAAACACAAGTCCTACAACTGGGGACACACATAAGATGGCACCTTGAGACTGGTAGGAGGGGCAGAGACATGAAATGGGCCCATTCCATGCCCACATATGGCGATAGAGAATTGGGAGGGATATCTCAGTCATAGAGGTCCCCCCTGAGGAGTAAGGGGTCCCATCCCCATACTAGTCTCCCCAGCCTGGGGCTCCAGTGCCAGGGGAAAAAGTCCCCATAACTTCTAGCTGTGAAAATCAGTGGATATTGTGGCTGAGTGAGATAGGGGGCAGCTAGAATCACAGACATTCCTCTTAAGGGGCCCACATGCAGACTTACTCACTGACAGACTCATTCGCTCTGGGCTCCAGCTCTGGAGCGCAGTATGAAGAGCACTGGGGACATACATGGAAGAACCAATTTGGTCTGGTTTCAGTGCAAGGGCTGGAGGGTCAGCTTTCTCCCAGACAGAAGTGCTGGCAGAGGTCACTGTTCCTTTGTTAAGCCCTCTCCCCTCTCAATGTGCAGATGCAGATGGTTGCCATATCTGAGTATCCATCAGCCTGGCTCACACTGGTCACCCTGGCCTGGTGATTTCCTGAGACCTGGCCCCACTCAAGTTTTGGGCCCACCCAAAAACACTTCAAATGGCTTTTCCATATAAATGATCTGTCTTGGCTCGTGCTATGGAATTTCCTAAAATCTCTCAAACATTTGCAAAACCCAAACAGGCAGCATCTGGCCTCAGTGTGCCCTGTTTCTCATGCTGAGCAGTCCCAAGCCGGGCACCAGCAGCAGCTGGCCTCAGTTCGTAGTCTGGTCTCTTATGGCACCTCCAAGCCCAGCGTGAGTGGAAGACATCTGTGGATTGTCTGGTCACTCTCTGTGGCCCTGGGTAGGCACAGGCACAAGCAGGGCCCCTCTCAGGAGGTCACAGGGCCAGTAAACCCAGTGGCCTACTTCAGTCCAGATTGAGCCAGAGCATCACCTGGGGCCACATTCGAGGACAACACACCCAAAGGGTAGACTGAGCAGACACCAGAGACCTGCAGGGGAGAGTCCTGCTTTGGTGGGTCAGCCCCTCATTAGGCAGTCCTCACAGGCAGTCAGCCCAGGGGTTAATACCTCCCATTAAAGTACAAAAACAACTAATTCTCAACTATGGCAAGAGGGCACACACAAGCCATATGGGGGTAATACCTGGAGCACCCAACTTGGTTCACCAGGGAAGACTGCACTGCTAGACCCAAGAGGAACACCTACTACATAAGGCCACTCTACTAAGATAGGGAGAGATAGCAGCCCTACCTAATACATAGAAACACAGCCAAAATGAGGAGACAGAGACATGTCCCAGATGAAAGGACAGAACAAAACTCCAGAAAAATAGCTAAACAAAATGGAGACATGCAGTCTGCCAGATGCAGAGTTTAGAACACTAGTTGTAGGGATGCTCAGTGAACCTGGGAGAGGGATGGATGAACTTGGTGAGAACTTTAGCAAAGAGATAGAAAACATGGAAAAGAGCCAGTCAGGGATGAAGAATACAATAACTGAAATGAAGACTACATTAGAGGGAATCCATGGTAGATTAGATAAAGCAGAGGACTGAATCAGCAGTTTAGAAGACAGAATAGCAGAAAGTACTTCATTAGAATGACAACAAGTAAAAAGAATCCAAAAAGGTAAGGATAGTTTAGGAGACTTCTGGGGCAACACCAAGTGTACCAACATCAGCATCATAGGAGTACCAGAAAAAGAAAGAGAGCAAGGGATAGGGGACCTGTTTAAGGAGATAATGATGGAGGACTTTGCTAACCTGGCGAAAGAAATAAACATACAATCCCAGGAGGGTAGAGAGTTCGAGGCAGAATGGGCCCAAAGAAGCCCACAACAAGACACATCATGGTTAAAATGTCAAGGATTAAAAACAAAGGGAGGATTTTAAAGGCAGCAAGAGAAAAGCAGTGAGTTATTTACAAGGGAACTCCCATGGAATTGTCAGCTGGTCTCTCGACGAAGACTTTGCAGGCCAAGAGGGGATTGGTATGAAGTATTTGAAGTGATAAAATACATAAAGAAGGAACCAGAATTCCAATTTCTGGGTAAGTTTACTCTACTCAGCAAAGCTGTCATTTAGAATTGAAGAACAGATGGAGAGCTTCCCAGACCAAAAAAAAAAGCTAAAATTGTTCATTAACACCCAACCAGTATTATAAGAAATGTTTAAAGGACTTCTTTAAGAAGAAAAAAGACTAAAAATATGAATAATAAAATGGCAATAACTATATATCTATCAACAATTACTTTAAATGTAAATTGATTAAAGCTTTAAACAAAAGATACAGCGGTTGAATGGATAAGAAAATAAGACCCCCTACATATGCTGCCTTCAGGAGACTCACTTCAGATCAAAAGACACACACAGACTGAAAGTAAAGTGATAGAAAAAGATATTTTATGAAAATGGATACAAAAAAGCTAGGGAAGCAATACTTACACCAGACAAAATAGATTTTAAAACAAAGGCTATAACAAGAGACAAAGAAGGACCCAGTAATCCAACTTCTAGGTATTTATCAAAAAATAAAACAAACAAACAAACAAAAAACATTGCTTTGAAAGGATATGTGAATCCATATATACATTGCAGAATTATTTACAATAGCCAAGATATGGAGGCAACCTGGATATCCATCAATAGATGAGTGGATAAAGGAAGGTGGTACATATATACAATGGAATATTTCTCAGCCATAAAAAAAGAATGAAATCTTGCCATCTGAAACAGCACAGATGGATCTAGAGGGTATTGTGCTGAGTGAAATAAGTCAGACAAAGACAAATACCATATGATTTCACTTACATGTGAAATCTAAAGAACAAAATAAACAAAACAGATACGAACTCATGATACAGAGAACATTTTGATGGTTGCAAGGTGGGAGGGCTTTTGGGAGTGTGAGAAGGGGAAAGGGATTAAGAAGTACAAATTTGTAGTTACAAAACTGTCATGGGGATCTTAAGTATAGTATAAGGAATATGGTCAATAATATTGTAATAACTACGTATGGTATCATATGGGTACTAGATTTATTGGGGTCATCACTTCAGTCTAATCATCATGTTGTACACTTGAAACTAAAATATTGTATGCCAACTGTAACTGAAAAATTTTTTTAATTCTATGATAGATGGATAAATAGATAAATAAAACAATGAATCAGGGACTTAAAAACCAGAGGCAAATGGAAGGATGAGAAGTCAAAGGTCAGATGTCATGGTAAGGAACCAAGAAGTCTTTATAGATTTTAATCTGACTAAACTTTTAAAATATGAATGAGTAAAATAAGGTATTCTTCTGGCATCTGACAGTTTTGGGTTTCATGTGTATACAGGTAGAAAAGCAAGGTTAATGGAATAATTTGGCCTAATATCTACCAAAGGTAGGGATCTCAGAAACACCCCAGTCCTTCTCCTTCTCCTTCTTCCTTCTTATATATGAACTGTCACAAAGCCTTCTCCTCACTGTCTGCTTGGCAAGCCCCTACCCATTTTTCAAGGCCCAGATGCCTTACGGAGGTAGTGATAAAGATTAAAAGACTAAGTCTCTGAACTCTTACACCATCAGGTATGTCTAGGATCAGAAAGCCATTATCTGCATTTTTCCAAAAGCCTGAAGAAATTGCTGGTTCAAATGTGTAAGCACAAAAACAATACATATGTGTTTGGTCCCTGGCAGGGATGAGCCTCACATTTCTGTAGTTGCCTGACATGTATGTGACCAGGATACCTTAGTAATAAGCACCTGAGCAGTGGCACTCTGGATGTCATCGCTGCTTAATCTAGTCATCTTATTTGTCTCTGGTTTTGTGATTTCTTAATTGTTTTATTTCCTGTAAGGATTGAGAATCTCAATTATTGCCATCTTAATAAATTAAAATAATATATTCTCTCTCTCTAGCAGTGATGCTCTCTCTCGCAGTGATGGTTAGAATAATTTAGGATCATATAATTCTGAGCAGTTTGAAACTCATTTCACTCAATTTGTTTATTCCTGCAAAATTAAAGACAGAAACTTTCAGAAAAATAATAAACTAAATATTTAGCACTATGTCTCTTTCCATCTCAGAGGCCACATGTCAAGGGTGACAGCCAGGTTTGGAGACAGTCCTATGACAAGTTCTTTTCTCAGTGGTGGGGAGGTTGTTCTCAGTCATCTCAATCACAGACAATATGGAAAGTCAATAAAAGAAACTTCAAAAGTCACTGTAGAGCTCAGTAAAAATAAGTTTTAAAATTAACTTTCTGAAAAAGGCTTCTCTTTAATTATAGTCAAAATATAATTTCAACAGGGAAAAAAATTATACCCCATTTTAATCTGAATTTCAAGCCCTCTAAGGTAATTAATTGGTAATCTTAAATATGTGATGCCAAATTACTTTTTAATTGCTTCTAAATTTCAGTGATTTTGAAATGAGTTAAAAGATGTTAGGAAGAGGGGGTAAATCTCATGATCAGAAAAATATTGTGACAGAGAAAGATAAAAATAGTAACTTTTCAATATATTCTGCTTATAGAAGTAGGAAGATGCGAAGAGTAATTCTCTCCCACAAGTAGATGAAAACATGCCTGGGAATCTAAGGGCTTTCCAGAGATGGGCAGATAGAAGCCCCGGACACCGTTCTTAACCCAAAACAACTAACTAGGGGATACTCCTGACCCTAGTGAAAGTTACAGAGAAACTCAGAGACTTTCTCTTTTTAGGTACAAAAGAAAAATGGTGGTAAATCTACTCTGGCTTGATGCAAATCTTGCTGGATTAAGCAGTGACCAAAACCAGTTGAACTCCAATAAGAACAGTAGCTGTCTGTACTGAATGTTTTCATTCCTTGAGATCATGTTCAAAATACTGAGTCAAAATATGCCTCACCTGGTATTTTGAAAACCATTAAGATAAAGCCATAGAGAGGAACAGGGGCACAGAATTAACCAGCAGTGGCCTCCTCAAAAGTTTCATATGTGAGATTTTATGTACACTACAGTGGATAGCACTGGGCCTTGGAAGGGCTGGGTCAAGACCACATTTGGGTTACCAATCAGGTTTCATGTAGCTTGTTTATTGTCACTAGCTGCAATCTGCTGTATTCTTCCCTTTATGATCACATATGTAGAAAACCCTAAAGATTCAATAATGTTAATAAAAAACTCTGTTAGAACTAATAAATTCAGTAAAGTTGCAAGATATAAAAACCTGTGCATTTCTATACACAATCTAAAAAGAAATTAAGAAAGCAATCTTATATACAATAGTATCAAATATAAAATACTTAGGAATAAACTTAACCAAAGAGGTACAAGATTTGTACACAGAAAAACACTGATGAAGGAGATTAAAAAAGACACAAGTGAATAATAAAACAACACATGTTCATGGATTGGAAGAATTAATATTGTTATAATGTCCATACTACCCAAACAATCTACAGATTCAGTGTGATCCCTATCAAAATTCCAATGGCACTCTTTACAAAAATAGAAGCAATCCTAAAATTCATATAGCACTACAAAAAAATACATAACTAAAGCAATCTTGAGCAATAAGAACAAAGCTGAAGGCATCTCACTCTTTTATTTCAAAATATATTGCAAAGCTACAGTAATCAAAACGGTATGGTATTGGCACAAAAACAGATATATAAATCAGTGGAACAGAATATAGAGCCCAAAAATAAATTCATGCATCTAGGTCAACTGATCTTCAATCTGGATGTCAAGAACACACAATGGGGAAAAAATAGTCTCTTCAATAAATGGTGTTGGAAAAATTGGACATCCACATACAGAAGAATGAGAATGGACCTTTATCTCATGCCTCAAAATATTTTAAGTCAGCACAAAATGCGTTAAACACTTAAACATGAGATCTGAAACCACAAAACTACTAGAAGAAAACAGAGGGGAAAAATTCTTGACATTATTATCTATTCAACAGATGTTTACTGAGACCCTGACTAGTCACTGGAAATATAAAATCAAGAAACATCTAGCCACAATCTTCACTGATCTCAGGGTCTTACCAGCATGATATTGAACTTAAAAGGTAGCAAATGCTAAAATCTCCACTAGTGAGGAAAGATAATAGTTTGAAAGAATATATTCCAGTATTATAAAATAATTTTACATTTGTAACATGCAAAAATTACTTGTTTCTACTACTCAAATTAAAGGAAATTATGCATGAGGCTATACAGAGCTATACGAATCCTCGTTTGGGAGCAGTGGGAGAAGGTATTTTAGGAAGAGTAGTCAAGGAAGGCTTCTGGAGGTGTGGAATTTAATGTGAGATGTGAGAGGGAAAAAAGGATAAGTCATGTGAATGGGATAAGAAATGATAACACTACCACAGATTTTCTAAAGTACTACTTAGGTCAAATTGGCCAACCTTCAGGAAGACTGAGTTTTGTATTTTACATCCCTCACCTTCCTTTTCAGCCTCATTTAGTCCCTTTATACCTCCTTAGATTGAGGTGTCCCTCTAGTCAGAGTAACTGTCGTAATAAATGTTGGAAATTTGATGTGTTAAATCAACCAGGAGTTTCTGCAACTCTTAACACTACCAGCAAGACACAGAAAGATGACTATAAATAGCATGCATACATGCGCATTTAAAAGAGGTAGGGTTGATATCTTCACAAATATGCTTATGTATGCATAAATATCTGAAAACTATACACAAAGACATTGACAACCATGACTGATTCTGGGAGGAAACTGGAGATCTCAGGATCTGTAGTGAAAGAAGAAACTGTCTTTTCACTGGCTACCCATTTGTAATGTGTTGTCGTTATTGTTGTTTATTTGCTAACCACACACATGTATTACTTTTCCATTTTTAAGTTTAAAAATAAAGCCAAACAAAAAGAGGGCAATTGCTATAATCCCAAAGGAATGAACTACAAAAGTCGAATTAAAGAGACTGTGGCATAGGGTGGGAAAATTATTTGAGGGTTTAGAGTACCTTAATTGAGAGTAACTTCTATCTATTAGTAATTGCCTGGTCCAGTGTTGGCCAAGTGCCTTTACTAAGCAATGTTTAAGTTCATATAGACATAAGATGCTATTTTAATCAGCCTCGGTTGCCATAACAAAATAACAAAGACTGGGTGACTTAAAGAACAGAAATATATTTCCTCGCAGTTCTGGAAGCTAGAAGTCCAAGACCAAGGAGCCAGCATGGTCAGTTCTTGGTGAGAGCTCTCCTCCTGGCTTGTAATCATCTTCTCACTGTGTCCTCACATGATAGGCAGAGAGAAAATAAGCTTTCTGGTGTCTCTCCTTCTAAGGACACCAATCCTATGAGATCAGGGCTCCACCTCATGACTGTATCTAACCCTAATAACCTCTCAAAGACTCCATTTCCAAAATCATGACATTTTGGGTTAAGGCTTCAACATAGACATTTTAGTGGGGGCACAATTCAGTCCATGGCAAATGCTTATATGTTAAGATGCATCTTAAGAAGTTAAGATGAATATTTGATCCCATTGATATAGGAAAAAGGCATGAGAACTACACAAGATGACTAAATATTAAACCAGATTGTATTCAGAACCTGCAACATGCTCCTAGACAGGGAAACCTGGCTAATCGGCCATATGGCAAGACCATAGGGAACCTACAGAACAAAGGAAGATTCCTGCAGAAATTACTAATAACTTTTATCCATACCTTTAATACTGCATACCAATACCATGAAAGAAAAATAGGAAAACAGACTTTAAGCTGTAATTTTCATAGAAACTAAGAATCAAATATAAACTGAATTCCTCAAACTCTTGAGGGTCTGATTCTCTGGCTTTGAGAGGAGATCACATCTCTGTCTGTGGAGTATTATTCTTTCTGTAATAAACTTGCCTTTTGTCTCTGACTCTGGCTTACACTTTAATTCTTTCCTGCACAGAGTCAAAGACCTTCTCTCAGCGGGGCATAGAGCTTGAGTCCCCACCCGAGGAGATTCGCCCCATCCTGCATCACCATCAAACACATTTACCTTATAGATATGGGTCTACTTTAGAGAGCTGGTTCTTAAAGAATGCTCCATGTGGTTTTACACCCAACCTTTTATCAGAAATGAGTAGATATAGAGGGTTAAGTATGGAACCTGGCAGGAGAAAATGCTTTTGCCCTCTGTACCAAAGAAGATACAGAATGGAAGCTAAGAAGGCTCACTAAGAAAGTACAGAGAGGGTAATAAGTAAAGCCTTATTGCCACTTGCTTTTGTTTCCCCTTCTATCAAAAAGTAGAAAACTACCCTATAAAACTAAAAATGCCATCTGTGCTGTTGCTTCTGGAAATTGCTTAATTGATAATACACCAGGAAACAAAATGAAGCGTGCTTCTAATTCACTCAGCACAGTCCCACCTCAGGAATCTCAAAGACATAGGGAGCATGTATTGTGCCTAATTTGGAAGTTTAAACTCTTCTTCCTGCATCAGATTTGATTACTTAATATTTGAAACATTTTACTGCAGTTATGAGCTCATCTAGCAAAAATGTGGCCTTGGTTCAAACCTGGCATTAAAATCATCGCTGCCTTGGAGTCTTTCTGTTCCTAGCAGTGCTCGCAAATAGAACATTGGAGGTCTAATGTATTTCCCTTAGCACATTTTCCCGTAGTTCCATAAAGGTCCATTTTGTAAAAAAAGGCAACATGTGTTTCCTTAGAACTAAAGGCAAAGTTACATGCAAAGAGAAATTAACAGGATGGAAACTATCTAGAAAACTAAGCTCAGTGTATTGCAACTCACTCCTGAGTTCCATTGAAACTGACAAGCCTAAGATCAATATTCCATCAGCCTAGGCCATCTCAACACCTTGAGAATCAGCTGCCAACCTGCCAACCTCCTATACAATAGGAAGCTATTGACCCAGGGGGGCCTGCTGCAGATATGGCCATGTTCCCTTCTGTTAATTTGGTCCCTCCTGATAACCCAGGCTTGGCAGGCAGAAAGATCTTTTATCAGTTCATTATCTGCCAGATAGAGAATTCTATAACAGCACAATTGGTGCTTCAAAATATATACTGAGTCATTCAAACCAAGTTTTCAGACCCTTAGAATTCCAAGGTTCTTTGGTTAATTCTGTTCTATAAAGTACTTACTTCAATCTGTGACTGCACAACCAAGAAATTGAATATTTTGATTTGTGATTTAGGTTTATCTCCAAGGTCTTGAATCTTCAACATTGGGAAGATGTGATGTCTTTTTCTTTCCCATGGGCCTTTTTCTATTTGCAGCCATACATGCTATCCATGGGGCAAGCCATGGCACAAATTATTTTAAAAAATAGAAAATGAAAAAGTAAATAAAAGATCACAGTATTAGGTACTGTAACCCAAGTTTGCGGGGCAATAATAGCTCTCTGTACGTTGTACTTACTATGTACCAGGCACTAATCTAAATGCTTTACACACATCCACTCATTTCATCCTCACAGCAATGTAGAAGGTGGGTACCATCTTTACAGATGAGGGAAATGGAGGCACAGAGAGATTAAGTAACTTGCCCAAAATACAAAAGGTTGGGACATATATTTCAAGAAGGCTTCTCATTAGTTTTAACTCAAACACCAACCCCCATTTCACTTCTTAAAGATTTTGGAGGAGGAATAAAAAAACAGCTCTCCTAGGAGAAAAAAAGCAATTGAACACAGTATCCCTGAAATTCTTGGTGCTTTTATGGAAAACCAATGGAGATGCCCATTCTGCATAAGTGCAACCAGTCCTTATACACAGTAGATATTCAGTGAATACTGCGGAAGGAAGCAAGGGAGGGATGGAGGGAGGGAGGAAAGAGGGAAGCAAGGGAGTGGGGGAGCGAGCGAGGGAGCAAAGACTCTAGTGCTGTTTCTAAACTAATGCAGTCTCTGCAAAGCTCCTCCCAGAGTCATGGCCTCTGGTGAAAAAAACAAAAAGGTGTCTTCTCACTTGTCTCCAAATTTTCCTAGACCCCTGTACCCATTCCCCCAAAATTAGTGCCTGGCTGACTCATTCACTTCTTATCTGTGAACTAATCTCATCCAATGTCTACTGATCTACCTTCTGCTTGCCTCTGCAGAGTCTGCACCCACACAACATCCTATCTGGTCCCCCTATCTTTCCAGGGTCCAGGTAGTCAGAACTGTGCATGTGGGGCAGACCCACAAGCCTCTCAAGTGGGTCAAGCTGACTGAATATTATTACCACACCAGTGATATTGCTGTCACCAACTCTGGGAAGTTCACCCGCTGCTTCTGCATTCCCAACAAGAGGAATCTTACACCAACATTCAAGTACAGGAAGTGAGCAATGTGATAGATACAAGCATTTGAAGTGAGTCAAGACTCTTAGATTTATCAAGCTACTCCTTGCCACTAGCTTGCTGTAAGTCTCTTCCTTTCTATAAAAAGAGGCCATTGGACTACTCAGAGATAACAAACATGTGCCACCATGCCAGCTCCAAGGCTGGCGTCACTAATGAATGATTTTCCACTGAGCCAGAATTGTTACATTTCTTCTCAGTAGATAAGCATTATCGATAAACCAAAACTGACACACTGGCTTAAGCCTCTTTGCCACCCAAAATCTGATAATACTGAAGATCTTTTCTATCAATGAATTTGTTCCATATTATGTTAAAATCAGAGACAACTGATTATTAAAAATCACTACTCACTTGCTCATCTCTGGCATTCTCATTCTCTGTATCTTGTCAGAGGCTATCAAATGCACTACTTATTTGCTCATCTCTGGCATTCTTCTCATTCTCTGTATCTTGTCAGAGGCTATCAAATAAATTTGTCTACATAGTCTCAGTAGCTAGAAATGTAGTTTGTCAGGATCAGGAAATTTAGAATATGTTAATTGATTCATTCACTCGAACTCACTCAATAAATTTTTTCTAGTAGCACCCATGTGCCAGGTTCAGCCAGATTCTCCTTTGGTGATTGCTCACCCATTTGGGTAGGAGTTCTTATTCTAGCTTGGTTCTGTTATTTTCAGTGAAGGACATTTTTCTTAACAGAAGACACTGAAGTGCCTGAGTCTGGCTGGTAATCTTCTGTTCTTTCCTTTTAAACTGCTACTCTCCCAGGGAAATGTCCCCCATGCTGTCCCCAGTACCTCATCGTAAACAGATGCATTAGATAGGGTTTGGGCATGGCCAACCCCAACACAGTAACAGAACATTTCTGAGTTCTGTTAGGTAGAAATGTAGGAAGAGGGTAGAAGACTCGGAAGTGATATAAGGGGAGCTAAAATATAATTTTGCTGACTTTTACATTTTGTCTGTGTTAAAGTACGTACTTGCCTATAACCTGCACACCTCACTCACCAAGAGAAGGGTGCATAACCCAAAGTCATGACCAAATAATGATGAAAATCAGACTCCTCAAGGAGTAAGGAGCTTCCCAGTTTGGGGAGGTAATCACATAGGGATGTAAGTAGAAAAAGGGGAAGGTACATGCTTGTCTTGTTCATCTCTATAACCTCAGTGCCTGACACATAGTAAGTGCTCAATAAACACTTCTAGAAGAGGAAAGAGAAGGGAATATAACAAACAGAAACAAATTAACAGTCCTGATTCTTGAGGGAATTCTTGCTGAGAGAATGGTTGAACTAAATGACTTTGGTCTCTCCTATTTCTGAAGTTCTGTGATTCTAAGTAGAAATAAATTTACGAAAACCTAACCCAAGCTTTCTTAGGAACAAGGACCAATGTGACTTCTAAATGAAAGAGTGCCTCCTACTGGACTTACCCTTCTCATCTCTGAGTTTTGCTCTTTCATCGGCTCTTGCAATGGAAAAGGAGCAGCCTAACTTCTCATACCAACTCTTTCTAGATCTTAAAGAAGACACTAGAGTCTGTGTGCCACACCCTGGTCTTAAGAATCAGCCATGGGAAAGTGATGTTGTCATAAGCATTGAAAACACTGCTGGTCAGAATCTCCCAGTTTAGCCTTTGTTGCTACCAATTTCCCTCCATCCACAGATGGCATCTGTGCCATCATCTACAAGAAAGCCAAGCTTCATTCCATTCTATGGAGCAAGTCAATTAACCTGTTGCACGGAACCACACAGTCACTGAGTAGAGGAAGCAGGACTCCTCCCTGGCCCATCTGACTCCAAAGGCCAGGATCCTGGTTGCAAGCTCTGCAGCATCCCGGTGCACTCACACAGGCAGGTCTACAGGATTCAGGAGGCTTGGATCACATGGGAAGCCACCCACAGGGGAACCTTGTTTTCAGCCTATCATAACCCTAGCCCATGGCCTGTGCTGTGCACTCAGAATAAAATAGTCTCCCTTCTGCTCAAGCAAGAACAAAGTAGGTGAATTTCATTTTCCGAGCAGCACATTTTAGGCTATAAAAATTCTAATAGGAGAATTCAAACTTTTTAGATGATGTCTATGTAAAGAGCATGCTCTAGATTGCTGCAATTTAACTTTTGGACTCATTTCCTTCAATAACCCCTTAACAGGGTTCTATTAAAATAGGACATGGCTAGAAGAACACAACCAGGAGGGAAGTTTAAAACACAAGATCAAGCCTTGAACAACAGACTGTAGAAAGCCCTTCACCCTCTTCCCCTCCAAATCAACCCAGATTCACCTGTGTGAATTCCATCCTGCTCATGTCTCCACCCTGGCTCTGCTTGTTCTATACACTAGGACTTGACTTTATATGTGTACTCACCTGCTTGGATACTTGGCATATTCCTCTGGGGCAGAGACCATAGTTTGTCTCCCTCTATGATCCTCAGTGTCTAGTCCAGCGGCTCACCCAGAACACTCTCCCAAAGTAAGTTAGCTGCTAAGGCTGCTGTCCTGGTCTGCCATAACAGAATACCACAGACTAGGTGGCTTCAACAACAGACATTTATTTTCTCGCAGTTCTGGAGGTTGGAAGTCTAAGATCAAGGTGCCAGCACAGTTGGTTTCTGATGAGGCCTCTCTTCCCTTCCTGCTTGCAGATGCCACCTTTCATTGGGTCCTCATATGGTCTTTACTCTGTGTATTTAGAGAGAGAGAGAGAGAGAGATTGCTGGTCTCTCTTTTTTATTTATTTATTTTTTTTAAGAAAGTGGTTTTTTTTTTTTTATTTTTTTTAATACCTGCAGCACCTAGTATTCCTAAGTGGTCTCCCATCCAAGTACTAACCAGGCCCAATCCTGCTTAGCTTCCAAGATCAGATGAGATTGGGCGCATTCTGGGTGGCATGGCTGTGGACTGGCTCTCTCTTCTCTTTATAAGGCACCAGTCCTATTCAGTTAGGCCCCTGCTCTTATGACCTCATTAACCTTAATTATCTTCTTAAAGGCCCCATCTCCAAATATAGTCATATTGGGAGTTAGGCTTCAATATATAAATCTTGAGGTAGGGGGACATGATTCAATCCATTACAGACGCTATCATTATTTTCACCATCATCTTACTCATCTCTGAATTTCCAGTGCTCGTATGGCCCCAACACAGAGTAGAAGTTCCAATGCGTGTTTACTAAATTGAATCCCATTCCATGCACCCACCAGCTAGCAGTCATTGTGAATAGCCTTGTGCCATACAGGACCCGAACAAACAGCCACAGTGCTGTAAAAATATGTTTCCTGAGTCTGGAAGGAGGCATTCATCCACTCATTCAAGCTGAAGATATTTATGGAAGATGCAAAAAATGAAAATGAGATCTGTCAAAAGAGAAAAATGAATGCAAATGAATGAATCAATTAATCAATCAAGGTGTGCTATGTATGGGATTCAGAGGTGGTTGCAGCTGGTTTTTCTGCTGGCCCTTGACCTTACAAGCTGAAGCACTTTGTTTGTAGTTTTGCTCTTCAATTGGTTCATCAGACACACCATTTGGAGATTATAAAACATGAAAACTGGCTCTTACCATGAGAATCATAAAGGCTTTTCATGTAGATGAGGGCATTTGCAAAATAATTAGGACAATAGACATTAATTGTAATTAGACATTGATTCTAATGCCAATATTATGTACATACATTATAACATGAATATCATGTTTCACACATAACTTCTAATTCATCCAGTTACTGAAGGAAGATAAATTCCTGTTCCTGGAATTAACTGGACTTACTGACTCTTCTATTGTCAAAAAATTAATATCTTGTGAGAAGGGATTGTGTGGACTGGGAAAGGGCCATTTCAAGGCATGTTCTTTGGGGTCACATTGAATGGATTCATATTCCTGTAGTGTCACTCCTTACTTGACTATGCCTAGGAAGGTATTCGTTCTCTCTGTGACTCCACTTCTCATCTGAAAAATGGAGACAGAATAATGCCAATGATTAGATGTAATAGCATATGTGAGAGTTTTCTTATATTTGAGAGCTGCAGTATCCTATATCATCTATAAAACCTTTACTCTTTCTTCCTGAAGAGGTGCCACATATGACTGAGGGAGCCCACATACACTAGCCTTAAAGAAAATAAAAATCATTGGAAGCTCTTTTCACTCTAACACTGGCAGTCTAGGTTGAAAATTAAATTTTAAATGTGAATATATACTGTGAGTCAAACGTGTCCTAATGACATGGAATTATGGTTCAAATTGTCACATTTTACCTGCAGCGACCAGTATTTGACTCATGATATAAAGATCACCAACAACTGGGAAGAGAAGTCTCTTCAGTGATATTCTGAGGAAAACGGGACTCACAGACATTAGGCAAATGAACCCAAGTAACACAGGTGTAAAGTGGTGGAGCCAAGATTTGAACCCAGGTCTGTGCAAAGGCAAATCCTGAAGGCTTACCCATTATGCTACAATACTTGCCTATTGAGTAAACAACACCCTGCTGGCCTTGCTTTTTCCAAGAAAAAGCTTAAAGATGCTCTGAACAAATTCAGGACAGAAAATGGACCATCATGTCACTGAGTACACTTAGAATGCATGTAGCAAGTAGCTGAAATGCAAGCAATTCAGCCAATCCATAGGCTGCTGCTTCCTAAGATATCCAACAGCCTATCTGGGCTAATATTTCACTGGAGGCTTCTCCATTTTGAATCATATCAACCCAGCTCTGAGTGCACCTGCTCTATAAACATAGTGGCCAACATCTAGAGCCAGAAGACATAAATTAGCCCCTCATCCAGATGTTTTATGTTCCTTAATGTGACATCATCTTACTAAGAACATGTTATGTTCAGAGCAGTGCATGGGTTGCGTATCCGATAGAGGACTATCTAATTTTTCTTATCTTCCAGATATGTTGTACAATAGAAATAGAAAGATGGTCTCAGTCTTATAGAAATAGGTGGGGAAAAATGACAAGGGTTATAAAACAAATGTCTCTGACAAATTTGCATTGAGTTAGCAGGATTTGTTACTACTAATAACATAATGAAGTAGCTTACATTCATAGAGCACTAATGGCATGTCAAGCGATATAATGACTTTTATGTATTCAGTATGTCCTTGAAAAATGAATTACTTAAATCAATATCATTTCATTATAACATTGATGAGATGCTATAGGAACTTAACTTGTTTATATCAATTAGCTTATGGTAAAATTGGCTTCATTATATGTCGTTTCGCTTAAAGTCGCAGAAACTATCAGCGATGTTAAGTAAGGTCTTACTGTATTATTATCACATTTAATCCCTGAACAAATTCCCATTTGAGACACAAGGATTTGGGCACTGAAAGAGGCTGATCACACAAGGAAGTGGCAAAGTTGGATTCGAACCCATGACCGCCTTACAGCAGAGCTCTAACTGAACTACATTAGTGACTTTTCTATGTTCTTGTTACTCGGTGTGGTCCATGGGGCAGCATCTGCCTTCTGGCAGCTTTTTAGATATGCAGGATATCAGCCTCCCTCTCCAGATCTACTAAACATGAATCTACACTTCACCTGGATCCTCCGGTGACTGTGTGCTAACCATTCCAGGTATAGTACACAGACAACTTGCCTCGTATCACCTGAGTGCTTGTGAAAAAAAGACAGTTAACCTGGGCTCCATTTCAGATTTTCTTAATAAGATCCTCTGTGAGTGGAACTCAAGAATCTATATTCTAACAAATTCTTCAGATTATCCTTATGGTACAATAACACCTGAAAACCAATGCTTGGATGACATTCCTTTCTTTTAAAATCCAGATGTGGGGTTCTATGCTTTCTTCTGGAACTGAAAGATGTGTCCAAAAATAGAAGGACTGCAAAAAGAGAAATTGAATCCATTTGATGGATGGAAGATATTCATTTGTTGCTAATTTGGAACCCTGGGGAAGCTTTCAACCTCCTTGTCAAAGCCAACACATCTCCATCCAATTTAGCAAACATTTGCTGAGTCCCTATGCTCAGCACTAGGAGCAAAGGAACAAAAGGGTGGGTTTTGAACTAGAAGGGTGATAAGCAAAGACACAGACAACCCAAGGCACGGACACAGCAAGGAAGCACATTGTCCACATCAACATGCCGGAAATGGAAACCCGGATGCCCCTCCTCAGGCAGCTGGCCACATCTGCCACCAGAGCCACCATCCAGTGGACCGCCTGTAGCCTGAGCCCCTTCTCTGGGTGCAGCCTGATGTTAGACTGGTGGACAAAAACCTCTAGGCTTCCATAAGCCCCCAGCATTTGCACACCAACCCATGTTGGCCTATTCACCTGGGTTTTGGCATTGGTTTTTCTGTATACCTGTCAAAAAAATCTACTACAATGAAAGCTTCCTGCTTTGTCAGGGTACAAACCTCTGCTAATGTTCAACAATCACCCTGTCAGGTCCCTGAAGTGGGCTAGCATCAGAATTTTGAGTATTCATTTGTTCATTTCAGAAAAGCATGTCCAGGATGGAAATACCATAGATCAGTGGTCCCCAACTTTTATGGCACCAGGGACCAGCTCTCCTTTGAGAATCTAATGCCTGATGATCTGAGGTAGAGTTGAGGCAGTTATACTAGCACTGGGGAGTGGCTGCAAATACAGATGAAGCTTCACTCCCTCTTGCTGGTAAACCAGTCACTTCCTGCTGTGCGGCCTGGTTCCTAACAGGCCCACTCCCTCTTGCTGGTATACCAGTCACTTCCTGCTATGCGGCCTGGTTCCTAACAGGCCACAGACTAGTACAAGTCCAACGCCAGGGTTTGGGAACCCCTTCAAGATAGAAGATTGATTCTGTATTCTTCACCTGGAAATGTTACTTAGAATCTAACAGGGAGGGAAGTTAACCATTAATTAATTACAAACAAAGCCCAGTGCAAATAATAGGGAGGATCCAGAGTCCTATTAAAGTGAATAGTAGGGAAGTCAAACTCATTCAGGGGCATGTGGAAGGCTTTCTTGAGGAAGTGACATTTCAGTAGAGATCTGAAGATCCACTGAGATGGGAGTGATTACCTGCATCCCTGCCATCTGTTGCAGGGCAAAAAGACTTGCACCTGAATACCCACTGCTCTGCAATACTTAATACGCATTGAATATTTACTATTGTGAACAAATGAGGCTTTGTGCTGTGTTATGAACTCAGTGTCTATGTCACCCACAAAACTCATATGTTGAAGCCTTAATTCCTCAAGTGCCTTCATTTGGCGACAGGGCCTCTAAGGAAGTAAACAAGGCTAAATGAAGTCACAGTGGTGGGCCCTGGTTCTGTAGGTCGTGTCCTTATACAAAAACACGTTAGAGCACTCTCTCTCTCCCTCTTTGTCCTCCCTCCCTCTCTCTCTGTCTGTCTCTCCCTTCTCTCCCTTTCTGCTATTTGAGGATGCAGCAAGAACAGAGCTGTCTGCAAGCCAGGAAGAGGGTCCTCACTGGACCCTGCTGATTTTGGATAGGGCTGGATTATTTTGGAAATAGAACAGTAACTACAGATTTAAAAAAAAAACACACAAACCAATTTTCTGAGGCCAAGTAATGGAATGTCACATGTAACCTGAATGCTCTCTGGTCCCATGAAATTACAGTTCTCAAATCTGAAACCACGAAGATTAAAAAAGAATGCACATCTGACTGTCTGAAATGAAATTTACCTTGCTATATGAGACTCCTTGCTTTTGGTTCTGTGGTTTCTTTTAGATATTTCAACCCCATTTTCAATGCCTTGTTTTCAGTACAAGTAAGGTGAATATGGCTCTGTGAATAATCTTTGATAGGCATTTCAGTAGGTGGCATTCTTATGCTGTTTTGTATCTATCCCTGTGGATTACACCTCCATGTCTGATAATCGCCTATTCTTAAAATTATTGAATGACCCTCCATTTCCTGCTTAATAAAGTAAAAGTTCTTGGCCTCTATTAAAGATAATGATTGCAAACAACAGAATCTGACTACTGTATATCAGTAACACCCATTCTAGTTACAGCAATCATAAATATTTCCAGACAATTTGGGGAGCAAAAGTTCCCCTGGTAAGAACCACCGCAATAAGGTATAACTTCACTTTTCGATGCCCTTTTCTCTACCTTCTATACCAGTCTTCACCTGGCAAACTCCTACTCATCCTGAGATATTGCCTCCTCCAATCTCTTCAATCCCCCTACTCACCTGGATTGTGTATTTTTCATACTTTATAACAATCACTTTATAATGTGTGCTCCTGCCTTGGGGGCAGGGCCCACCTATTGTTCATGTTCTACAGGCTGTGTGTGGCAGGGTGAATTCTATCTGGTAGACATCAGATAATTCTTGAGGGACAAAGTAATATTAGCACTGCTGTGCTCTGGAGGAAACTGAGATCCAGGCAGTTAACTGAATTCCTGTCCAAAGTCATGAACCTAATTAAATACCTCAGCTGCTTTTACTTCCTAAATTTCTCTGGATTCCAAATATTTGTCTCTATCTTCATGTAAATCACCCATATCAGGGTTGTCATTTCTTATCTGGCTTTCTTATAGCTCTAGTGGTATCCCCTCCAGCTCCTACCATCTGTTCTTCACGTGCCAGTCTGGTGGTCTTTCAGAACTCAAATCTCCCAGGTCATGGCTCCAACTTGGTAGGAAAACTCCTGCCCATCTCCTCACCCATCTCCACTTACCCCCCTATTCCCTACCCCCTCTCTGGTTTTCTTTCTGTTCCTCATGTGGGGCAACTCTCTCCCACATCAGGGCCTTGGCACATACTTTTTCCTCTCCTGGAATATTCTATCCCTTCTTTTAACCTAATAAGCTCTTCTAGTCCTTATACTCTCAGTTCAAAGGTCACTTTCTCTTCCTTCTTACCATTGCACAGCATGAACTAGATCAAGTCCCCCTGCTGTAGGCTCTCATGCCTCCATACTTTTTCCTTCATAGCACTTATAATTTAGGACTATTTATTTGTGACTTTATGTGTTTAATGTCTGTCTCTGCCACCCTTCCTCTAAAATGTAAGCTCTGTGTAAGCCTATGTTTATTTCGCTCACCATTGTTAAACTGTTACATTGCACAGTAGCCTGGCGCATAGTAGACACTCAATAAATACCTATGGGGGAAAGGAAGGAAGGAGGGAAGGAATGATGGAAGGAAGGAAGGGAAGAAAGAAGGCAGAAAAGGGGGAAGAGGGGGAGGAAAAAACATGCAAAGCCATGATTAGTCATCAATACACAGAATTATCACTGATAGCTTACATATAGTGGCATTCTTAAAGAAAATTTCCCCTTCCTCTCCCCTTTGACAAGAATGCCCAGAACTGCTTCCCATATTGTCATCTACTCATCATGTAAGCAACTGTTGTTTGAAATCTGCTACACACACAAAAAAAATCATAAATCAATAGAGCTTGTGAACTTCAAAGGAAATGACATTTTGCAGGATATACTGGTGGCATGTGGAGTACATGACACTTCTCAGGTAGTGTGTATACTTTTAGAGAGAGAGAGATTTCAGGTTTTCTCTCTCGATATCTTCCTGCACCTAGGCTATGGCTGGACTTTCCCCACACGGAGATACTGAGGTCGGCCTCCTTCCTTCCACAGACAGAGAGGCCTTTGAAGATGGTGCAGACTTTTGGCAGGGTGGCACTGGTCAGGTAGAGGGCAGGGCAGTGGGAAGAGGGAATTGGGAATCAGAACCAGTAAAGGACAGAAGCTAATGGAGAAGAGCAGAGGCATCAAGGTGGTGTCATCTCTCTTTCCTTTATGCTTTCTCTGATCAAAGATGGGGAGAAGAAAGAACCCTGGCTTCTTTCAGGTTTATGAGTCTGGTTTTCAGCAAAATGGATGCTTTAGGACAAGCCCAGCATTCTGCACTGAGTTTTGTTTACCCTTATGCTCCCTACTCCTCTGGCCCCTGCACTTTGACACTACCTCTCCCCACCTTCCCATTCAGGGCACCCAACTTCGATTCCTCAAATGCTCCAGACTTTGGAAATCCCCACCTGTGATGGTTAATTTTATGTGTCCACTTGGCTGGTCTATGGTACCCAGTTTTAGGTCAAACACCAGGTGTTGTTGTGAAGGAATTTTTAGATGTAATTAACATTGAAATTGGTAGACTCTAAGTAAAGCAGCTTACTTTCCACAATGTGGGTGGTCCTCATCCAATCAGTTGAAGGCCTAACGAGAAAAGATTATGATTCCATAAGGATGAAGGAATTCTGCATTCAAGCTATAACATCAACTCTTCCTTGGCTTTCCAGCCTGCCTACCTGCCTGTCTAACCTGCAAATTTGGGACTTAGCCATCACAATCATGTCAGCCAAACCCTTAAATCTCTCACTCTCACTCTCTCTTTCTGTCTCTCCCCCTCTCTCTCTCCCTTAAAAATATCTATGGATATCTATATCTATAGATATATATATCTCCTATTGGTTTGTTTCTTCTTACCACAATGTGCAGCTCTGGGTCTGATCTTGCTGGGACAATCTGATTAACCATTTCTGGCTGCACCATTATTAGATATAAACAGAGTAAGAGATTACCCCTCCAGGAGAATACTCATTGTAGCTAGAGCCTACAAATATGTTCGCAGACTGATTTTAATCACACATCCTCCCAGACAAGCAAGGAGAACAAGTATCAGTGTGTCTATTTCTTTTTTAAAATGAAGAAAGTAAGGCTCAAGAGGTAAAGTGATATGCCCAAACTCATGTGTCTGATGAGTTAGACTCATCATTAGAACTCAAACCCATATGTGTTTGTCCTCAGTCCTAGGCTCTTTCTGGAGCCAAATTGGTCTGCCTAGAGTCAGGGTCTTAACATTACAGAACCTACCGCTATACCCTGAGACATAGATTTGGACAGAGGGAGAAGTTGAAAAATGTAGCAGAAGGAAATTGGATTTCAATTAGTCAGAGCTGGGTTGAGCATCCCAACTGTGCTGCTAAGTCCCTGTTGATATTAGACAGTCATTTCATCCCTTGTAGCCTCAGTTTATCCATCTGTAAAATGAGGAGATTGGACTAATTAGATAATTGATTTCTTGGAAGGGTCTCTCTCTTTGTGCAGCTTCCAAAGTGCCACAAAGGTGTCTGGGGTGTGTGTGTGTGTGTGTGTGTGTGTGTGTGTGTGTGTGTGGTTTTTTATCACTTCTGCACACTGCCAAGGTCCGTTTTGAGTTTTTCCACCCTTGACACCCATGTCTGACATATCCTCCCAGCTCATAATGAGCCTTCATTCAAACCACTGATCAATAGCAAGAACCAGCAGGTCTGTCTCTCCTGCTTGTTTTCTCTATCTTCAATCTGCCAAGACAGATTAGGCCATTTCGAAGGTCACTCAACATTCTGGAAGAGAATGAAAAGATATCTACTGGGCTGTTTGCAGAACAAGGCTGCAAACAGACAAGATGAGAGCTCAACTGTGTGTTACATGGCAGATTCAATTTACATCAAGGTCAAACAGGGTATGTTTTCTTGCTGAACCTTTCCTTACCTCAGAGTTGCTGGCTTGTCTATCAGCTACCAAGTCAGGGTCCTCCCTAACATAACACTTACAAACACGGGACCAGCCTTACCAGTCAAGCGGTGCTGTGTAATCTCAAGATCCAAGGTAGCCCTTGCTATGCAATCTGCTTTATCAGTCTGTTGAAACAATCATCATTGGGCTAAAGTGCAGGAGATGGCACAGAGCCCTTTTCCTTGCCAATGGCATTCTGATATTTTTGTTGCAATGGCTAAAGTCTAATTTCTTGACAGGTACTTAAACTCACCCAATCAGCTCTATGGAGTATTTGGAGGGAAAGAATCTGTTCAGCTTCTAACCTCTGAAGACATGCATAGAAGTCTTCTGGTTCGGAAAAACAATAGAATATGTACCATGTCATCATATTCCCCCAATTATTTAAGAGAAACTTGGAAAAATAAAATATCAAAGATTGCAGGTGAAAAAGGTTTTCAATTTCAACCCTGTAAGCACTGAGTCGAAAAATGTAAAGATGAATCCCAGGCTGCAAAATACGAAACTTGGAGGAGAATCTGCCTTAACTCTTGTTATGTGTTAAATTATAGCCCCCCAAAAAGCATATATTTAAGTCCTAACCCTCAGAACCTCAAATGTAACTATATTGGAGTTTAAATTATACCTTTAATGAGGTAATTAAATTAAAATGAGGTCATCAGGGTGAGCTACAATTTATATGACTGGTGATCGTATAAGAGAAAATTTGGACATCATCACCTATAGAGGGAGGATAATATAAAGAGACACAGGAAGAAGATGGCCATCTATAAGCTAAGGAGTGGGGCCTGAATCAAATCCTTTCTTCAAGACCCTCAGAAGGAACCAACCCTGCCAACACCTTAATCTCACATGCCTAGCTTCTAGAACTGTGAGAAAATTAGTTTCTGTTGTTTAAGCCATTCAATCAGTGGTACTTTGTTACAGCAGCCCTAGCAAACTCCTAACATTCTCTCTATAGACACTGCAACATTTGACAAATAACTGAAGTAGATTCAGGTAGAGGGTCCCCTCTCTGAACAGGCTTACAATGCCAATAAAAATGGTATTTCAAAGCAGATACTTTCTAGAGGGAAAAAAAATGTAAATATAATATGCATATATATGAGAAAACAAAAGAAAAGAAAAAGAGAGACACACTTTCTCCTAATCCTTTATTTTCTGTGATACTTTAAAGTTGTCAGACTCAGCTCTGCAAACCACAGTACTTGTCGGAAGTAGTCCTTGAGTGTTGTTAAGTGATTTATTTATTTATTCTACAAATATTTACTGAATGTTCCCTATGTTCCAGACACTGTTCTAGGAACTGGGAGTATAGCTGTGGACAAAATCACTGCTCTCATTGAGCTTACATTCAAGGACGGGAGACAGGTGATAGACGAGTAAGTACATAAATAGTATGTTAGGCAGTGATAAATGCTATGGAGACAAATAAACCAGGGAAAAGGAATAAATCGTTGTTATAATTTTAGATGGAGTGGACAAGGCATGCTGATTATTGATCCAACGTCTCTCCACTTAATTCTAGTCCTTCTAGAGTCAGCTCTTTACAGGAGGGGGCTAGAAGCTGGAAAACAATATTTCCCAGATTCCCTTTCAGCTGGGACTGGCTAGGTTCTGCCCATGTTTCCTCTGCCAATAGGAGGCACTGGTGAGAGACTAGAAGGCAGGAGGAAGGAGATAGCAATATTCTTTCTGCTTCTGGTGGTGCTTTAAGTGACCGCAGCTACCACAGTAGTGTGAAGTGATCTCGGATCCCTGATCAGAGTGATAGCAAGAGCAGCAGCCACACAGTAGTTAATAGCTCTGACAGTGGTGACATCAGGAGCAGATCTCTTCTAGCTCCTGAGCACCAATGAAAGTGAAGAGTCTGGTCCTCCTGCAAGGCAGTGGTGATGGTGGATCTGATAGCAGCAATCTCTGTAGCATAGTGAGCATGGATTTTGGATTATATTATTTTCCCTTTTCTCCTCCAGCCCTCCTGCTGTCACTAATCTCTGTGTAAGCCCACCTATCCCTTCTGTAACTCTAGTCCTTTCAACTTGTAACTAATCTCCTCTATTATAGTCTCTGTTTGAAATACCTACAGTTGTTCCTATCTATCTAGACAGTGACCAATACAAAAGGTGTCATTGAGAAAGTAACATTTGAGTAGAGATTTGATGAAAATGGAGTGAGATTTGTGACCGTCTGAGGGAAGAGCATCCCAGACAGAGGGAAGATCAAGTGCCAAAGTCCTAAGGTAAGAGCATATCAAATATTTTCAGGGAACAGCAAGAAAATCAGGGGAGTTGAGGTAGAGTGATGAAGGGAGAGAAGAGCAGAAAATGAAATCAGATAAACCCAAATCATGAGGCCACTGAGAGGATGCTATTACCCTAAAAAGTTTCAAGATCCCCTATCAAATATGTACAAAGGGAGAGAATGGCAAAGTAAGGTGGGAATCATCATAACTCTAAAGGAATGTTAGAGCCCAGTGTATGCTTATTCCAACAGTATGAATATGAAGAAACTGTGGGGAGTATAGTTTATAACAGGGCCTGGCAAACTATGGCCCACAAGCCAACTCCAGCCTACCACCTGGTTTTATAAAGTTTTACTGGCACACAGGCCATAATCCAATCACTTACATATCCCATATGTTGGCATTTGCACTATAATGGTAGAGCTGAATAGTTGCAAGAGACTAGCTCATAAACATAAAATATTTACTCTCTGTCCCTTTATAGAAAAAGTTTGCCAACTCCGATTTAGAGAGTCATCTCAGTGATGAAGTAGAAGTGATTTCATATAGAAAAGTAACCATACATGGATAGTGAAAAATTTTGACCTATGTAATGTAGAGTCTTGGTATAAAGTAAGCAGAAGGATGATGAAATAGAAAACTCCAAGCACTATACTACATTTTTTTTTTTTTTTTTTACCTCAATGAATCTGAACATTGTCAGGAAAGTATCAATGAGTACCAGGAAGGATTGAAGCAATGAAGAGAAGCACTAAAATCTTCCAGTGGTATGTTTTCTTGAGCAAAGGACATCTGATTAAAGTAATCAGAACAAAAGAAAATCCTGTGTCCAGGATGTGGTGGAAATTCAGGAATGCTGAATGACAGAAGGCTTCACAGTTTTGGAAATCCAACCCGAATCCTAAACTCTGGGGCAGGAGAAAAATGCATCTTCAGTTCTGACTTTATCCTCCCATCCCATATCTTCCCCGAATGAGCACCCTCTCTTCACTTTATCTTTTCTCCTTGCTGCCCAGATTATACTAAAAATTGTCCTTGAATATGGAAGTTCAGCTCCTTGTTTTCTTAAAATGTAAAAATTGTCCTTGAATATGGAAGTTTAGCTCCTTATTTTCTTAAAATGTACAGAACCAGAAACTACTATTTGCATTTCAGTCTCCAGATTTCTAGAGAACTTGATGAGCTAAGAGGCAGTTAACACAAGCATTCTAAGGGTAAACTCGGTTTTCTATTGGTAAATAAATCTTTTTATATTAAGGTGAAACAATAATAATCATTTTAAACAATCATGTGGAGTGTGATTACAAAATAGCTCATTTGGAAAGAACATTATCAGCTTATGACATCCTCAGAGATTCTAAGATGAAAGATGCTACAGATAAAACCAACTGTTACGGGCTTTGTTATTTCCATAGCACACGGAGGCAAAATTCACATCTTAATACCGTAATGAGAAAACAACGCAAATTCTGATTTAGTAAAAAGTGAGAGTACTTCTTATAGACAAACTCGCCATCCCTCATATCATTGCTGGCATTGAGGAGGAATTGCAGGAGAAGATTCTAAACTACCGGACCTCCTCAGGTACCATCCAGATCTGTGCACTTACATTCTGAGCACGCTCCCTTCAGCATCTGGGTAATAGTAAGGTTTTGCTAGCAAATGCAAACAATTACATTTTGCAATACCCCACTCACTTGCAATACCCCAAGGTTGCCAGAAATTCTATCTGGCCCAGTCTAAGTCATGCCGATTTCATTATAATGGTGAGTTTTCCAGAGCAGTATAACCTCCATGATTTGGACTTGGTAAAATGTCAAGCCTGAGTCACTCAATCATCAGAAGGGGCAGGAGCATTGAGCATTGTTGCCAAAGTTTGGTTGTATTTCTTCTGAGTACATACTATAGTGACTCCTAGAATAAGAAAAACAACTAGCATTCATTCACTCAACAAACAGGAATTGAACACCTTCTTCTATTCTATCTATTCTAGGCAGTTGTATTCAGATGCTATTCTAGGTGCTGAAGATATAATTATGATGATAATAGTCAGGATTTTTCCTGCATGGAAATTCATATTCAACAGAAATGGGAAAGCCAAATTATCATCAGATCATTGGTTTTATGAAAAGATGTTTCTTCCTGGATATGGCAACCATCCCCATTAATCTTATTTACACAAGGACAAATATTTACCCTTCTTTCATAATATAATTATAAGTAGTTTTGAGCAAAGCCATTGTCCAAATCATGAGTTCTTGATATCTGAACCAATGCAAATTAATCCTAATTGTACTGATATAGTATCTACCTTCTGAACTATCCATGAACATTTTCTCAGCTCATGTAGGTTTTTTCCTACTGCCTTGCATATCAGGCTTGCTTCTCCACAAAACAGATATCGTGACTGCTTGGAGACTATATTACGCTAATCAGCCTTTTCCATTTTCATGTTCTCTCCTTCTATTCCCTCATTAACTCACTACAATTTGACTTCTGCTTCTGTCGTGCCAGTTTACTACTGCCAAGTTTATTAATGATGTCTCTGTTGCTAAATCCAACAAACAAGTGACTTTCCTCAGATTCCTGACCTTCTCGTCTGTATTCACGAGAGCTGAGAATTCTGTCCTATTCTTGTCTTCCATGGCACTGCATTCTTGTGATTCTCCTCTTCCCTGCTTGGCCTCCTTTTCCCACCAATCTTCCTTTAAATGTTGATATTTCCCCCAATGATGTGTCTACAAACTTTTCTCTTAGCTTCATACTCTCTCTCTCTTAGCTTTAATTACCAACTTTATGCCAATGACTTGCAAATTTATGTGTGCAACTCATGCCTCTTCCCTGAGCTAAAGAACAATGTGTTTGGCTGTCTACTTGACATTTTCGCTTGGATATACCACAAGTACCTTAAAATCAACATATCTAAAACTAAACTTTTGATCCAATTCCCTAACCCAGTTTTCTCCAATGTCCTCTGTCTCCATAATAGCACTATTAGTTGTTACAAACTAGAAACTTTAGAGGTAATCTTCCTCCTTCCTTACCAAACACATCCCAATCAATGTCAAGAACTGCTGATTCCACTTCCTAAATCCCTCTAGGACCTTTCCCAAGTTCTCTAAATCTACTACTACAACTGGAGTCCAAATCAAGATTTATTTTTCCTGGACTATTACAAGAGCTATCTCTCATTTTTACCTTTTTGCAACCCATTCTTCATATTGTAGCCAGAGTAATCTCTTAAAACACAAATCTGATAATGTTGCTCCCTTGCTTAAAATCCTTCAGTTACTCTCAACTGCTCTTAGGCTAAAATCCAAAACACTTAACCTAGTCATGCCTGATAAGGCACCTGCCAATTTTCCTTCACCGTTCAATCAAACTGGCCTTTCATTTCCTCAAATAACCAATATAATTATCCTACCTCAGGTCCTTTGCATATCTTGTTTCCAGTACCTAGATCGCTCTTTCTATTTCTTTCAGATTTCGATTTAAATGTCATTTTAAGTCTATGGCCATGCCACCCTGAACAAGCCCAATCCTGTCTGATCTTGGAAGCTAAGCCGGGTTGGGCCTGGTTAGTACTTGGATGGGAGACCACCTAGGAAGACCAGGTGCTATAGGCTTAAAAAAATAAATAAAAAATAAGGGATTGTAAGCTGACAAGGTCTTTGCAATCGGTGAGGTCAACCAAGGGTTGCCTCACCTAAAAAATAAAATAAAATAAAATAAAACAAAATAAAATAAAATAAAAGTCATTTTATTCTCAGAGAAACCTTCACTGATCCCCAGACAATGTCAAGCATTGCTTCTTTCCAAGCTTAGAAGAACTCGCTGCATTTACTCATGTCTAACACAATTATAATCAAATGATTGATGTCTTTCTTCTATGCAAGAATGTCAGCTCCATGAGAGCACAAAATAACAAGTACAATTGAAAGAACAAATGAATCAGTGAATTAATGATTAAAAGAGTTTCAAGAACTTCCTATACGTGGAATGTGGCAACCCATGACTTACAGCCCGAATACCACATGCCTAGTAATTTAGTGAAATCCTTCATGGATTGTCTATCAATTACATGGGGCAGGGAGTTGCTTTGTCATTGCAAGCAAGTAAGCAACATGAGAAGATGTATGTTATTCAGTTAATTCATGCTCAAATTTATTTAATCAGTTAAGTGTTTTCTCCCAATCCTCTTTATCTTCTCTCCATAATACTAGTCAAGAACTCAACAAGAAAAACAGCATCTTATTGTATCAGGTCTGGTTCTAGCTGGTTCAAAGCAGTGTCCATCTATTCCATCTCAGATTAGCTTTACATCCTTTTCATATATCTCACCTACCCATGCAAGTGTACACTGAAAATATTTTAAAAGCCAATGGTTAGCTTTAGCCTGGACTTTATTCTGTTTTACCTGCTTTGAGCCTTCTACTATATGTGTTTTTACTTTTTTCAGATCTCTAACTTCTAATCTGCCCACCCCCAATACCACCCACCTCTAGCTGTGTCCTCCTGTATCAGATACACTACTCTAGTGTGTCAGATAGTTATTGCTATGTATCAAAACAGTTCAAATTTCAGTGGCTTAAAACAATAACCACTTATTATCTCTCGAGTGTGTGAAGGTTGGCCAAGATAAGTTGATTTACCCTGGCTTCAGCTAGGATAAGCTATGTTCCATGTGCCTCTCAGCCTCCTCTTAAGACCAGTGGGATCACCTGAGCATGTCGTGCTCATGTTAATAGTAAAGATGAGAAGGTGAAAGTCCCAATACCCCAGTCCAAACTGAGCCTTTGCCTGTGTCATATCTGCTAAAGCCCCATTGACTAAAGCCATTCACATGTCCAAGCCCAGTGTCAAGGAGTAGGACTGTCACCCTTCTACTGCAAAATTGCAGAGAAAATGTCATGGAAATAGAGATGGTTGAAAAACTGGAGCTAAGAATGCAATCTACTCTCCCAGACCGATCCGACACCCACCTTAATACACAGCACAGGTTGGAGACAGACACTCTGGCATATCTTGTCTCTTTACTCCCTTTGGCCCTTTAACTAGCTCTACTTCCTGGCTGGTTTCACCTTGAGGAAGAGCATTAGACAACATAGTACATGACTATTTGATAATAAAGACTGAAAAATGGTCAACAGTTGAATGTTTTACTTTAAATCTTTCCTAAGGTGAGTTGCTATCTCTAGGTAAAGAGGAATTTATTTTAAAGGCAAATGAATAATAGGAGGGCTGTGTGCTATTTTAGTGCTACCTATGCAAAGTGTAGTCCGTGGACCAGCAGCCTGGGCATCACTCATGGGCTTGTTAAAAATGCAGAATCTCAGGCTCCACCTCAAACCTACTATATCAAAACCTGCCTTTTAACAAGATCTCCATGTAATTTGTATGCATGTTAAAGTTTGAGAAACAATGACCCATGCCATGACTCCTTCAAATGCAGAGAATGAAGAGGTAACTTTGGAAATGATGATGATTAAAATTGTATATGACCAGTTACCACTCTTTATAGGTATAGAAATGGACAGCAAATAGCAATGCTGCTGTTGCCATTAGATTATTAGACTCAAAGATTTGGTTTTCAAAATCTCCCATGAGGAAGTGGACAATGCATTCTTCATTGAACAGTATATTTCTTTTGAAATCATGAAATTTCTAAAATAAATTACAGGAAAGGTCAAGCTGAAAATTAAATCTATAATTTTATTGGGTGACTCTTCTCAGGCAGACAAAGCTCTTTTTCTTCACTGCCTCACTTTTATTGAATTTCTGGGTCAATTAAAAGGGAAAAAGAGTATGCCCAGAGTGAATGGGCATATGCAGTTTGTTGAGTAAAAGAAAATGTATAAAAGATTCTCATTAATTGTAAAATACTAGATTATGATAGATGACAAAAGAACTTGGGAACCATGTAGAAAAGACAAGCAAGGAAGCAATTTTCTTATGTAGGAATAATGTAGATAGAAAATGTGAAAAAGAAACTACATTTTCAAATATAATCTACTTATCAGGAATGTTGGGGGAAATATGCTACATGTATTCTGGACAAGTGCAATACTGCTCTATCTCTATCTGTCTCTGTCTCTGTCTCTGTCTCTGTCTCAATCTCTATCTCCTCCTCATCCTATATCTATATCATCTATATCTACATCTACATTTACATATTTATCTATCATATCTACAAAAGTTTTCTGTAATT
>NW_006440638.1:28173010-28185144 GCF_000325575.1 Pteropus alecto
TACCTTACATTTTTTACAATTTATAAAAATGAAATTATATATTATGTACCCTCTCTTTGGTTTGGCCTCTTTCATTCAGCATAAAGATTTTGAGATTCATCCATATTATTATATGTATCAGTAATTGATTCCTTTTTGTTGCCAAGTAGTTTTCCATAGTATGACTAAACCATCACCTGTCAGTGGATACTTGGATCATTTCTAATCAGGCTATTAGAAATAAAGTTGCCATGAAAATGTGGTACAAGTCTTTTTGTGGACATATGTCTTTATTTTCCTTGAGTATGTACCTAAGAATAGAATGCCTGAGTCATATGGTAGGTATGTGTTTAACGCTTCAAAAAAGCACTGTCAAATGTTTGCTAAAGTGGGTGTACCATTTTAAATTCCCGTTCAATTCCAAAAGTACAGTGTATGAGAGTTCTGGTTCCCATATCCTCTTGTTATGGTCAGTCCTTTTTATTTTAACCATAGTGTTATTGCACTATGGTTTTAATTTGCATTTCTTTAATGAATAATTACCCTGACCATTTTTTCATATTCTTATTGCCCATTGGTATATCTTATTTTTGAAATGTCTATATTAGCCCATCTTTATTTTGCTTCTTATTATGAAGTAGTATAAGTTCTTTATATATTCTGGATATAAGTCCTTTTGTCTGACAGGGTTTATGAAAATTTTAAACGTCCTTTCGTACTGTCATAATTTATGGACATAAAATATGTCCATGGTTTGGGCATATTCCTGAATACTCAGATATTTGTAATATGGACTTGAACGGTACAATAAGTATTTTACTTTTCACTCGATTTTTTGTACTTTATGCAGATATAATCCACTCAGCATGGATAAATACAATTTAAAGGATCCAAAAGCCTATTGTTTATTTTGTCTTCTAGAACCACAGCAGTTTAAAATGTACACTATGGCTTTAGTCTACCTACAGCAACTGTTTTACCCACTGCCCAGTAGCTATATAAGAAAAGGGACCTATGCGGGGGGTGGGAAAGGAGGAAAGGAAAAAAGTCACAAAGAAAAGAATCTTGTCCCTTCACATCCCAAACAAACACATGCCCTATAAAGCCAAAGGAGTTCCTTTAATACCCTAATAAGCTTAGTAGAAAGGGTTATAAGGAGATTCATAAAGAGATCACAGACATGACACAGGAAGATAAAGTCAAGGTTCACTAAGAGATCAAACAATATGTTTGGTTACTGGTTGGAGTGGCCAAGGGTGCAAAAAAGGCCATGTCAGTATATCTCTGTGTTTGCACAGCCAAGACTTGGGACCCTCTGATGCTTGTTTAAATACTGAGAATATGTCCAGCACTGTTCTTGACCTTGAAGACAAAAAAGGGAACAAGACAAGATTCCTGCCTTTAAGTATCTCACACTCTAGGAAATTCAGATAACTTAAAAATAAATGAAGCCTAGGAAGAAAATCCAAGACCAGCTCAGGTTAGCATGGCCCACCACATAGACCAATAACAAGGCATCAGAGCCCAGTACGACTGAGCAGTGTGATACAAAGAGTGACTGGTAATGTGCCACAGTTTTTCTGACAACTCAGAGCAGATGTCCTCTTAAAGTGCAGGACTCAAAGCAGCAGAGTCAAAGCAAGACCCAAGGGTAGAACCAGAAAACACCATGACTCAGCCACATTGCTGGTATCCCGTAAGGGGCAGAAAGCCTCATAATTGAGAAAATTAAACCACATAGAGACAACCCCTGGATTGTCTTCCTGTGACCAACCTATTTCTAGACATAGGTGGCAAGCAGCAAATGCAAGCTTGGCAAATCAAAGGCAGAACCTAAGAAATGAATGACTCTAAAGAGACCAGAGCCAGAGATAGTATTTTGACTCTAGCTACCATCCTTAGCTAACACTATGCCTCTCCAGAGTGAGAAAGTTGTTATAAGTGCTACCATTAGACATATGTTCAAGTTCATTGTTTGGTAAAACTCTATGGAAGATTGTTTAGAGTCTTCTTACACTAATTCATTTATGTGTTTTCTCATAAGAAAGCCATTAAAAGAGAGGAAAATTTGCCATTTGTGACAACATGGACGAACCTGGAGGATGTTATGCTAAGTGATATAGCCAGACACTGAAAGACAAAGACTTTATGATCTCACTCATGTGTGGAATCTAAAAAGTAAAACTTATACAACCAGAGAGTAGAATGGTGGTTACCAGGAGCTTGAGAGTCGGGGAAAGGGGGAAAATGTTAGTCAAAGGGTACAAACTTTCCATTCTAAGATAATAAGTTCCAGGGATCTAATGTACAACACAATGATTACAGTTAACAATACTGTATTATATACCTGAAATTTGCTAAAAGAGTAGATGTTAAGCATTCTCATCACAGAAAAAAGGGTAACTATGTGAGGTGATGGATGTGTAATTTAACTTGACAATGCTAATCATTTTACAATGTATATCAAATCGTTATATTGTATACCTTAAAAATATGATCGTATTTTACAATAAACAAACAAACATATAAATTTTAAGTTTTTAACAAACCATATTTAAGAGGGTGACTGAGAGGCTATGCATCAAGGAGTAACTGTTAACCTCACCTCAGAACCATCACAGTGACGGTCCACTGCCTCTAGGATGAACACTGAAGCTGGGCCCACTGATTGGGCCCTGAACATCAGATCTTCCCCACACACAACTGTTCCCAAAAGCCAGATGCCTCCACTACCATGCTCCCCTGAAAATGGACTCCACGCCCAGCTTGCTTTCTTCTGCCACTTCACTCAAAATCTTTCCTGTGTTTGCATCTTATTGGCTGAGCCAAAGTCACACAACTAGACCCAGTAGCAAGAGGATCTAGGAGAGTGAGTGTTCCACTCCCACCTTTAGTAGGAAAGATTCATATTGTGGGAAATTCTCCAAAGAAAGACTTAATAAGATCCCATGTGGCCACAAAACATAACAAATGTCCACACTGCACATGAGCAGATCTATCTAACCAGGCCCATAGTCAACCGTACTGGGGCTGGGAATTGGAAAAGAGGGACTGGAAGTACACATGAAACAGGTATGACAAAGCATCTAGTTTTCCTAAACATCATACTCATACCCACCCAGGCAAATGGTCTCACTAATGTCCATTTTCTATTTTCTCATCTCTTATCAGATGTTCAAGTCAAGCATCAACCTCATTCGCTGCCATAGGATAATAGATAAAACTGAATCTCTGAATTATTGTTGCTGGAGAACAAACCTATGCTCACTTTAAAGAACTTGTGTCTTCTCTACACACTGTTAACGATTAGCTAACAATCACTATTGTATTTTGGCAAGGACATTGACTTGTAAAAATAAATAAATAAAAACTTTCATACTTCTATGGGAACAAAGCTAAGAATCCGAATAATAATAAAAATGTTGGAATTGGAAAGTAGACAAGAACAACCAAATCTATTCTTCAGGCAACAGTATCCTGAAAAGAAGGCCATATTAGCAAGATAAGGAGACTCTTTTGAAGGAGAAGATCAAAGGACCTGAGGAATCTATACAGTTAATATCACAGGGATGTCATTTAATTCTCTTGATTGATTTCATAAAATAAAGATTAATGATTATAAACCAGGAAAGAAGGGTTAAATTTTTCAGGTAAATGGATATCTGTAATATCAGATATGTTCTGATATTATAATGAACTCGGTCCAAAAACATTCAGTAGGCATCTGTCTACCTTCACCAAAAATATATTTGAAAAAGTACACACACACACGCACACACATGCGCACAACACACACACAAGCAGTGACCATCTTTGTTTGTGGACAACCTCCTCAAAAAACCTGAGGAAAATAACTCTATAGGCAAAGTTAGTTGTAACTTTCTTTAGGAAAAAAATTCTTAGAAACGTTTTCTCCTTAAGAGTAACCCATTACTTAAAACATTTTAATTTTACTTGACAGTCTTAATGTTTCCAAAGATAAGAAGATAATGCTTTTAATATCCAAACTGGCTTTATGATTCTGGGTAGATATATTTTGTATTAACTCCAAAGCCATAATTAATGTGTATTATGAATATAAAATAGACTATACAGCACATTCTGCTTTAGATGAAACTCTGTGGTTAAAAATAAACAAACAAACAATGACTATATAACAGAAATTGGGTACTTGATGCATGAGATAGCGACCAAAAATTTATTTTATAATTAAGTTTTTAAGATCTTAAGTGAGATAAGGCATACAAACTAGTAGATTTCTCTTGTGAATTTAATACGTGAATAAAAATATTTGGATCAAAATAAATATCTTAAGCCTGACAGCTTTTAAAATGTCAGAAAGTTTGGCAAATTTACTCATTCAATCCACATAGTTTCCTAAAGAACTATTAAAAAATATTCCCCATCAAACAAATGTGTGGTCATCAACCTGACGTTTAGCAGGCAGCCTGCCTTCTAAATCCAGCACTGCCTTGCTCATAGGCAGCAATAGGACCCATATACCTAGTAACCATGGCTTTCCAATAAATCCTCTTGAAACGAACGGGGCTTCACATTTTCCAAGCTTTCAAAAGAAAGCTTTTCAAAGAAACTTTATATATTACACTGCTGAAAGTCATATGACTACCTCGTTTCTACATTTGTTGACCTGCAGGCTCAGCTGGACCTATACAGTCTGCTTTCATTATGTGACGAATGTTCTCCAAGCTCAAGCTGCCATTCTCATCACCTGCACAGGCAGAGATGAATGAGAATGGTGGATGTGCACCAAGGAGGTAATTTCCCTGATACAGGTGCTAATCAGGTTGGTGACATTAAGCATGGACAGAGAAGAATTACACTCACAGTCAGATGGAAAGAGTTCCCTTTATTTGCAAAAAAAGCTGGTCCTAGACAAAATGGTGAAGTCAGGAAAGTTCCCTGGGTTGGCATAGTCTCTTCTCCACCTCCAAGTGCCCTGGGTTCTCACACTGTTCCTTACAGGGAGAAGATCCCTACACATCCTTCAGATGTTCTGAGCTTTGAGTTCCACATCTTTAAAATAGGAATAACGATATGATAATTTTTGCGTTTGATAAAAGAATTACTATAGATAGCTAGATACATATGCTAGATGAGTGTAAGATATCGTTCATTCGTATCAGCATAGATGAGACATCCCTGTATTATTGATCATATCTTCTGATTACTGTCTAAACTAAACTAGTAAGCCTAACATTACACATTTAGAGCATCATCTTCTACTCTCATGAGCTCTGGAGCCAGGCATAAATGAATCGGAAATGTGGCTTTATTCACTTTTGTAAGTACTATCCACTTAGTTCTTACTATGCACAAAGCACTGTGGTAAGGATTTAACAATGAAAAACTCATTTAACCTGTGCAACAATCTGAGGAGGGAGAGCAGGGAAGGAATAGAACTCTCTAACGCTCTGACATGTAGGCAGTTGTCTACTCTGTCTGCATGAAGGACTTTCTTGGAAAGCAGACTTACCCCAAATGTGATCATCACCCTTAACAAGAATCAATGTATTCATGTGTGCACATCCTGAAGATGGACATGTGGTTCTGTTAATATCCCACCTCCATTCTGTTCCATCATCTTGAACAGTTACTTTTCATTTTTATTAGACTAAGTTTTCTTAACTGGAAAGCAAAAGCTAAATGCTGCCTACAGTTTTTGTTTTTTTTTTTTTAATCTCTGACGTTGTAGAGTTACTTAAATCAGTATTATTCTGTTGCAAAAAACAGAAACCCTTTTGAGCTAGTTCACAAGAAAGGAGTTGACCATAAGATGGTCAAGGCTTAGAGGAAAGGGGTCTGGCCCCCACCCCAGACAGCTCAGAGGCCAGTCATTCTATTATGAAGTCTCCACTATTCTTTGAGCTTCAACTCTGTTATTCTCTTTATCTACCATGGCTCTCCACTCTTAATCTGTTTCTCTCTTTTTTTTTCATGATCCTAATAATGTCAGTTTGCATATAAGTTTGTACACTTTCTTTCTCATGGCATTCTATGGCCTTGTGCCCCCACCGTTAGCTGGGTCAGTCTCTTAGTTTTCCAGTTTCTGGGAGAACTGTCTGACTGGTCCAAGCAAACACTTCAAGCCTGGACACATGGTCATAGGTCACTATTTAGTCTGTTGGCTGGCTGCTCCTGGTCAGGCCCAGCCCCAAAGCTTTCAGCTGTGAACTCTGTTATTCTCTTTATCTACCATGGCTCTCCACTCTTAATCTGTTTCTCTCTTTTTTTTCATGATCCTAATAATGTCAGTTTGCATATAAGTTTGTACACTTTCTTTCTCATGGCATTCTATGGCCTTGTGCCCCCACCGTTAGCTGGGTCAGTCTCTTAGTTTTCCAGTTTCTGGGAGAACTGTCTGACTGGTCCAAGCAAACACTTCAAGCCTGGACACATGGTCATAGGTCACTATTTAGTCTGTTGGCTGGCTGCTCCTGGTCAGGCCCAGCCCCAAAGCTTTCAGCTGTGATAAATGAGGAAAGAGAGCGACTTAGTAGAAAACAGTCTCTTCTCAGCAGCGTTTGTGGTGGAGCAATTTTCTCAGGAGGAGAAATGTTCAGGGAGGACACTAGAATGTTTCTAGTATGACCACTAAACCACATCAATGTCTCAATTAAAATATGTTCTTTTACCAAAGAATGGTAGCTTCACATACTGGTGTGCCTTGAACACACACATGCATACACAATTGACTCACTCACACATCCATGCACATACACATAAAGAAACAGGATATCTGTATCTGTACAATTGCAAATGTGAAATATTCCATTTTCTATAATGCTTGAAAAGAGAAAAGCAGCCCCTGACATCCAACAGCTGGCATGGCATTGCTAGCTAGCCCTTGATGTTCTGTTGAACATAAACAATTTCACAGAACATCAACATTAAACGGGGCCAATCTGTGACCATGATGGGTCAAGACAAAAACAATACCACTCCATAAGCATGTCTGAACACAGATAAAACATAAACATTGTCGAAGACATCACAAATATATCCCCCTTTCTTGACTAATATGAGTGACTGCTCCTTCCTTACTAATTACAGCTTTAGCTTCTATCTAATCTTCCCTCCTTCCAGATAAAATTCATTAAGCTACCCAATCGGAATTACCCCTGCATCCTGACAGCATCTAATCAACAGCAAAGTCCCATTTCCTTAAAGCCTCCCAAAATCACATGACCCCTATCCAAATCTCATATAAGTCTTTTCTAACACCCTCTAACCAAGTCGCTTCATGGTTCCCTTTGGAACCATTCTCCCTCAATGCAATGGGTAATGAACACAACTTCTTCAACTGCAGGGGTGTGCTTGGTTGTCTTTGGCCAGACAGCATGGACATTCTTTATAGCTTATGAAGCAATTTCATCTTTGTGAAATTCACTCATTTAACCTCACATTCGTCCTGTGAATAGAAGTATCATTAGTCAATAAGTGAAGCAACTAGGCTTAAGGAAGGTTACCTGGGGTACACAATTGGTCATCAACAAAGGCCAATTTAAAAATAGGGCTGACTCTAAACCCAGTGCTTCTCATTCTAGAGGGAAATAACCCCCTCAGTGTGACTCTATTCCTTGGAAGAATTATAGAAACCAAAGACAGACACATGTATCCGTCTATCTATATCATCTTCTCTCTCTCTCTCTCTCTCTCTCTCTCTCACACACACACACACACACGCACCTATCTTCCTGCTTTAAAAACCAAAGTAGACAACACAAAACTAATTATTATTTTTACCCCCAAAGTTGTGATCAATTATAATCCGAGGTTTATTTAGGAAAAACAGGTCATTTCCATAATTCAGGAGAAAATGCCATTGGTATGGGGAAACAGCTGTCCTGGACGGTGTGCAGCACCTTGGGACATCTCTACCTCAACACCAGCCAATCTGGGCCAAATTCACCATTTACTGTCTTTCTCCCCTCTCCTCCTCTCTCTGACAACTGGCGAATAACCAGCCTCAATTGCTATTCAAGTGAGTGCACAGGAACCAATTCCTCTTTTCAAACTTTCCATTTAAATGGAGGTGAAAAGTCATCCTAATGTGTACTTACTATGAAGAGTTACTCCTATAAATGGAGTACTGAATGATGGAGTTAATAAAACACTGAAAGGGGGCATTTTCTCACCTGAGAACTTAATTGCTACAGCAAATTTAACAAGTAGCTCTTGACAGTCTATTTCATAAAAAGTGTTTTATTCTCAAATTGTACCTTTGATTTATAAACTGCAGGGTGAGGGCCATCATTGGCCACAGGGAACATTTCTCTTCCTAATCACCAAGGTATAATTTATACACATCAAGACTAAAACAAATTTATTTGACTTACAGTATAACTCAAAGTGCCTTTAATTTCTGTTATTATAATTCTGAAAAATTAACTTTGAAAATAAATTAAGCCATTTCCCATCTTCACAAATATACATATCCCTTGGGATTTCATACAGGTAAAGGACTCAAGTTATCACTATGAATGGCAGTTGGAGAAGATTCCACCTTTCCTTGTCAGCAATGGTTTAAATCAAGAATATGAATAACAGAATATTTTTCTTGATTCTTTATAAATATTTTAGGGTTTATTTTTCTTTAATGAGGGTTTAAGTTATTTCTTTTAAAAAAATTTTACCAGAGGACTTTATATGATAGAAAGTATGTGTATAGCTTATTTTAAACAAAAAATATATATATTTTTTAAATGTTCCAATTTCATTAACAAATATTTATTAGGTGTTGATTCTATCAATCAAGTCTCAGCTGGAAATAGACAACACAAATTAAATACTCTTAGAAGGGTTTACTTATAAAGAGGCAGATTACAAACGTGGGCATAGGGCAATCATGGTGGGGTCGGAGGAAGGGTGCACCTGGGACTATCAGCAGCAGTCATGTGGCCTGAAGAAAGCTCACAGTGAGGGGTTCAATAGAATGATCTTACTCTCCTCTCGCCCTCCATTTTTTGTGGGGAGCAAGGAGAGGCAGAAATGTCCATTGGCCAAATCCAACTGGGATCCAGAGGACACAGGAGCCCATTTATGTGATACACAGAGGTCAGCCTTCAAGAACAGAGAGCAGAGAAAGATGGGGCATGGATGGAAAGGGGCACATGGAAGATGTCAGCATACCTACGCCACTGTGCTGAAGACAAATGTTGAATAGCACCCCTGTCTGCTCTCAAGAAGTATGCAGTCTATGGAAGAAAGAATAGATGAGTATATAATAAATAAACTATAAATAAGCATTATAGAATTTCGATGGAAGGGAAATTTTAAATTCTAATAACATCTGTCCTTTTTGCCTGTACAGAAGCTCTTCACCTGTTTGAGAGGAACTCCCTCATTTTCCTTAGGGTAGTGGTTCTCAAACTTTAGCACAGATGTGAATCACCAGCAAGGCTTGATTAAGCACAGACTACTGGACCTTACCCTAGCATTTTTGATTCAGTTGTTCTAGGGTGAGCCTTGAGAGTTTGCATTTCTTTTTTCAACTGAAATAAAATTAACATGTAATATTATATTTGTTTCAGGTGTACCTAATGATTTGATATTTGCGTACATTGTGAAATGATCACTACAGTAAGTCTACTTAACATTCAACACCACACATAGCTATAATTTTTTCTTGTGATGAGAACTTTTAAGATCTACTCTCATAGCAACTTTCAAATATACAATACAGTATTACCAACTATAGTCACCTTTCTGTGCTCTACATTTCTAATAGGTTCCCAGGTGATGCCAATGATGCTGGTGTACAGGAACCACAGTTTGAGAAACACTGCCTTAAGGAAATACCTGTTCTCCCCATTCCAAACCTTAGTCACTATTGGTCCCATTGGGCGATCAAGGTCCCAACTATCTACCACTGATCCATGACCCACACCTGACCAAATAGCATTGTTCATCACTCTGAATCCCCCTTTTCCGGGGCTGCTCTGCAGTGGCATTCGTATGTGTGACTAATATCTCCCATCTCTCCTTTCCTCTACCTCCCTGTTGATGGGCTCAGCTCTCATGTGCTTACAATATTATTTACTCAGGGGATTTATCTTCATAAAACAATTTAAAGTATGAGCCAACATTTATCACAAGGATGTCCATCATAACATTATTAATTACCTAAATATCCTGTTATAGGTGTTTGGTTAGATAAAGCATGTTTGTCCATATAATGGTATAAAACAAAGCCATTAAAACTTGAATGCAAAAATACATTCCTTGATATAGAATGAGGTCCATAATACGTTAACCTAAAAAAAGTCACAAAACTATTTCTAAGATATTGTCTTTAAATATGCATATATATGTATCAATCATTGTAATAAGTAATTGTTTATAGGTAGATAGAATGATGGGTATTTTTAATTTTTTTTGTTTGCCTGTCTGCTGTTTTTTAAATGAGCATCATTGCTTTTGTAATAAAAATAAACAATAAAAGAAATTTAATTTCGAGACATATACTCATGCAGTTCTCATATTGACTATCTAATTTAAGGCATCGAAAAATAAACACCTGTATTTGTTCTCTTTTGTCAGATCTTCGTGGTTCTATAAAATCCAAATGTATTAGTTATAATTAGGTTTTGCTGCATGTGACCTCAAACTCAAATTAAGAGAGACTTACAACTAAGGTTCTCACATATTTTATGGAGATTAACAGTCCAGGGTCAACATGACAGCTTACAAATTCCAAGGGACTCTGTCACCTCCCAGACTTTCACTTTCTTGTTGCTAGAGTGTAAAGTGCAGTAGGTAGGAGAAATGGCAAAGGGAAGGAAGACCCCCTTAAAGACACTTGCTTAAACTGAGCATACTACTTCTGTTCATTGGCTAGATCTCAGCTACATGGTCATACCTAGCTGCAAGAGAGGCTGGTAAATGCCTCAATTAAACTTGGGAGCTCAATTACTGTGGAAGAAGGGGAAATTACACACACACACACACACACACACACACACACACACACGTATATGTATATGTATAAGCATTCCATGTTATACCATGTCACATAAAAGGCATAATCTACTTAAACTCTACCCAGTAATTCCTCCAGATAAAGCACTCAAAATAAGGGATCTTTCTGAAATACCTCCTGATAAACCTGGGCCTCAAATCTTCCCTAATCTGGTGCCATTGAACAAACATTTTTCAGTAGCTTTATTTCATAGGTAACTAGTACAAGAAGAGAATGTTTAAGTTTGTAAGAGTTTGTAAAATATTTACTTTTCCTTCATTTTCATGATTGAAGAGAATCTTGTTTCTGAGAAGCTGGTCACCAGCTAGTGTGAAGGCTAATCACCCAGAGAATTTCCAGAATCCACTGTCTGCATCTCATTTTACACCTAACATCTGATATGAAGCTGATTTCTACAACAGATGGGGTATACTGATTATTCCACTTTGGCTACACTGGCCTCCTTGTTGTCCATGGACATGGCCAGGAAGTTCAACACCTTTCAATTTACTTGTTCTCTGCTTGGAATTATCAGATATTTACTCAGCTCACTGACTAATTCCTCTACCTCCTTCAGATCTCTACTCAAATATTAGTAAGGCCCTTGCCATCACACTATTTAAAATTGCAATTGCCTGCCTCTCCACCCAGCACTCTCCTACTTTATTTTTGTCCTTGTTATTGATTTATATGCCTAATATAATACATGTTTTGAGTATTTAATGTCTGCCCTACCCCAACCCCGACCAGAAAGTAAATTCCTTGAGCGTAGTAGGGATCTCTTTCTGTTTTACACAATCCTTTTGTCCCCTGACATAGAGCAGAGCCTGGCACATGGTAGATGCTCAATAAATATTGGATCAATTAATTAATAAACAAAGAAATAAGAATCTCTGAAAGAGAGTATTGGCCCAGTTGAATGAGTGTTTCATGAAAGAATAAGTCAAACAGTTCTAAGCATGACTCATTAAATCCAGAGCTCAATTTTACAAGTATTTTCTGAGCCCTTGTCTCTATTAGGCTCTGTGCTAGGCAATAAGGAAACAGTTATGAGCAGAGCCAGACAAGGCATAGAAGTTTCAATATAACAAAGTTGAGCAATATGAATCATACAGTTCCATAAACAAATGCAAAACCGAGACTATGCTAATCACTACAAAGGAGAAGGACTCTTTCC
>NW_006440638.1:28185160-28212031 GCF_000325575.1 Pteropus alecto
ACTACATTTTTATATTACCTTCTGATGGATCTTACTTAATTTCCTATTTGTTTACCTCTTTATTATGCATCTTCTTCACTAAAATGAATGTCCCCTGATAATAGGGATCTTATCTGCTTTTTCTCCATATCCTTAGTATTTATAACAGTGTCTAGCACTTGACGGGCATGTGATATTTTTGAATGGATGAATAATGCTATAAATATATGAGAGAAGTTAAGAAAGGCAAAAAGACAGTATGATTGACATGAAATATGAAAACTAAGAAAGAGTTAACTGGACAAATGAAGAAAGACATTTCAAAGGGAGAAATGACATGTACAAAACCTTTGTGGTCAGAAGCTACAAAACTACAGCTACAGCTCACGGTTTGCTGTACACAAACGATCCAACTTGCCATCTGTTTTTGTAAATAAAGTTTTAGTGGAATACAACCACACTCATTCTGTATTGTCTTTGGCTGCTTTCACACTACAAAGGCAGAGCTGAGTAGGAAGAGCTGAGTAATTGAGACAGAGACCAAATAAACTGCAAAGCCCAAAATATTTATTATCTGGTCCTTTAATGAAAAAAGTTTGCTGACCTCTATACACTATCAACATCCTCTGGGAAAGCATCATAAATGTACTTTTCAGGCCCAATCAAAGACCTATTGAATCAGAATCTCTGAGGGAACAGGAGGGCAGTAATCTATCACCTCTCCGGATAATCCTAAAGCACACTAACCGCTGTGGTAGAGGATGAGAGGAAAAGAGGAGTGTTATGAGAGATGAGGCTGGAAAAGTCAGCAGGCTAGACCATGTGGGCATAAGGCCATGTTTAAGAATTCAGTCTTTATCTTAAGGACAAAAGGAAGCCATTGGAAGGTTTTAAGCAGGCAGGTAATAACAAGTAGATTTGCAATTTGCTGTCACTCTGGCTGAAGAATAAGTTGTGGCACTAGATTATAGGCAGCCAGACCAAATGGGAGGTTATAGTCTCACCAGTGAGATGCTGGTAGTTTGAACTCTAGATGATACAAACAGCCATGGATAAAGATGGATATAGGAAACCAACTGAAACATCCAACTACCATATTCTTGTTTCTATCCTTATAGCTAACCAAACTTCAGTTTCCTTCTTAGTAATATTGGGATAATAACTCAAAAATTTGCTGTGAGGGTTAAACGATAAAAAGTATATGAACACCCAGCACAGACTCCAGTACAAAATAAGGACTCAACTTATAAGAGTTCTTTTCTTAAGATGTCTTTCCTTTTTCTTCTGCTTTACCTTCATTCTTTCATCTTAAGTTATGACTCTTGCATTCCACTTTGGCTAGTCTACAATATGACAATTTGGAAGTAGTGAATATGTTCCTACTTCCTTTCTCTCTAGCAAGATTGAGATCCTCCTTTGTGGTAAACTTTAAAATACTTTCAAAAAGAATGAAAAATTTTAAGCTAATTAAGAGAGTCTAGTATTGATATCGTCTTTGGCAGAAAATTCTTCTTTAAAGAAAATAATTTTTCTTCATTTATACTCCTATTCCAAAAGGGATTTAAGACAATTTCCAAAAATATGTATGCCACAGAAAAATAAATTTAATTAACAGAAAGAAAAATGAGACAAAAGGAAAAGAAGCTGATTTAGAGCCATGAGCAAAGTCAGAAAGCTCCAAGGACTCTGCAACTAATTTGGCTTTGAGTTTTTCAGAAGTCAGTATGTCAAGGAAGCCAGTGTGAGTTACGAGATTCGCAGTTTCCATAAGGCTAAAGCATATCAGGGCTCAATAAAAGCTCGTAACATGGAAAGATGCCTCCCCTGGGACCCCAGGGTGAAGACACTGAATAATGTAACAAACAACATCCTTGGCAACCCCCAGAACAGCACTGAAGAATCCCTTCCTAATTGCTATGTTTTGTAAAGCCAGGGTTCAAGTTAGCATCATCTATAATTTAAGTGGTCCCCTTGAGGGCTGAGGAATGAATGCTGGTATTCACACTGTATAGTCTCATGCAAGTAGAATGTGGAAACTGAAAAGTCAGGGAGGTCTTCTAGCCCAGAGGTTCTGAGGCTATTTCTTGGATTCCATGGGTTCCACAGAGAAGTCTCAGAGGAAGTGGAGAGTTGGAGAAGCACCTGAAAGGCCAGTGGGGCAGGGTCTTACACTCAACATCCCTAGTATCGACCAAAACAAAGTTTGAAAACCACAATGGCCATAATACAGTGCAGCAATTCAATAAGCAGACTGGAGTTATTTGGAAGTCCAAGAGCTTGGGTTAATATTCAAACTACTCAACTGTGGGACTTTGGGCAAATTACTTTACCTCACTTGTGCTTTGGTTTCTTTATTTGTCCAATGTAAATATTGATAGAACCTACAAATAGGGTTGTTGAGAAGATTAAACTCCTCAATGGAGATAAAGTCCAATAATATTATGTTTTATTATAAATATATTATATATGTTTGGTCTTCTTTCATGGTTCTAGCATCCAAAACCCTTGGAATTTCCTGAACAATAGAAACAATGGAATGTTTTTTGTTATAACATTTGGTCTCTTGTCCTCAGTTCCTGAAATGGCTTCAGAGCCATAAAGGTGAAATGGGTATCTTTATATTTCTAACAAGCCCCTTTTCACCACAACTAGGCATACGTTAATGAGGAACCAATCCTGAATAGAGACGTGGAACTTTTATTCATGCACTCCGATTTCAGTAGAGGGGAGAGGAGCTGAAGATTGAATCAATCACCAATGGCCAATGATTTAATCAATAATGCCCATGTAATAAAGCCTCCATAAAACACACACACACACATGCATGCACACACAAAGCTTTCATTTTAGAGAAATAGATGCTTCTACATGTCGCCACACCAGACCACAAACTCCACAAGGACAGAAACTCTATGTTTGGGACCTCCCTTTATGTATCCTTTCATCTGCCTATTGATTCATATCCTTTAATATCCTTTGTAATAAATTGGTAAGTTAGTGAGTAAACAGGTTTCCTAAACTCTGTGAGCTGTTCTAGCAAATTAATCAAATCCAAGGAGGGAGTTGTGGGAACTTCTGATTTTGGCAGAAGCCCAGGTGACAACCTGGACTACGATTGGCATCTGAAGTAGGGAGAGGAAGTCTTGTGGGACTGAGCCCTAACCTGTGGGACCTGGTGCTATCTCCTAGTAGATAGTGTTAGAATTGAGTTGAATTATAGGACACTCAGCTGGTGTTAGAGAATCCTTGGTGGTGTGGGGAAAACATCCTCCCCCACACAGGTTGATATTAGGTCCAGAAACCATAAGTCCTTTAGAAGAATGCCTGGAACAGAATAAGTGCTCTATAGTTGTTTAGTAGTGAATTTTGGATAGGACAACTATTAACCCCTGAATCCAGTTTACCCTCCTACATATAAAGAAACTGCTGCAGTAAAAATACTCTGTCTACTTCCAAAAGAAAATGTCCAGAAATTTAAGTGACTTGCCCCAATCACATTTCCAGTAGCAGAATAGGCATTGGAGCCTGGCACTCCTGACTTCTTGTTCAATGGCCTATCCACACAACAGAGAGACTGGTTTCCAGTTCTCAGAGCTGCACTCCATTTTACTCTCATTACCTCATGGTACCCTTTTCCTGAAATCCAGAATATGGAATAGCAAATAGCTCTTGTCTCATGTGTGAGCTCCAGTTGTTAGTTGCTTCCTAGAGAAGGATTTCAGATCACATTGAGGATTAGCAATATAGAGGTTTACAATGAACTAGTCTACCAGTAGGAAAAGAAGGGAGATATCTGTAGAAACACTTCACTGTAGCAGACACTTTGTTACCTGATCATTTCTTGAGGATCAAAACCATGTGTAAGCACTTTGGACTCATCACAGCACATCTCCATATTCTGTACTCATGTAGGCCATTTGTGAATGTTTACTGAGTGACTGATTGATTGTATGAGATAAAAAAAAAAAAACCAGTAGTGACCGATTCCATTGACCTTTTATAGAACATAAGGTTGGCGGTATTACTTAAGGCTAAAAATTATGAGCATTTAGTTATTTACTTTCTCAAGATCCTCCCAACATATAACAATGCCTAACTGTTTTTGGAAGGTCTGTTGGCTAAACAATGAGGAAGAACATGTAATAATTTCTATTAGGAAGATGTCCATCTGTGAAAGCCCTTAAATCAATTCAAGACTTTTACACAATGCCTGACTTCAATATGTATTACCTCTGAAACTGAAATCACTTATTTTCAAATAATTTTGACACTGCAAACAGTTACTGAGTTTCTAGTTTATCCAGACACTGTGCATAGGAAAGTGAATGAGAGTTGCTGGTTTCCAACAAAGATATAAATGCCAATTAGGCTTAACAAACTTAAGAATGCAGATGGATACCAATAGAAGAGCAAAAGTATTAATAGAATGTGTGCCTAGATTGGAGGTGGTGAGTGGAAAGGCTTTTTAGAGAAGGTTCTCTTGAGATAGAGAGATTCCAATGGTCTGTTATGGAAGAGGGAAGGCCATTTTGGGGAGAAGGAAAGGCTTTAGCAAGGGCATAGAGGTAGGGAATTATAAAGCATGCTACAAAAAGTCATTGTAATAAATGAAAATGGTTATAAAACTTTATGAATATAAAGGCAAAGTTACTTGAAGAAGGCTAATGTGCTACTTTGTTGTCCATCTTCCAAAACTGCTAAATCTCAAAATTTCAAATTATTATATATCTAGTACAAAAATTATTTTCAAAATATGCAAAGTAAAACCAGGTTAAAATAAATCATTTATTATATCCAGTCAAGATGGCAGAGTAGGTAAATGCAATGCTTGCCTCCACATCAAAATTATAACTAAACTACACAACAGCAATAATTGGGAGTCGCCTGAAGTCTAGCTGAACAGAAGTCCTATAACTGGGACACACATAAGAAGCCACCACGAGACTAGTAGGAAGGTTGGAGACACTGAACGAGCTGGTCCCACAACCACATGTGGCAGTTGAGCATCGAAAGAAGTATCTTGACTGCAGAGGTCACCCTGGAAGAGCAAGGCGTCCCAGCCCCACACCAGGGTCCCCAAACCAGGGTTCCAGTACTGTAAAGAGAAGTCCCCTTCTGGCTATGAAAACCAGCAGAGATTGTGGCTGACTGAGACAGAGGACCAATGGAGTCATAGATGATCCTCTTAAGGGGCCTGTGCCTGAACTTACTGACAGATTCACTCACTCTGAGCTCCATTGCTGAGGCAGCAGTTCTAAGGTACCACAGACCTACAGAGAAGAACTGAATTGTCTGGCTTTAAGGGCAAGGGCTAGAGGGGCAGCTTTCTCCCAGAGAGAAATGCTGACAAAAGCTACTGTTTATTTCCTGAGCCCTCCCCCGCCCTGTGTGCAGACTCAGGCAGCCATCATATCTGAGTCTCCATCAAACTGGCTACCCCACCCTGGGTATTCTCTGAGACCACACCCCTCACAACCTGCGGGCCCCCCAAGCTGCTTCCGGTAGATTTTCCATACAAATGGCCTGGGTTGGCTCATGCTGCAGATTTTGCTAAAATCTCTCAAAGGTTCTCAAAACCTAAACAAACAGTATCTAGCCTCTGCATGCCCCATATCTCTTGCTGAACAGCCTCAAGCTTGGCACTAGCAACAGTTAGCTTTGGTTTGTGGCTTGGCCTCTTGAGGAACATTCAAGCCCAATATGGGTGGTGGCCATCTGTGGATTGCTTGATAGATTATGCCAGGTAGCCCCAGGCAGGGTATAGGCTGAGGCCGAACTTGGCCTATGGTGGGGCCCCTCTCAGGAGACCCCCAACTTGCATGCCTAAAGGCCAGCTTTGGTCTGAGCCAGAGCACAACCCAGGGCAACATCCGAGGATGATGCACCAAAAAAGCAGACTGGACAGGCACCAGAGTCAGCCCCTTTACAATAGCTCCTCCACTGTAGTCACCAGTCAGTCCTCATAACCAATCAGCCTGAGGGTCAGTCCCTCCCACTGATGTTCAAACAGTAACCAAGGCTCAACTACAACAGAAGGGTACACACACCCATACAAGAGACACACCTGGAGTACCTGGCTCAGGTGACCAGGGAGACTATGTCACTGAGCCCCACAGGACACTTACTATATAAGGCCACTCTACTAAGACTGGGAGACATAGAAACAAACAAGGAGGTAACCAAAATGGAGAGACAAAGAAACATGACCCAAATGAAAGAAAAGAACAAAGCTCTAGAAAAAGATAAAAAATATGAATCAAAATGGTAATAACTACATATCTATCAACAATTACTTTAAATGTAAATGGATTAAATGTTCCAATCAAAAGATAAGGTGGCTGAATAGATAAGAAAACAAGACCCTTACTTATGCTCCCTACAAGAAACTTCAGATCAAAATATACACACAGACTGAAGGTAAAGGAATGGAAAAAAGATGTTTCATAAAAATGGAAATGAAAAGCTGATGTAGCAATACTTAGAGCAGACAAAATAAACTTTAAAACAAAGGCTATGACAATGGACAAAGAAGGACCCAGTCATCCCACTTCTGGGTATTTATCCGAAGAAACCCAAAACACTAATTTGAAGAGACATAAGAATGCCTATGTTCATGGCAGCATTATTTACAATAGTCAAAATATAAAGACATCCTGGGTTTGTATCAATGGATTAATGCATAAAGAAGAGATGATACATATGTAAACAGCCATTACTCAGCCATTAAAAAGAATGAAATCTTGCCATGTGGATGGTGAGGTTAAGGTGAGGGAATGAAGTGAAGTAGGACCAGAAAAGGTTTTCTAGAAGAGCCAATAACCAAACTAACACCTAGATGAGATGTTAGCTAGATGACTCTGTTCATCTTCTCTTCTCTATTCCTTGAAATATTTCCTCCTTTCGTTAGCAGGACACAACATCCTCACCTAGTTTTCCTCCTACTTCTCTGGACTGGGCCTCCTCAGTACACTTTTCTCCCTAAGTTCAAAATGTTGAAGTGACCCAGACCCTAGTCCTGAATCACTTTTTCTTCATATTAACACACACACGTGCACACACACACACACACACACACACACACACACACACACACACACCTGTCCATCTCATCCAGTCTCATGGCTTTGAATATTATCTATATGCTGATGGCTCCCAAATTTATATCTTCAGCCCTGGCCTTACTTCTGAACTCCAAACTTGTATATCCAATTGCCCATTTGACATTTCCACTTGAATATCAAAAGGTATCTCAAATGTAAATATCCCAAACCAATTTCTGATATCCCCCTCCAAATTTCTCCTTCAGTCTTCTCATTCTATTACATGCCAAATCCATCCATTCAGTGGCTTAGGCCAAAAATCTTGACTCCTTTCTTTTGTTCAAAACTCCTTATCAACTCACCAATAAATCCTCTCCATTATTCCTTTATTTTACTCAAAATTGAACCTTTTCTCATCACTAACCTCCACCCCAGTACCATCATTTTTCACCTGAATTACTGCTCTCACTCCAAACTGATCCCCAGGCTTCTACCTTAGCCACATGAACCTCTCAACACAGAGGCCAGAATGAGCTGGTCAACAGGGTAAGTCAGATAATTCAGACTAAGTCCGAACCTTCCAATAGTCTCCCATTTCACTTGGAGAACAAGCCCAAGTCCTTACAATGACCTAGAAGGCCTACATGATTTGTTCTACCCCCATTATCTCTCTAACCTCATCTTGCATTACTTTTACCCTTGTTCACTCTATTTCAACCACATCATCTCCTTGATGTGCTTCATACATTCCCAGGCACATTCTTGCCTCAGCCTGCTATTCTGCTTGCTATTCCTCAGCCTGAGATGTTCTTTCCCCAAATATGTACATGGCTCACATCCTTACTTCCTCCAGGCCTCCTATTCAAAAGTTATATTCCGCAAGCCATTTCCTGGTCACCCAATCTAAAATTGTAAGCCCTACCCTTAATATTTCTTATGCTCTTTCCTTGCCTTATTTTTTTCCCTTAGAATTTACCACTATTTTTTATGATTTACTTAGTGTATTTTTGATCTCCACTAAAATGTAAGCTCCACGAGTGTAGGCATTTTTGTCTTTTACTTACTGCTGTGTCCCCAACTCCTGGAACACTGGCTAACACATAGTAGGCACTCAATAAATATTTATTAAATGAGTGAAGGAAAGGAAATTCTGTTCCATATAGAAGAGTAGAGAGAATGACATAGTGATAATAAATAGCTCATATTCCTTTAAAAAAATAACTAACATGCATTAAATTTTCTAAATTTAGAAAGCAAATCTAGAAGAAAAAAATATTTGCTACAATGAAGATATATAATGAACATGCTTTACTTTATCTGCAATTTCTAATTGATTTTATTTAAATGTAGAAATATTTTAAAAGCTCAATAAATTTTCAAATGCTTTAAAATATTAGGAAGTTATTTTGGAACATTCAAATACTTTTAAAATCATTTTCAAAAACTTCAACTTGTCAGCAAGCTTAGAAAATAAATTAGTTTAATATCTAAAATGTTTGGAAATTGTGCCTTAAGGTGTTTGGATTTAAAATGGGGAAAAATAGTTTGAAAACAATTGTAAAAGCCAACTGTTTTCAACCTGATTATGTTTGAATTTTAACATTTTGTTATCTGGGTAAAGAAGTAGAGAGAATAAGTATTTCACTTATAAGTAACATTTCCAAATTTGAGAGAAACAGATTGAAAATTTTCAAGTATACTTTTTCAGCCTTGTGCTTAATAGTAAAAAATCTAAAACTGTGCCTGTCAATAGGAAAACTAGGAAAAAATGCATTTAAAATGGAATATTAGAAAATAATACCAAACATATTCAGTAAAGAGAGTAAATTATAGAGATGTGTGTCTGGAGGGATATCTCTCCCTGACTGTTAATAGTGGTTGTCCCTAGACAACCAGAAGCATGAGGACTTTTAATTTATCCCCTTTTGCAGCATTCTAAGATTCTTTGAAATGTGATCAGTTATCTATCAGAGTTTTTTTCTTTAAAAAAAATAACAACCATAAAAACTGTTTCAAATATTTAAGCATCAGAAGATATGAGATACTGGGATCAATTAAATCTGTTCCTAGCTTTTGAGGGATTTAAAATATAACAAAATAGAAATATTAAAGAATAATTATTCTATGATATGATAAGCTCTATAGCAACAGCACAAAGTTCAGGAGACATACAGATAAAGGAACTTCTCAATCTGTTAGAAAGCCTTCCCAGAATATAATTGGGCCAATTCTTGAGAGACACGTAGACCTGGACCAAAATATTTCAAGCAGATGAGTATGCAAGGGCACATAGTGGGAAACAGGTGGTAGTTTAGCTTGACCAGGAGATGGACTCAAGACTCCTTCATAGTTATTGCTACGAAGTCTGGATCTAAACTGGGATGAGCTTTAGAATAAAACAGAATATACATAAATAAGTAAATATGTCAGGCCACAGAGCCCATTTTGGTCCAATTCTCAAGCCTATGGATCTTCTCCTAAACTTCAGCTCTTATCTCTGATAAAATGCCCCTGAGTTTGGCATCCCCATAAAAAGCTTCTTTCTAAAGATAGAAAGGAACTTATATCTAGCTTATCAAAGGAAGACTTGGAAGTAATAACCTTCTTACATTCAGCTTTTAAATTTTTCCTGTTAAAGCAATATCCATGATTATGTTTGACCTTCCCAGTGACCTACAAGAATAGATGAGTTGAGGTATATTTTAAATTTTTATTAAACTTTATTGGGGCAATATTGGTTAAATAAAATTATACAGGTTTCAAGTGTACAATTCTATAATAAATCAACTTTTATTGCATTGTGTGTTCCCCATCCAAAGTCAAATATCTTTCCGTCACCATATATTTGATCCCCTTTACCCCTTTCTACATCCCTTCCAACACACTTTCCCTCTGGTAACCACTAGACTGTTGTTCGTTTCTATGATTTTTATTTGTTTGTTGATTTTAGTTTTATATCCCAAATATGAGTGAAATCATAAGGTTCTTCACTTTTTCTGTCTGACTTCTTTTGCTTAGCATGATATTCCCAAGATCCATCCATGTTATTGCAAATGGCAGTATTTCCTCTTTTCTTATGGCTGAGTAGTATTCTATTATATGTATGTACTGCCTCTTCTTTATTTAGTCATTTATCAAAGACACTTAGGTTGCTTCCATGTCTTGGCCACCATGAATAATGCTATAATGAACATAGGGGTATATATACCTTTATAAAGAAGTGTTTTCAAATTTCAGGGGTAGCTACCCAAAAGAGGGATCACTGGATTATATGGTAACTCTATTCTTAAGTTTTTGAGGAACCTCCAAACCATCCTCAGTAGTGACTGTATCAATTTATATTGCCATCAGCAGTGTATAAGAGTTCCTTTTTATCCACAATTTCTCCAATACTTGAGTTAGGGTATTTTTTACGGCATTTTATAGAGAAGGTCGTGGAGGCCAAGAGACATATCACTCTACACATTGATGAATTGGCTAGAACTCAAGTTCACAAATCTGTTATCTCCAGTCCAGAGCATCTCTCATTGGATCACATTATAAAATGATAACGGGTCTTTAAAGTGAGTATCTGAGGGCACATGCCACCATTCTCTGCTCTTCATCTTTCAGCACTGGTTGTCAGAAGAACTTCAGGAAGAAATAGTCATTTCTACATGAAATTTCTTCCAAAACAGTAGTTCTTTGTTATTTCTCATTGTTGAATGAGATAACACTTAATTTAGTGCTGTTTAATCCCAAATAAAGTAAAAATCCTTAGAAACCTATTTAGGGAGAAATCAATGGTTCAAAAAATAATAAAGGAGAGAAGCTGGTGCTCTGGAAGGGTAAGGAAGATGAAGGTCATTTTGCTTTGTTCAAGAGTTAACATGCCTTTGGAAAAAAAAGAAAGATAAGTGACAGGTCACCAGCAACTGGCCTTTTCTCCTTTTTAATTCACTTTCCTAACCACTTGCATTCACTCTGAGGAAAAAAAAAAACTGTGTCTAAAACTTCTTTTGCCTTCTAAATTAATGTCTCTAAATTTCTATTTTCTCATCTATAAATAGGGATACCAATCATATTGATTAATAATAATAATAATAATAATCTACAGCCATGCCACCATGAACGTGCCCGATCTCATCTGATCTCAGAAGCTAAGCAGGGTTGGGCCTGGTTAGTACTTGGATGGGAGACCACCTAGGAATACCAGGTGCTGCAGGCATAAAAAAAATAAAATAATAAAAAATAATGGACCACAATTCTGCTTCCAGCCAAGCTGGAATAACAGGAATCAGATTTACTCCACCCCCCCTCAAAAAAAAATCAAAAAATTGACAGAAAATATAAAACAATGGCTTTCTAAATACTAGACAACAGGCAATGAGGGACATAACACCTGAGAGATGAGAAACAAACAAGGCAAGCCCAAGATTGCCCAGACATTTTCTGCCTTGAGAAATTTCCTGACTGAAAACCTTAAAAGTGAGACACAAAAAGATCAATCTTTTTCTAAGTAACTGATAACAAAACAAAGCTTGACATTATTTAATGAGAATGCAAAAATATCCAGCAACAAACAAAATGCAATTCTAGTGAAAAATTACCAAGTATGCAAAGAGCATAAAAATACAACCTAGAGGAGAAAAATTAATCACTTGACACTAACCCAGATGTGACATCTGCGTCACATTATTAGTACATAAAGATATTACAAGAGTTATAACTCTATTCTATATGTTCAAAAATATAAATAGAAAGGTAATTTTAAAGGACCAAATAGAACTTCCAGAGATAAAACTAAAACACATTAGATGCAAAATACACAAGTTGGGATTAACAGATGATTAGACTTTGTGCAATAAAATATTAGTGAATCTGAAAACATAGCAATAAAAATATTTTTAAAACAATGGTAAAATTTGATTAAAACTATAAACATACAGTTCCAAGAAACTCAATGAAGTACAGTACAAAAAATAAATAAAAATTCAAGGCACATCATAATCAAATTGCTCAAAATGATTGAAAAAGAGAGAATCTTAAAATCAGTCGAAAAAAAAAAGACTTGTTACAGACAGAAGAACAAAGATAAGGAAAATATTATAGCAGCTTTCTTGTTTGCACAAGATGATAGTGGAACATTTTCAAAGCCCAGAAAGAAAAAACTGTAAACATATAATTGTACAACAAGTGAAAATATATATTTTTTTTAAAAGTGAAATAAATATATGTTCAGATATACAAAAGCAGAAAGAATTCATCACCAGCAGACGGGATCTCTAGGAAATGTAAAAGAAATTCTTCAGGCAAAAGAAAAATAATATCAGGTAGAAACATAAATCTACACGAAGAATGAAGAGCACCAGAATAATAATTACATGGGTAACTATATAAGATTTTCTCTTAATACTTAAATCTCTTTAGAAAGTAATCATTTAAACGAAAACTGTGTGAGGTTTTTATAATATATGTAAAAATAAAATATATGACAATAATAGCTCCAAGATCAGGAGGGGAGAAATGAAAGTATATTACTACTTGTATATAATCTACTACACTTGAAGTGGAATAATATCACTTCTGTGTAGACTATAATAAGGTAAAGATGTATGCTATAAACTCTGAAACACATGACAAAATAGTAAAACAAATAGTTATAGATAAGAAGCCAACAAAGGAGATAAAATGGAATTATAAAAAATATTCAATTAACCCACAAGAATGCAGAAAAAAGGAAAAGTGGAATAAAGATGGGAAAAAATAGAAATCAAGTAGCAAGATAATAATTTAACCTTAACCATATCAATAATCACATAAAATGTAAATGGCTAAATATCCCAATTAAAACGCAAAGGTTGTCAGAATGGACAGAAATAAAACACACAATGCCTTGCTACCTACAAGAAGCACACTTGAAATATAAAGACAAACACATTAAAATTAAAAGTATGGAAAAAGATATACCTTTGATATGCTAACGCTAATTAAAAGAAAGCATTCGTGTGGTTATATTAATATCAAAATACATTTCAGAGCAAAGAAAGTTATCAGGGATAATGAAAGTCATTTTTATCATGATAAAGGGGTCATTCATCAGGAGGACATAACAATCCTGAATGTTTATGTATCTAAAAACAGAACTTTAAATTACAAATAGCAGAAACTTATAGAACTGCAAGAAGAAATAGATAAATTCACAAATAGTCATATATTTCAGTATCCCTCTCTCAATAATCAGTAAAATAATAGACATAAAATCAGTAACAGAATATAGAAGATTAGAATGACACTATCGAACAAATTGACCTAATCGACATTCATATTTATAAAATATTCTACTCAATAACAATATAAAGGTATTATAGTGAGTTGATCTGTATCCCCAAAAACAATGTTAAAGTTCTAGTCCTCCATTCCTGTAGATGTGACTTTATTTGGGAAAAGTCTTTGCAGATGTAATTAGTTAAGATAAGGTCATCCTGGATTAGGGCGGTCCCTATAGCCAATGACTGGTGTCCATGTAGAAAGGTCATCTGAAAACCCAGACACAAAACGGGAATACCATGTGATAATGAAAGCAGATGCATCCATAATCCAAGGAACACCAAGGATTACTGGCAAACACTAGAAGCTAGGAGAACAACATGGAATAGATTCTTCCTCAGATCTTCCATAAGAAACCAACCCTGACAAAACCTTGATTTCAAAATTCTTGCCTCTAGAACTGTGAGAGAATAAGTTACTACTGCTTCAAGCGACCTAGTTGTGGTAATTTGTTTAGAACTATAAGAAACAAATATAAGTATATATCAAAGTTTTTTTCTGCATACGAGTAGCTAATTGTTCACACCATTTGTTGAAGACATATTCTTTATCCATTGAATTGCATTTGCAACCTGCATGATATGCAAAAAATTACTCCAAATGGACCATAGACCTAAATGTAAAACCTAAAACTAAAACTTCTAGAATAAAACACAGAAGAATGCTTTTGTGACCTTAAGTTAAAGATTTTTTAGATATGACATCAAAAGCACGTTCCATGAAAGAATAAAAAGATAAACTTTATCAAAATTAAATATTTCTTTCCTCAAATGAAAAGATACATCACAGACTGAGAGAAAATATTTGCAAATTATGTGTCTGGTAAAGAACATATCTCCAGAATATATAAGGAAATCTCAAAAATCAATAATAAGAGAAGAAAAAGTATATTTTTAAAATGAGCAAAATTTTAAGATACTTCACCAAAGAAAATAAACAGATGATAAGAACACAAAAAGATGCTCAACTTTATTAGTCATTAGAGAAATGTAAATAAAAATTGTAATGAGATATCACTACAGACCTAGTATAATAGGTAAAACTTAAAAGATTGGTCATACCAAGTGTTGGCAAGAACATAGACAAATGGGAGCTCTCATATCACTGGCCACAATGTAAAATGATAAAACCACTTTAGAAAACAGTCTGGGTTTCTTAAAAGTTAAACATATCTCTACAATATTATCCAGCTGTTCCACTCCTAGTATTTGCCGAAAAGAAATGAAAGCTTATAAGCTTATGTTTCTATAAAGACTTATACATGGATGTTTATAATGGATTTATTTATAATAGCTAAAAATTAAAAGCAACCCATCAACATGTGAATGAATAAACAAATTGAAGTATACCTATACAATGGAATACTAGTTAACAATAAAAATTAATGAGCTATTGAGATACACTAAAAATAGATAAACCTCAAAATAATTATTTTTTAATAAAGTAGGCCAGAAAAAATGTATATTGTGTGATTCCATTTATATAAAATTCTAGGAAATGCAAACTAGTTTATCGTGACAGACAGCAGACCAATGGTTGCTGAGGACACGGTCCAGGAGCATCCAGGGAGGAGAAGCATAAAGGAGGATGAAGAAAGTTTTGGGGATGATATATATGTTCATTATCTCAATTGTGGTGATAATTTCACAGCTGTATAAAATGGTACTCTTTATATCTGTATAGTTTATTTTATGTCAATTATAAGTCAGTATAGTCGCTAAACAACAAAAACAACAACAAAAGAGATTCCAAAAAAAAAATGGGCTGGGAGACATGAAAAGAAACCAAACTGCAGTGTAGGGGGTATAAACAAGAAAAGCCATGTTAAACAAGTAGCTAGGAGAGAGTATAGAATTGTCTATTTTCTAAGTTTCCTAATTTGGAATGAGTTGAAAGTTTTGAAAATGATTTTAAAACAACTTGAGATTTATCAAAATAGCATTGAACATTTTGGGCTCAGATTTTGACATTTAACAGCTGTTGGACTTTAGGCATATCAAAAATTCATTGTACTACAAATGACAGAAAAACCATCTCAAGAAATGAAATGTCCTGGCTCAAATAACTGAAAAGTCAGATAGCTGCAGCTTCAGACACAGCTAGATTCAGATCTCAATCATTTGGGGCAGACCTCAGTTTCTCTCCATCTATCTTGGCTTTGCCCTGTGCTGTTCTGATTTTATACACAGTTTTTAAATTTACTTCGGCAACTCCAAGACAGCTGCCACCAGCTCAGTCTCCCTTCTCTAAGTCCAATGGGAAGATAAAGCCTGTTGTTCAGTTGATTCAAAGAAAATTCCCTGATTCCTGACTTAGATCACCCCTGAAACAATCTCTGTGGATGAGGAAATGCAATACTTTGGTTAAAAATCTGCATCCCATATTCCATTCATGGAATCGAAGTGAAATTCCAATCAGAATGTGTGGAAGGTGCTGATATGCAGTTGAACACTGGGGCCATTTCTAAAAGAAGAGTTTGGTTTGTGGGGAGACAGACACCAAATCCCCATTGAGCATTGAACCCAATTTCCAGAACATGATAAGAATTCATGAAATAGTATTTTTAACTCTGGATCAGAAAAGGGCTAGTGATACTATATAATTGTGGACAGGAAGTTTATAAAGCAAAGTTTTATCCTAAGTTTTCTCAACTTTTTCCTCAGGAAATTAGGTCAGACTGGACAAGAAACAGTTTCAAACAGGATACACCAGGCTATAATCTCTAAAGGCAATATAAAAAGAGGCGGGGACAAGGCTGAGAGATATTTCATGACCCATTTCTTCATCTCCAAGGTTGTCAATATAATTGAGACCTGGCCAGTGAGTACACATCTTCCAGTCTACACTGATTCATTCAGGAGAGGTTCATGACTCAACCTAGGCCAGTAAGAGAAAACCAAAAACTTTTACTGGATTCACTAGGAACAAGATGCTCTTCCAGATGGGGTTGCTATGCTGGTAGTTTGTGAGCCCAGGTAACTAACAATTGCCTTTATCACATTTACAGAGGGCTTGACTGAGAAGAAGACACAGAGAAAAGCAAAGCTCAAAGAAATTTCCAGATAACCATATTTGAGCCCCTGGATCCAGTTATACCCAAATGCAGTGGTACCCCTAGACTTTCTATATGACCCAATAAATTCCTGTTTTGCTTAGTTAGGTTTAGTTGGCTAATTGAAACCAAGTCTGCCTGGTCACAAAATTCCTCAGCTTCTACAGAGCCAATTCAGCCCAGGACTCTAACAAGGTATCAGGTCACAGAGAATAGTAGACAGAAAATCTACTTTCTAAGAATCAAGTTTCAGATTTCTTGCTCCTCAATTGTCTGCTCCCTGCACGTCTGACTTCAAGCACTTGAATTGTCTTGACTGTCAGGTTATTTAGAATTTGTCACTGTTCAATTTACAGCTACGTCAATGTGGAATTTGGGACGAGTTAGTGTAATAAATTAATCCTATTTGCTGTGATGCCAGAGTTTACCCAGATTCAATCATCCTCCAGGTGATACATCCACAGCCGGGACCAAGATGAGAGGAGCATTAGGAGGGGAGGGAGTAGAACAGAGGATGAGAGCTAAAGAAGGAAAGTATAAGAAAGTAGAGGCACTTGGATGTTGTGGAAAGAGCCTCTTCCCTTCTCTGCCTCCATTTCCTCCGTTATAAAATAATCCTAATGGTGTCTTCTAGGACCGCTATCCCAGGGTGATTGGAAAACGCAAGTTAAAAAACATTGAGCAAGGGGCCCTAAAAATTGTATATATAATCTCATTTCTACATCTACCACTTCCACAAGGAGAAGCTATGAGGCATGGCCGGGTATCTCAGAATCCATGTGTCCCTCCCTGGAGCCTCCTATGAGTTACTAATATTCCAAGTGAGGCTAGTCCTCTTCTGTCTACCTACAATAAACAGGTATAATCAAATGGGAAAAGCAGGAGATGCACCCAACCAAATCCAGGTTTAAGGCTGGCTCCAATCCTTTCTAATCTTGAGAAGGTGAGTTGGGGACATTTGTGGGGACAATGAAATAGTGGGGTAGGGAGATAAAGAGGGAAAGGAATGGTCAGGTAATGAGAATTTAATGTCACCAGGCACTTTATGAATGTTTACTGATTTAATCTCCAAATACCTGTAGGACAGCTATCACTTTCCTTGTTACACAGGTAAGAAAATGGGCTCAGTTGATGAAGCCTCAGCTAGTGAACAAGAAGACAGGCAGGATTTCAGTCCTGGTTTGAATGAGTCCAGGGTGCATCTTTGTTTTCTTCAGCAGGGAATAAATTCAATAATAACAATGACAATAATAATATTACATAATAGGAGAAGGAGTAAATATTATTTAATACTCACTCTGTGCTAAGGACCACAAAACAGTATCTCATTTAATTCATTTAACAGTCTTATAAGACAGATCCTAATTTTCAAATGAAGAGACAGAGGCCCTGAAAGTTTAAGTGACTTGTTCAAGGTAACAGACTGACAAGTGGCCAAAGTGGGATTCAAAGCTGGGCAGTTTAACAACAGAGCCTGTAACCTGTTAACCTGTTAACCTTTCTCCAGGTAGTATTGCCTCCTACATAACAACATTTGTGGAAATGCAAAGTGGGGTCTCCAGCTCACACGGAGGTGCTCATGAGCCCTGGGCTTGATGGGGTGGCTACTCAGAGACCCCTCACAACTGTGAGGTCTGAAGGATTTTCCTAACCACCTCCATAAACCTTCTTCGGTCACTCAGTAATGCTGCTGCATGCTCTGTGCTCTGTTCCTCTGTCCTGTCCTGTCCTGCCCTGTCCTGTCCTGCCCTGTCCTGTCCTGTCCTGTCCTATCCCGTCCTGTCCTGGGCCAGGAAGAGGCATCCATTTACCCATAGGTTCTATACCAGAGTTCTGTTGAGACTTCTCCCCTCTTCCTCCTGGGTCTTTGATATGTGCTGAAGTTTATCAATGCCACCACTTGATAGAAACTCTCCAGGGCACCTCAAGAGTAAGGCACCTATCTTCTCTGTGAAACCTGTCTGCCAGCTTCTCTCTCCCTTCTCTCTCTCCCTCATTCCCCTCCACAAATATTTATTTAACATCAGTGAGTCTGAGGAAAACAGAACTAAGCCAGGGCATTCCAAAGCCACCCCTTCCCCATGATTTCCAGGAACATTTGTTTGAGACCCTGCAGGCCATCTTGGGAGTCACTCTCCAGCCCCCTCCACTTCCAAATGTCCATCAAAGCAGGCTGCTCCAGGTAACTCCAGAACTCCAGTTCTCAGTCCACATGCCAAGCTCTCAGATATCTATTGTTAACTGATATCTGATATCTCCTGTTGCATGTCATCCTCTCAACAACCTTGTGAGTAGATATGATTACTTCCCAGATATAATCAGTAAATGGTGGTACCCAGATCCAAAACTAGATCTGGACTCTCTCCTGCTGTACCACAACTGGTTCCATACTGGCTTCTTGGCAGGAGCAGCATGGCACAGAGAAAGAGACTTGTCCCTGAAGAACAGGAGACCCGGGAACTAGCCCAGGTCATGGGGAACCATACCAACTCTTACCTTTCTCCAGGTTTTGAGTCACTCACCTAATTGGGAGCCTTGGGTTAGATAATAATACTATTAGCAGCCTCCTTTTCCTAAGTCCTTATACAATGCTGGGCACTCTACCAAGTGTATTGGACTAGTTGGGAATATGGACTCTAAATTCATATCTTGGCTCTACCACTTACTCACGAGTGACCTTAGACAAGTTACTTAAGTTTTCTCACTGTCCTTATCTGTAATGTGGGGATAATAAGGATACCTACTTCAGAGTTGCCCAGAAGTGTTAGTTAGTACAGATAAAGGTACTTAGAGCTGCTTTTGTATTTAGATTTTCTTGTTGATGTCTTTATAATTCTTAGCTTAATTATGTCATTTAATACTTTCAGCAACCCTCTGAAGAAGAGACTATGGTTTCTATTTTACAGACAAGGAAAACTGAGGCTTATCAAAGCTAAATAACTTGCCCAAGGCCATATAGTCAGTTAAGTGTAAGACTAGATTTGAAATCAGTTTTGCCTGACTCCACTGTCCAGATTCTCACCCCCTGCTGTACGTTGTTCCACTGTATCCGGGATTCCCATCCTCGTCACTATGACATTTGGGGCCAGATAATTTCTCATGGTGGGGGTTGTCTTATGCATTGTAGGATATTTAGCAGCATCTTTGGCCTCTATTCATGAGACACCAGTAGCATCCTACTCCAGTTATGACAACAAACAATATCTTGAATTATTAACGAATATCCACTGGAAGGCAAAGCTGCCACCCACTGAGATTCAAGATGCTCCCTAAAGTCAATTTCACTCTAACATTCTCCATTTCTACTTCTATTAGAACTCTGACCAAGTGACATCCTCCAGGAAAGCAGAGAGGCTGGTTATGTTGTTTATTACACAAAATAATCAAATACCTAATAGAAACCTCCTTCCTGGGACATGCCTACCTCATTCTTATAGGGGGGCAGCTAGTTCAGCTGGCTGCCACCCTTGTGCTAATTAAAGAAAGGTGTTCCCATTCCACAAATTACTGCATTGTATTTCTTCACATTTTAACATATTTGAAGTTAGCATGTGTCTTATAATCAATGGCCTGTCAAGATTTGATTGGCAGCATCTTGTCTTTGTTAGTTGTACATAAAATAGTGGTACATTTCATAATCAGTAGCATCTTAAATGTGATGATATACAATTTTCAAAGCCCCACCCTCCACATACACACACACACACTCCCACCTCTGGAGAACACAAATCAGAAAAAGTCACCAAGTCTGAGCAGATGTGGCCAAAAAAGGCCATGGCTTGGTAAGTGGACAGGGGATTGGTGGGAGAAAAAGGTGTCCCTTACTCCAGGCAGACATGGTGCATAAGGCTTAAGAGAGAGCACAAGCTACATTTCAGCCCCAGAGACATTTGTGTAACACACAACCTCACAACAATACATGGTGATCCTGTTATTCCTCATGATTCACTGACCCCAGAGGCTAAAAATTAAAACATCATCAGAGACCACTGGATATCACATGGCTTCTCAAAGCCAGAAATAATTTCAAGTCACAATTTCTTAAAACGGTTTTCAAACTCCAACAAAGCGGGTTGTTTTATAGACTGAGAATGCCAGCCAATTACCTACAACTCAAAGGCAAATGAATAAACATCCACGATATAATATTCAATTTTAGAAAAAGGAAAATGTTCCCTCAACAGGAGACAAATGTAGCAAAACATCTATTAATATTTTTCCCTGAAAAAGAATGAGTTAGTATAAAACTAGGAAGGACAACAGCTATGCATCTTTCTCTGTCTTCATAAAATACAGCCTTCCTTAAAATTGATGTGATTACTTGTGAAGCCAACGTTTCTCTATTTTTTTCTTTTTTGATAGCTGTGTGTGCTTAATGTGCTTTAAATGTGTAATAAAAATATAATGAAAAACATACATTTATTCAATGTGGCTGCTACAGCATATGCTATAAAGCCCGAATCCTATAAAGCTGAATTTTATGGCATTTCTTAAACCTGTTCCTTCTAGTTATAGCCACCCTACAATATTGGTCAGAATTTAGTGCTTCTCTCTCCCACCTCCATCTCCCAAGGAAATTACTGAGCTTGAACAACCAAAAAAAAGTTCCTATTCCTGCTTCTTCCAGACTAGCTCCCACACTATACCTTAACTCCCTTCTTCTTCTCAGCCTCTCCTCCTCATATCCCACCCAAAAGACATCCATGCTAGGCATGGCTTGACAGAAAAGTCATCCTAAAAGCATATGAACAGGCTCCCTGAGCCAAAAAAACGGCTTTTACACTGATATAAGATAATGTTAAACACGATATAAGATCATGGCTCAGTAAACTACAGCCTGCAGGTCAAATCTGGTCCTCTTGATTTTACAAATAAAATTTTATTGAGACACAGCCTTGTGTGTTTAGATATTATCTATAGCTGTTTTTATGCTACTAAGGCAGAATTGAATAGTTGTAACAGAGATTGTATCACCCAAAGAGTCTAAAACATTTAGTATCTGGTCCTTTACAGAAAAAGTTGCCAACCCCTGTGTCAGAACCAGGTCTTCAGAGCTAGAATGCCTGAGTTCACATCCCAGCTCTGTGCTTTTCAGCTCTGGCTATTGGGTGAGCTAGTTAACCTGTCTGTGCTTCAATTTCCCTGTAAGTAAAATGGAGATTATGAAGAGAACCTACATCATAGGGTTGCTGTGAAAATGCATAATACTTAGACCTATGCCTGACACTGCTCTGATATGAACTCAAGTGCTTGGTGTTGTCAATCCATGTCCTTTGCTCACCAGCATTTTTTCTGCTTTACTCCCCAAATAAGAGAAAAGTTAATCTACCATTCCCTGTCTCTCTTTCCTAACCTTTCTGTGTCTTCTCAATCCACTGCCTTGTATCTTTGCCACTCCAATAAGACATCTCAGATTTGCACTGAGTTCTCCACATGATCAAATGCTACCACTTCTGAAATCGTTATTCCATTCCACTTTTCAGTAAATTCTGATACCATGGACCACACCCATCATGGGGATAGACTTCCTCCCTGGGAATATCCACCCAAGGGCGGGAACTGACTGCAACAATTGCTGCATATTCTTATGCTTTAGAGAAAAATCGGTACTTTTCCTGCACTCAGCTCACCATGAAAGCTGCACTGAGACAGAATGCTCTCACAGAGGCCATGTTCTACCCACACAAAGTGAGCCATGCAGGTCTCCAGCCTTCACTCTGATATCTGCCTTAATGACATGAAGATCTTTGATTATCCCACATTGAGGACTGAAAATAACTTGTCATCTTTGAAAACAATTGTCATAGTTTGGGTTCCCCCTAAAAAGCAGTCCCTGAGACAAGATTAGAATATGTCATTGCTTTATCTAGAAGCAATCTTGGGAAATATTAGAAGAGAAGGAGGGAGTAAAGCAGAGAAGGGAAGAAAACCAATAGAAGGTATATAATTAGGCAACTTATAGACGATTGGATAAAGAAGTTATGGTTCATATATACAATGGAATATTCCCCAGCCATAAAAACATAAAATCCTACCATTCACAATGACATGGATGGACCTAGAGGTTATTATGCTGAGTGAAATAAGTCAGACAGAAAAAGATAAATATAATATGATTTCATTTATATACAGAATCTAAAGAATGAAAAGAACAAACTAATCAAAAACAGACTTACAAATATAGAGAACAATCTGGTGATGGGTAAAGGGGAGGGGGTTAGCGGGGCTGGGGAAAGAAGTGAATGGTTAAAAAAGAACAAATTAGTAGATGATAGATTGTCATAGGGATGGGGAGCACGTTAGCCTTAATGTAATGGCTAGGTGTAGAGCCAGAGGAGAGAAAGAGCAAATGGGAGATCGTTTTATAAACTATATAAATATCTAACCAATATACTGTATACTTGAAACTAATAATAAAATTTAAAAAAATAATAATAATAATAATGGTTAGCAGGGGCTTAATTCTGATGGAGATCTTTTAGCTACGCTCTGAACACACGTCTACAAGTCATCTGGGGTGAGGGGAAGCTTCCTCTGGAGGCTCCATCCACCAGTTTTGATCAGTCATTGGTTGAAGAATATTCCCTTAAGGCGTTAATCATCTGGCCTGCACAGCCTGCCAGGCACACAGGGATGCAACTGGGAGTCAGACTAGAGGGCACTGAAATGGTAAAAAGGCAAGGATATGGTCACCTGCAGCATCAGATACAACATTGTATCAAGTAAATTAATACCCCCCTCCTCCCGCCAGTGAAAGAAGAGGATAGCATTGGGGTTAGGCGAGATTGAAATTTTATATAGAAATTGAAATATGCTTGTTAAACAAAGCTGCCATGTGGCTGTTAGAAAACAATTGCCTTACCCAAAGGCAACTGAAAATGCTTGAATTTGAAACAAATAGTATTTATTCTTCTTATAGAATTGCTCTGGGCTGTTTAAAATAAGAGCAGATCTCTACCTTCAAGGTATTTTTAATGTTACTAGACTGTCAATCAAGTTCTGTTTTCATTTCATTTGTCTTAGAAGAAAATGTCCCCCTTTCTTTGCACTTAAGATGCATTATTTTTCCTCACTAGTACTCCAGAAAAAAAAGAAGAAGAAATTGTCCTTATAATGACATATCAAGTTTTTTACACTTTTATTTTCCTTCACATAAGCACAATTAATCCCTTAAAGTTAGTTTGGACTACAAAGACAAAGTATTTTTAACATTAAGCAGCCATTTTAAATTCATTCATTTTATGGCCATTGTTCAGGCACTCATTCAATCAAACCTAGTTTTCTGAATATTTATTGTGTCATTTGTTAAAGGTAGGAGGAGAATGTTTAAAAATTTAATAAGCCATAATCTCTGCCTTTAGAGAGCTTAGAGTAGAAATATGTTGCAGAGAGCATTTGTTATTTTAGGTCTGCCCAGCATCTTTCTCTCACCTTTTGGTGATGGCACCCTAATCTCAGTACATACAGTCCAGACTCCAATTCCAATACTAGGTCATTTGACCCAGGTCAGTACATCAGCTTACTGAATACTCTAAGACACAGTGATTGGTTCAGAGGTGACCATATGTTCAAGTTTTTCCTATTGCGTAGGACCTTCCAGGAAAAGTTACTTCTTCCTTTTTCTGTTGAATGTGCACCAAAAATGATTTAGGCTGGAGCTCCTGCAGCCATTTGTTCCCCTGAGAGGAGAGGTATCTGAGAATGCAGCTAAAACAGAGGAAATAGAGCTGAAGAAGGATGAAGAGATGGAAATGGAATCTTGATGGCACTGTTAGCACCCTGGACCAAACACTCACCTCTATCTGTACATTTTGGCAATGGGACCCAATAATGTCCCTTTTATGGCCAGGCCAGTTCATGATAGATTTTCTGATAAACAGAAGTTTAACTGATCCAAAGTGAAATAAGATGGTAATTTCTGAAGAGGAATTTCAGATGTCCATTAATTCCATAAGACAATAAAATGTGGCTATTGAGAGATTAAATGTGTCCTTAGGATGTAATAACAGAAATATAGAGTATAGAACCACAGAGATATGGTTCTTGATCTTAATCGTGGCTAGTTGAACCCCATTTAGAATATTCACAGATTGGAGTATATCACCAGACAAGTGGCAGATATTCATAGGAAGGACAGCAGGATGAGGCAGTTTCTGAAAATCATAAGAATGACTGAAATACTTGAGATGTTTATCTAAGGAAAAAAAAGAAAAGTAATAATTTTATAATTATTTTTACAATTACTTAATTATCTGAGTGATAGGGGCATTTTGAGGGCCACCAAATCAATAATGCCTTGCTTTTAAATGTGTTTCAAGCCCGTCTTTGGCTTTTGGCTTAGGCTGAGGGATTGAAAATCTGACAACACGCTTTGTTGGTTTGTGAAAGTAAGCCTAAAAGCAGAATTAATCAATGCTATTTGAAAGTTAATGCTGTTACAGGCAATACTGGAGTATTAGATGTTGTCCATTCATCCACTGTTGCCTGGTCTCATTTATCACCAAAGGTAACTGTGCAGAAGCAGTTCTTATGTCAGCACAACCAGATTCCCTAACAAACTGAAACTTAAAGGAATAAATGCTATAATGTAACACGGCTGCCCAATCAATATAATCACAGCCCTGTCCACAGCTTTTCAAATTTATGTAACTAAACAGCATATTCCAGCACTAGGGGATTTATTTAGCAAACATTTTTGGAGTGCCTAATGATCACAGGACATTGTGAAAATAAACTCTTGCTGGATATATAATTCATCAGGATACAATTTATGCCCTTAAAGAACTTACCAATTAGTATAAGTGATGTTGCATACATAAGAGAAGCACAAGGGTAGATCAGAGAAGGCATGTAAGAAACATTAATGTCTCAATTCCTCTTTCTCTTGCTCTGGGCAGACACTGCTAACTTTCCCATCGAGCCTAGATATAACTTCAGAATCCTCCCCAACACAACTTTCCAGATAGCTGTTATTAATCAAACAGATTTTGTTCCTGAAATGAAATCTACTTGCCATACCAGATTTAGAGTTTGTAGGGAGAAGAGGATGATTCCTACTGCAGAGGTTGCTGAAAGAGCAGCTAGAATGTCTCCACAAAGAGATTTAAGTAACACTGTCACCATATGGAAAAAAAAAACCTGAGCCATGACTGAAGTGGGAAAGAAAGAGTTGTCAAGTTTGGCTACAGTCTACAAGAGTGGAGATGAGGCTGGAAGTAGGTGACTGAGGCCTTAGATGCTACAATAGCAGCTAGAAGTTATTTGGTAGGTAAAAGGAACCATCAAAAAAAATTATATCAGGAAAGTGTTATGTTTTAGAAATATCAATGGCTGGATTCTAGGACGAACAAGAACAGGCGTCTAAAATAAATTAAAATACAGAGAGATGAATTAAACAATCAAAACATAAAGAGGAGAGAATATGTAGGTCTGATAATGAAATTAAAACAAAATGACAGTTGGAAGAAGCATCATGAAGGAAAAGAGGCAAGAATGACGGTGTACTGGCCCGGAGAGTGGAAGGCTGAGGAGGGGGAAAGCACTCCGAGTGAGTGAGAGGATATGGTATCATTAGCTAAGTAGAGAAGGCTGGTCCTGTTTGGAGCATACTGAGCTTGAAGTGTGACAAGACATCCTATTGAGATTTCAAGGAAGAAACTGAAAATACAGTCCTGGAACTTGAGAGGAAATAGAAGATAGAGACATGGAAGTGAGAGCTCCAGTCCTGAGAAAGTAGAAGCTTGGTGTGAATGAGAGGAAGGATGGCCAAGGGGCTACCTGAAATAAAGCCTATGTTTAGGAAACAGTCTGAAGGAAGAATCACTTGAAGAAACCAGAATCAGGGCACACTGTTTTCTGAGATAATAGCTCCTATCCAGGGCTATAGATGATTTTGAATCAAATAGAATCTTTTGGGGGTGGCAGGGAGCAAGCCCCTTTACCAGCCTTGGCACTGACTGTTAGAGTGGTCATCTAGAAGCCAATGTCAAAATCATTCATTTCCTGGACCCACGGACCTCAAGGTAGAGAGAACAGTGCACAGAACTATAAAAAAAATTTTTCAGCTACAGATTCAGGTCCAAGCCAAACTGGCCTCCCAGGGCCATCCACTCATGTACCCAAATCCATTTACAACACCCATTTGAGTCAGCCTTGGCTTGTAGCTGGGGGTACAGAGTGAATGAAACCCAGGCCCTTCAAATCCAGCACTTGTTAACACTTGAAAATGTTAACAAAAATGTGATAAACAAAACAATTTGTCTATGCAATGGCAAGGGTAATCAGAAAGGCTAACCAAGTCTAAGAGTTCTCCTTTGACTTTCAAGGGCCATGTACTGGGCCTGATACCATTAAATCTGGATGGATGGAAAGATGGAAGGATGGATGGATGGATGGATGAATGGATGGATGCATAGATACATGGGTAGATGTGTGAATGTATCGATGCACGAACAGATGGATACGTGAGAGGGTGTATGGGGGGAGGGACAC
>NW_006440638.1:28212045-28230933 GCF_000325575.1 Pteropus alecto
TGATGATAATGATGTGGAATAATTAAAGTTAGCATCTTTCTCATCTCCCTGCTAGCTAAAGATACTGGTTCGATCTTTTTTCTTTCTACATTCTGAAAAAAGGATGCTGCAATTGTCACAGATCTTTTTTTCTAATTTTGGGGAGAAGAAGGACAAAAAACCCACATATGTGTTGATCCCTGTGAAGAAAAGATTAAGAGTTAATAATGTACTACGCCACTCCTTCTCCCACCCCTGCTCTATGTGGGTGATATGTGGTAGGAACAGAATATCTAAAATGAGGAAGAAAATGTTTCTTGGGTATAAGACTTAATAGTCCCAAAATGCTGCTGGTCTCAGAGGCTACAAAACAACAAAGGACTGGATGCCTTCCAAGATGTACACAAAGTCCAAGTTGAGATCAGAATCCCTGCTAGGGTTGTATTTCCCTGAATGAAATATGTGACAAAGATAACTAGGCTTCACCAAATATCTCATGGCTCCCTTGTATTTCTCAGACTTCTTTGAACTTAGGGTTTAGACCATGTCACTAGCTCTTTTCAATAAACTGTAATAGAGATGACATACATCCCTTCCAGCCTAATGCAATTAAGAGCTGGCGTGCCTTTGTCGACTCTCTCTTCTCTCTCTGGTGACCTATAAATCATATATTCTAGATCTAGCAAACGAGATGGAAGAGGCTACCACGGTGATAAATTCACCTTTGATGTGTCACACCACTGAGATGTCAGGGTTTATTTGTTGTTGCAGCACAGTCTAGCATTATTCTGACAAATATCTAACACCACTCCGACCATAAACTGCATGGGTCACAAGCTTATGTTATGATAGTCATAATGAATAAACTTTTTTAAAGTCCTCACAATCATTCTCATATACCTCACTTTCCATTTTATTACCTCTAAAATATACAGTCATATACTGTTTTATTGTCAAATGCGCTTAGCAAATATATATCTATATATGTATACTTTTAATTCAAATACAAGCCAGAAAATGCAAAGAAAAAGATTTAGCATCCATATCTATTCAAATCAACCACTGTTTGCTTTTTTCTTATCCACATTGTATTAGATGTAAATATGTTTTAAGCAAGCTTTTCAGAAAAACAAAACACTTACAAAAGCAATAATAAAAGACACAATCGATATTATATCTATGTATAAATAGGAAACTGGCATAAAGTTTAGTATCCTATTTTCAAGACTACATTTAATTTCAAGAAACATTTATAGAAGTGGCTTCAAAAATAAATCATTTATATTTCAATAGCTTCAGGAGTAAATTTTATCCTCTCATTTTTTCTATTAAAAAGGAATATAGAATAAAATGAGAAAACTTAACTTTTTCAACCCTTAGCATAAGTATTAGAGACAGTCAGAAACACAAAGAAAGGAGAAGGTGGAAAAAAGTGAAAAAACCTTTTGGCCATTATATTGTTATAATTTATCAATACTGTTCCATGGAATTATTATGTGATATCTCAAGATAAGATAAAAAAAATAATCCTAAGTTTAAAATAAAACAGTCCCTCTAATTCCCTTCTAATCAATTTATATGTGAAGCTATAGCAAATTTACCTGAATTCTGAGAGAAAATAGAAAGTAGGCTCAAAGGAAAAAAGACAAAGAATAAAACAAAAACCATTATTTTATTGCATTTTATGTAAATACAATAAAACAACATAAAATAGTATTTCTTATATTTATTTTTTAATTTTTATTTTAAACAATGTCATTACTCATTAAACCATTCACAAGATCTGTAGAAAGTTGACATCAGTCTAACGTCAAATATTGTAAAAGTAGCAATTATTTTTCAATTTCCTCCAGTGACCATTCATCTACCCACTGTTTATTCATTCATCCATATCCATTCATCCATCCATCATTTATCCATTCCTCCATCCATCTGCCTATCCATGTGTCCATTCATTTCATTTACCAAATGTTCGATTAATCAATGAAATGCAAGTGCTAACCTCAAAGAACTTTGAAAATATCATATTAATAACTTTAGAGCAAGGCTGATAGAGATATGACATAGGAGAGGTACCAAAAAGTACTGAGAGCTGAGAACAGAGGAGCAATCTCACAGTGGAGATAGAGAAGCCTTCGTGAAGAAGATTAAAAGTAGAAATAAAGACAGCAGTGTCTAGTTCAGTGCCTTGCAGATGAGGCTGAATCAGAAAGTGGTATTATTAACAAATAGCCACAACCTCAAAGCAAGTATATTCGCTGCCAAAGAAACATATAACAATTTCTGCAAACTACTTCTGGAAAGTTTTATCATTTACTAAAAAAGAAAAGAAAGGAAAGAATGAAAAAGAAATAGTGAGAGAGGAAGAAAAAGTATGCAGATCAAGGTGAAGGTGGCCATTTGGAGGGCTTTTTTAACTTTGTTAAGCAGAAAGTCCCACAATGCCTTTCCAAGTGAGGCCTACAATCAAAATGTCATCAGCTTGTCTCCTCCTGTTTTTCCAATTCCTCAGGAAAATTGCTGTTTAAAAAAAACCATGGCAGAACATTTTTACATTTTTCTATGTTGCTGTTCAAAAAGGTAGCATTTGGTTAATGTCAGCATTCAAGTATCATTCACATCAGATGCTATAATTTTATTTTTTAAATCGGGGTCTTACTTTTCTAATGACAGCTAAGGTTATCCCACACACACATACACTCCACCCTTCCCCCTCCAAAAATAAGAATAAAAATAAAAAAGAAAGCCAAATTCCCCTTGGGAATGTAAAAAAGAGAACTGAGCAATATCTCTGGTGCATACTCATGGGACTGATGCTTTAGACAGTATCACATTACTGCTGAAGCAGCCCCACATTTTTGTATTCTATTTTTCACTTCTCTTTTCTTAACTCTATGGAGACTCTGAGCTGGGAATTCTCTTTACAAGAGTGGCAGACTCGTCCCCTGTTTTCTCATCAGCTATATCACTATTTAATCAAGAGAGCTAATCAACTGTGGAGTTCATAATGGATGTCAGTAACATTTCCTGTGTTATGATTGATAAATCTAACTTTGGGCTTAATGCCTTTGTTCAAAATTAGATGACAATAGAATGGAGATTAATACCATATTTTTTTTTAAAACTGCATTATGGCAGCTAACAAAAGTAGTTCTCTCACAGCAACTGTACTACACTGCTGGCACTAGAGGCAATTTAGGCAGAGCCTAGACTGTTTTCATCCTAATAACTACATATATTTTAACCTGCATTAATGTCAACCTTCTATTTATGACAGCGGAGATTGTTTTTTATGAGTAGCAATGATAAAAAAAAATTCTCTTTGTGTAAATATGTTTTTTAAAAAGGGTCCTCCCCACGTGTGTGTTTTGAATAAATAAATCAAAACCACTTACTGATTCATACCTTTCTCCTACCTGAATTTCTTTATACCTCCCTAATCCATTCTCTGCTTTAAAATAAGTTAATACAATGCAGATTACCCATAGACAACTCCCTCGGGCAACTGTCCCTGTGCCCTCTAGGGGTACAGTTGGAAACAAGAGACTGAGTCATCTTCATTGAAGCTTCTCTCTTAGCACTGATTTCATCTGACCATTGAATCCTGAACCCAGCAGGCACTGTTTCATTTACAGGGTTTTTTTTGTTCTCTCCTATTTTCCTTTATTATTTGATTAATCAACAATGCTTCTTAGTAATAATCTCAAAAGAACATCCTGATAGATTGCAACCATTAAAGGGCTTTCTCCACAGAGAAATGTACTTGAAATATTATTCATCAGGTTGAGGGAGGTGGGGTGGGCCTGTGGAGGAGTCCTTAGCAGCTACAAAAAAGAAAACTAATAAGACTAAAATATTCACTTCAGCTCGATGGGAAAAGAGTGTTTTTATTTTTAGATTATTAAGTTCCTGAGGAAACAAAATCACATTGTTGCATTATAAAACTGGGCAAAATGCAGATCTTCTGCATAATAGGTATCTGTACTATCTTGATTTTTAAAAATCTTCACTTAGCCCCTAGAAAGTTATCCTCTGAGATTACAGAAACCTCAACAATTATCCTTTTATATAAATTTCTTTTCTATTTGCTTTACTTAAATGTCTTAGTGTGTACTATAACCTATTGAGGAAGGGGTGTAAATTCATTGGAGTGTAAATGTGAACTGGTTTTATCTTTTCCAGGAATTGCCACCAACTGTCCTCAGTAGAATTCCTGTTGCTCTCTGGGAAGAAGACTCCTTCATAATATCTCAGTCTGCTTGTACAATCTGTTGGTCATCTTTGGTTATTAAAATAGTCTCAGGCTGATTTGCTAGACTTCGTTGTGTTTGCTTCAAAGCATCAGCTTCACATCTAATTTCATGCTTTTCCTTCCCTCATCAATACAGGCTAAAATGTTGGCTCAAGATCTTGGAGAGGAGGAAGGTGGGCAGGAGTTTCTTTCACATTTCTGCTTTTTTCGTGAATGCTGGTGACATAGAAAGGAAGAAGAAGGAAATTGACATCTTTTTTTGTGACTGCCTCATGGCTGATCTGAGACTTCCTCTTTGATGGTCATAACCACTTTGTCCATGAACTTGAGAAGCATAGTGAAGACTTCAACATGCCCTTCTGATGGGGGCTTCACTCCACTCCCTGCCTAACAAGCAAAGCCTCAACATTTAAGGCCCTTCACAATATGATTCAAAACTCTCTTTCCAACCTCAATTCCTGCCATTCTACTCTAGTGACCCTATGTTCCAGTTCTATGAAACCTCTGTCAATTTGCCAAATGTTCCATGCTCTTTCCTTTGTCCTGGCTTGTCCATTTGCTTCCCCATCCCTCAAACAAGATTGCCTTTCCCCATCTTCTCAGCTCCCTAAATTCTTATTTATCTACCAGTCTTGAGATGTGTCAGTCTTCTAGAAAGGTGGGGGGAGGGGCTGGGGATACCCCTGGTTTATCAAGTTCTCTGGAATTCTGAAACGAAGGATTATAACTACAAGATGTAACACCAGGAGAAAACTGAAAATATCTAAACTTATTTTTTATAAGTCATTTGGACATATAGGTGATAATTTCCCTCTGCTCAGTACTTTCTATAATGCTGTTATAATTCTTTTATAACTAAAAGTCAATTTAAAAAATAACAATAAGCCATATAAAAAAGCCATCAGGAAAACATTTAAAATGTCTTTCACAAGCCCTGTTCTTATTTCCACATAAGTGATGCTATTGTTTTCTTAAAACAAATAAATTATAAGAATGACCTATCAAAATAAAAACCCAGATTATCTCATTGAATGTTATTTCCTTGAGAAAATACAAAAACACACGTACACATAGCAGAATTCTATCAAAATAGCTTCTATATGTTGTCTCACAAATACTCATCTAAGAGAATAATGCAAAGTGACATTTTACATCAAAAACAACAAAATACAATAATCAGATGATGTTAAAATAGTATATTCTCTACGCCAAAGAATAAAGCAGTAAAAAAGATTCTAAATTTACATCTATAAATCAATGGTCTTTTTATAGGAGGGAAAAGATTTAAAATTGGTTACTTGGAATAGAATTTTGTATCATTTATTTATCCCTCTTCCTCTCTCCAAAATAAATTGTATATATAGGCATAATCTAAAACTTTAAGGAGAATACTTGCTTTTACTGAGTAAAATATTTCTATTTTCTGAAATAACCTTTGTTTAAGGTTTCATTAGGCTATACTCAGGAGAAGAGATATAAACTGAAAATCAGTTTGGAATTTTTCCCTCAAATTTTCATAAAGGATTCCAGAGTGGCAGCCAAGTGGAGATTTTGTGGGAGGCAGTGTATAGGTAGATAACAATCACCTTCATCCCATTAGACCTCCACCAAAAGTGGACTCCAGGTCCCAAGCAAGGCAGAGCTGGGCATGTAAAACTAGATAGATCTCTCCTCTCCAGCTCTCAGGTTTTCCCTGTTGTGCAACTGGACAAATGTAGTACAATTTCTTCCATCAAGGCCAAAAGCATCATAGATTTTTACCTTAATGTAAATGTAATTTTGTATTTAAGCAAACAGAGTATTTGGGAAAGCATAATGGCTGGTGGATCTATATGAAGCAGGCAAACGATATAAAATAAACACTGGCTATTACCAGCTTCTAGGAAATGACATTACTGATCTTTTTCAACTACTATTTAAGGCGTGGATGTGATCATATGGGCCTTCACATGGACAAGGCCACAGGGCATGAGTGTCATATAAGACTATATCTAGAATTGTTGAGGTTCTCCTTTGCTCCAGAAAAATGTTATATGATCTCTTGCAGCTATGAATTCTGATCACAAATTGTGCATGCTGATAAGGCGCTGTTATAAAAACAAAATAACAAACGTAAGTTTTTCTTCTGATAGGAATTTTGGTGGCATGGAGGCAGCACAGTGTGGTTAGTACTGAGTGTCTGAGAGTCACTGGTGCAGAGTCCCAGTTCTGATGATAACTAAATGAGTTAGTGAGTGGGGAGTGGCCGTGGAGATGGATATCACAGCTTATGAATATTCTTAATTCTTCACTTTTTCAATTGTAAAGTAAAGTTGGGTGAGAATTGTTTTTTTTTTAACTTATAAAACTGATTTAAAAACCCTTATGCAAGACCCCATAATATAAATGTATAAAGAATTATACTACTCTAATTGAAGAGAAGAGGTAAGGCAGAGGCCTATTCATTCATCATAGGGAAACCCTGGAGATCTAAGGGCCGTGGTTTGAAATAGCTTGGGCTATGGTAAATGACTTCTCAAAACCCTTCCAGGCCTAATATTCAAATATCAGGGTTCTGCAAACAATCACCCACTGATTAAACCCAGCCCACTGCTTGTTTTAGTGTAAAAATAAATTCTCGGAAGCTAAGCAGGGTCGGGACTGGTTAGTACTTGGATGGGAGACCACCTAGGAAGACCAAGTGCTGTAGGTGTAAAAAAATAAAATGAAATGAAATAAATAAAATAAAATAAAATAATAAAATAAAAGAAAAAAAGAAAAGAAAAGAAAAGAAAAGAAAAGAAAAGAAAAGAAAAGAAATGAAAAGAAAAGAAAGGATTATAAGCTGACAAGGTCCTTGCAATCTGTGAGGTCAACCAAGGGTTGCCTTGCCTAAAAAAAAAAAATTATTGGAGCACGGCAATGCCATTCATTTAAGTATTATCTATGGCTGTCTTCATGCTACAAGTACAGAGTTGAGTAGATGTGACAAGACCTAAAATATTTACCTTTTATCCCTCAGCAGAAAAAGTTTGCCAGTCCTTACTCTAAATATTTTTAGCTCAATACTAGGCACACAGTGGGCACTCAATCAATGTTAGCATCCTTCCCATAAACCATTCTATACTTTAAAAAATTGCATGCCAAGTTACTAGTTGGGACACTTCCTCAATTGGAAGCCAATCTAAAATTATTACACGGACAAAGAGAATAGAACATGGTGGATGGAGTTTCAAAAATATGAATCAGTCATCATTCTAAGCATGCAATTGATAAATGAAGTAATGGTGTCACTTTCTTTCTAGTTGAGCATTATCTCAACTCGAGGACCTTCAGAAAAAGAAATCAGGAATCTAAGGCGACTACACGCTGAATGAGAAATGGGAGAGTCCACAAAGAGAAACTAGTTTCATTGGGTCATTTAGTCAATAAAAAGCAAATAAAACAATCAATCTGGTTATTTGAAAGCAAAACTATAAAGATACTAAGAAGTTATAAAACCAGTATAAATTATTCGTGGTTGCAGCAGCCCAGGAGATCAGAGCTCCTAATAAAGCAAATCGTATTTACATTTCAACTTGGACCTCACTACTATATGCAGGATATTCTTATCTATCACTCAAATGTGAAAAACACTGGCTTTAACCATTAATTAATCATTGGATTGTCATAATCCATTTCATGCCCACATATCATTTTTTAATAAGCTGATTTTGTTAGTGCTTTTTTTTTTTTTTGTAATTACAGTCTCTTGACAAGCGCCTCTCCCATACCTGTCATTTTACAATAGAATCTACTGAGAGGCGGGGAAATCCCCTATGTATAGAGACTTTAATACTTTACTATCTAGTCTCACATGTAGTTTTAAAACAGTGGGGGAGGATGTGGAACTGCCATTCTGATGCCATATAAGGTTACCAAGAGCCTTAAGGGAATATATAACGTCTTTTTTTATGTATAACTTCTTTTAAATGTGCATGCAGAATTAACACTATCTTAGATGCATTTTAGTGAATCCTGGGATTAGCAATCTATTTGGGCTGATTAGGACTTATTTCTGAGCTCTAACAATTATCAGGATGACTAATTTAATGAATATCATGGCCAGTGTTCACATCCCTCAGAGCAGGATATGTGATAGAGCTTGCTGAGACAAGGAAGGGGTGACTTCACAGACTTTTTATAAATAACATTAAAATCAGGATGTTTTTGCTGTTTATCTTAGTCATATTTTATGAGTCAAAAATGATATTTTTCTCACTCCTCTGGGTCCGCACAGCCTTTCTGTCACTCAGCCACACCTACTATATCAAGTGTTAGCTGATCATGGTGTCAGCTGCTTACCTCTCTGTATGGTCACACTACTAGACTATCAACACCTTGGGAGCTAGGAGAAAGTCTTATTTATCTGTGGGTTTCCTATCCCTAACATAACATGTAGTGCCTTTCAGGTTCTGTTCAGTAATGCTTGTTGATTTAACTTACAGATGGCTTTGCTGGTGTGACAAAGCTCATGCAAGTTAAGGACAATGCCACCAAAATGTGAAATCCTACAGGGCATAAACCTTGTTTCTCTTCTACATATCTCAATATCTATCATCAACAAGGTCTCACACATAGCAGCCACTAAATAAATGTCTGTGGAAAGAATGAAGGATTTTTACTGGTAGGTAAAAAGCCCATTTGGTGAGTAAAAATACAATGACTTTGACCAAAAATGTTATGGAACTAAATCGGAAGTAAACAATTTTTTTCTGCAAAGGATCAGCAGTAAATATTTCAGGAATTCAGGTTTTATTGTCTCTGTTGCAACTACTCAATTCTGCTGTTGTAGCATAAAAGCAGACACAGACAATATCTAAATAAATGACTGTGACTGTATTCCAATAAAACTTTATTAACAAAATCAGGTGGTAGGTCAGATTTTCTTGTCAGCCATAATTTGCTAATTCCTGACATAAATGAGATAGGCAAAAAAAATAGAAGATAATACTGTAAAGTATATATATGACCCTAACATATAAAAATAGTGTTTAAATAAAATTTTAAAAAGAGTTACCTGGAAAGAAATTAAAAGTGGACTATACTAGATTTAAGAACAATAGAATACTATGCAGCCATGAAACAAATTGTAGCTATAAACACAAATGAATAAATCTCACAACATAATTTTGAACAAAAGTAGCAGCACGCATATGTATACAAAACACACCAGTAAAAGAGGGAAAGGTAAGCTACAGAGTGGGAAGGAAATTTGTCATATAACTAACAAAGGCCATGTACCCATAAATGTATTCTGAAACCAATTTCAATGTGTGGGTTTTTTCATACACCAAAAAGCAATTCTGTGACACCAGCTGGGTGTTCTACAATTCAACTTAATTCTGACACTATATATATGGAGACAGCATCAGATCCCACAGGGTAAGGGCTCAGTTCCATAAGACTGTCCCTCCCCCTGTCCACTTCAGAAGTAAGTCGCAAGCCCAAGTCATCGCCTGTATCTCTGACTGACTGGCTATAAATCAAAGGTCCCCATGACCCCCCTCCTCAGGTTTGAATAATTTGCTAGAGCAGCTCATAGAACCCAGAAAAACATTTAACATACTGTATCACTGGTTTATTACAAAAGGATAAAACTCGTAAGTCGCAAGCCCAAGTCATTGCCTGTATCTCTGACTGACTGGCTATAAATCAAAGGTCCCCATGACCCCCCTCCTCAGGTTTGAATAATTTGCTAGAGCAGCTCATAGAACCCAGAAAAACATTTAACATACTGTATCACTGGTTTATTACAAAAGGATAAAACTCAGGAAAAGCTCGATAAAGAAGTGCATAGGACAAGGCATGGAGAGACAGTTCAGAGCTTTCATACCCTCTTGGAGCACACTACCCTCCCAGTACCTCGATATGCTGACCAATCAGGAAGCTCTCCAAATCCTGTCCTTTTGGGGTTTTATGGAGGCTTTATTACATAAGAATGATTGATTAAATCATAGGCAATTGGCAAGTGACTCAACCTCCAGGCCATCTCCTCTCTAAGGAGGTCAGGGGTTGAGATGAAAGTTCCAACCCTAAGCACATGGATAGGTTCCCTGGAAACCAGCCCCCATTCTTAAATGTGGTCCAAAAGGCACCTTTTTAACATAAAAATGGCACCTTTGTTGCTCTCATCTCTTAGGAAACTCCAAGGGTTTTAGGAGCTCTGTGACAGAAAGGGACAAAGACAAAATATACACTTCTTATAAAGAATATCAAAACCCATAATATATAAGGAACCCCTATATTGGATAAAGACAAACGAAATAAAAAAATGGAAAAGAACAAAACTAAGCATTTCACAAAAAGGTATATCCAAATGGCCAATAAATATGTGAAAATATGATCGATTTCATTAGTAATCCAAGAAACACAAATAAAGCCACAATAGTGTGTCACTATATGCTCACTAGTACAGCAAAAAAAATTTAATGCTAGAGGTGGTCCAAGATGGTGACATAGTAAGGTCCCAAACTCATCTCCTCCCTTGGACACACCAATTCTAGAGCAACATATAAAGCAATTTCCTCTGAAAAGACCTGAAAACTAGCTGAGCAACTCCTCACATCAGGCAAATGAGAGAAGGCCCACACAGAAGCGGGTAGTATGAGAAGCTGGGACACAATTTCTCCATAAACCCCACCCCAGTCGCAGCGACCCACAGTCAGAAGGAAACACACACCTGACCCTTCTCCCTGAGGAGCGAAAGGTTCATACCCCACATCAGGTACCCCAACTATTAAGACTTTTACTGTTGACATGAGCCCCCAAAACATCTGGCTTTGAAAATCAACAGGGCTCTTGTTCTGAGACTCAAAGTGCTGTAGGGAACTGAGAAACATCTCGTAAAGTTCTTGGCAGGCTGCCACCTCCCAGGCACTACTCAGACAGTAGACTAAAACATGCCCTAGTCTTTCTGTGAAACAAGCCTATTTGCTTATCCTGGAGCTTCAGCCTGAGAGGCAGGCATCAGGTTTGGCGCATATCTAGGCATCTACAGGTGTGCTCTCAGGAAACACAAGCCAGAGGACACTGTGCTTTGCACTTTCTCTCTACCTCACTCCAGCTCACCAATATCTCCCAGAAAGGGGCTTGTACCATCATCTGGAGTCCCAGTTTTTTCAACCATTGCCTAAAAAACACCTCAAAATCACCTGGCACAGGTGATCAGCTGGGCTTACACTTGTGGTCCCATAATACTGTACATATAGTTGCATACTTTAAAACCTGCTGAGAGTTGGGTTTCCAATCAGCATGAATCAAGGTGCTGAGACACTGACAGGTCTGCACAATGTCAACTACTGGGAGCTATTAAAAATAAAATAGGCTGCTTGAGCAATCACAAAGGTTGGGGAGACAATCAAGAGCTAGGGCAAGGTTGCATGATAAAGTTCATCTCCTACACAAGGCCATTCCTGCAAGACTGGGAGAGGCGGTATTTTCATCTAATGCACAGAAACAAACACAACAGGTAAAGCAAAATGAGGAAATGGAGAAATAAGTTCCAAATAAAAGAACAAGATAAAATCTCAGGAAAAATAAATAAATCTTAATGAAAAAGGCTAATAATACCAAGTGTTGGTAAAGATTCGACCAACAGAACTCTCTTGTGAGAGTTCTTCGGAGGGTGGATTGGTACGATCACTTTGAAAAACAGTCTGTACATGCCCAGGTACAGCAAAATACATGTTTAAGACTGTGCATAGCAGCATTATTTGCTGAAAACAACTAGAAACAATCCACGTGTCCACAAACAGTGGAATGAATAAATGTTCATACAATGGAATATTTACAACAATGACATAAACAAGCTGTAGCCATACACACACAACATGTACTAGATTGACAAACCTAAAACCAAGAAGAAAAAAATTAAAAAATAAAGCCAGACACAAATGAGCACATACAGTATTATCCCATTTATAGACAGTTCAAAAATAGGCAAAAACATAGCCAGTGATTACCACAGAATTCGGCCCTATGATTCCCATCATGGGGCAGAAAGGTGTTGTCATCAAGATGAACATTTTGAGGGCTCTGAGTTCTGGTCATTGGTTTTTTGACCCATAATTACATAGGGATTTGCTTTATAATAATTTATTAAGCTGTATATGTGTGTGCACTTTTCTATATGTCATGATAGTTCACCATTTTTAAAAAGGCTTTAAATCATATGAGGACTGCCATCTATGAAATTAGAGATTTTTAAATAAAAATAGCACTGTTAGCAAGCATCTTTTTCTTTTCAATGATGCTACTGTGTCTTAATAGATACATCATATTTCCTATGGCAAAAGTGATATTACATGATTTTTGAGTCTAGGTCCTAAAAGGCATTGCAGTTTCTTTCCAGTTCCCTTAATATGCTGACTCTCCAGGAACTCCTTTTGGGAGCAGAGCCACCATGCCATAAGAGGTTCAAACCATGCAGAGAGGCCATCTGCTTGCTCCAGTTGACAGCCACAGCTGAGCTCAGCTTTGGAGTTATTCCAGCCAGGCACCACAGAGGTGAGTGGGGATCCAGAAGATCCCCACCCCCAGGCATTAGAGTCTTTCCAGGTGAGGCCCTGGATCTCCTAGAGCTGAGAAAAGCCACCCACCATGCCCCATCACAATCCCTGACTCACGAAAACCATAAGCACAATGAAACGGCTACTGTTTCATGTAACCAAGTTTACAGTGACTCTTATACAACCTCAGCTACTAGAACAACAACTTTAACACCATTATTTCTAATTTTTTAAAGAATTCGAAGAAGATAGGTGTTTCACTAGCATTTTCAGAAGGGTATGAGTGAGGCTTAGAGCAATAATGTGAATTGCCTGACGTTATATGGTAGAGCCTCAATTTAAACCCAAATCTGTCACCAAAGTCTGTGCACTCTCTTTATGTCATGCTGCCTTTCAGGGAGGAGTCAATTACCACAAAAAAATTCCTAAAAAATGCATGTAACAGAGATAAGAGAGTTTCCTCAACAAAACATTTGATGCTGGACCTGATCATCAGAATTTTCATGAGAAGACTAAGAGGATTTAATTTAACACAGACTCTGCCACATGACAGCTCTGCACCATAGCCAATTTGCCCAACCCCTATTTTTTCACCTATGAACTATTACCCAAGACACTGGGGCATATAATAGGATAATGCTTTCTTGAGGCCATCTGTGGGGGGTTTATGAGGATAAAACGAGGGAATCATGAAAATTAAAAGTAATAATGATGCCATCAGACATGCTGCTTCTTGGCAAATTGACAAGTTTTGAGAATGTGATATTCTTACATACATCTGCATAGCACTTACAGTTTTCAAAGCATTTTTACAACATATCTTTGGCGAAAGCACTTGGTAAACTGTAAGGTACAATGACAGACAGCATTATTGTTAACACACAGCAAGACAATAAAAGCTAAGGAGCATCGATCTGCTATGGAACCAGAGTGAAAGAAAGAAAGAAAGAAAAGGAGGATGAGGGCATGCAATGAAATGGGATTTTCCTTCTATGTATCCTTGTCATCAAGAACAGGGCCAGATATATATGTGAGTGTCAATTTCCAAAGTGATATCTGGATATTTCCTTGCAAGCCAGCCACTGAAATTTTTCAAATCTCAGAATTGGAAAAATGGTCTTATGTAATTTCAGAGGACAAATTTTCCTCCCAACTCTGCTCCTTCCATATACAAACTCAGCAAAACTATTCAATGCGGCAATGAGGAGAAAAGCTTGTCTGCATATTTATGGTGGCCAGTGTGACATTCTCCTTTATGAGTTAAACCTCTGTGAAAGAACACAGGTCTGGAGCCCTCTAAAGAATTAAACTTCCCACAAAAGGGTGGTTATGACTCCACCCAGTGGTCTCAATTCAAGGACTTCCTGCTTTTCTAAACAGGAGTTTAAAATGTGCTGGGTGACTTGGTCTGACTTTTTTTCCCTACTGCAGCACATACAATTAAAAGAACATGAGGTCAAGAAAAAAGTAGAATAAAAATTCACTTTCCATCTCTAGAAAGAAATGGGAAGATGGAAGATCATGTTCTGCTGTGACTTTCACTGTTCTCCAAGGAGCAAAATACAATGAAAGACCCAAAGAGTAGGGTTAGAGACCATTTCTTTGCACAGCTTTTAAGCTGATGTATTTTATTCTTAGAGTCTTTTATTGTATTCTGTTCCTTCTGGGGGTGGAAATAGTCACTTCAGAACTTGCTCTGCCATCTTCTGCTTTTCATAGAATCTGTAATGGAGTCAGGGGTTGGTCTGTCTTCAAAGGTCAAAGAACTCTTTGTTGATTGTAAGTCTTTATGGCATTCTTACTATGTGTTCACACCATGTTAAGTTTAGTATCTGACCTGGTACCTCAAATATAGTTGATGATCAAGAGATGGCTGGTTATTCATTCAAATACTGACTGTGCTATATCTTCAGTTCAAGTTGATGAAACAGATTGTCTCTGCCCTCATGGAGCTCTCAATGTAATAGCAGTGGTAGTGGCACTAGGTAGTGGATGCTGTAGCACAAGAGGCAGGCAGAGCCACAAATTCATGTTCACTTTCCTAAAGTAGTTACTGTGAAGCAGTTTCTCACCATGTGTGTAGTCTCCTTTGCATCTAGGCAGGGTATTGCTAATCATATCCTAACCAAAAAAAAAAAAGTAATGTACGGCACTTCCAGATCTGAACCATAAAAACTTCCTATGCAATCCTCTGTGCTCTCTCTCTACCCACTCTCTGTTGGCTGGATGTCAATGCCTATGGGATCCAGTCATTCTGGATCCATGAATGACTCTATGGAGCAGAGATTCTGTCCTCACTCCCTACATTTCTATCCCATCATCACTGATTGGACTCAACATTAGTGAAAAATAAACTTCCATTCCAATAAGCCACTGAGAGTAAAAGTTTATCTGTTACTACTGCTAGCATTTTATTAACTACTCATATAGCGGCTTCTTGTTCATTCATTCATTCATGTTTTATTTTTATCATTCAACATACTATTGAGAGCCTACTGTTTGCTAGGCATAGTTCCAGGCACTTGGGACACCATGGATGAGAAGGGACAGAAGATAAGCAAAAAGATATATACACAAGAGAATTGAAGTTGAAATAATGCTATGAAGGTGTCTAAGTCCATTCGGGCTACTATAACAAAATACCATAAAACCACTATGTCCTCACCTGGTGTAAAGGGCTCAGGAGCCCTATAGTTTCTCTTTGTAAGAGCACTCATCCCATTGATGAGAGCTCCACCTTCATGACCCAATCACTTACCAAAGGCCTCACTTACTAATACTATCATCTTGAGGGTTAGGAGTTCAACATATGATTTGAGGATGCAGGGGACACAAAGATTCAGATCATAAAGAAGAAAACAAGCTTTATTTTGATAGAGAGTAACTGAGAAACAGGTCTGAGGCAAAGACAATTTAACCTAAGACCTGAAGGATATAAGAGTCAGTCATGCTCATATTTGGGGAAAGGGCACTGCAAGCTGAAGGAACAGAAAATGCAAGGATCCCAAGTTATGAAATCACTAGGCAGGTTCCAGGAACCAATCAAAGTAATGTGCTATACTATCTAAATCAGGATAACAGGCAAAAACTGAGATAGCTTCTAGTGAACATTGAGGTATGGTCCCCTACTCATGACCTTCTCAACCAATCTTCCAAGATCAATCATTGTTGCCGTATAGTCCCAAAGCCTTGCTCCCTTCCCAGTGCTCCATGCTCCATGCTCTGTCTGTGGCTGATGCCACTAAGGACTGACTGACCCCTGAAAGAAGGTTTGTAAGCAGTTTAGCAGCAAGCAGGATTCTAGAGCACTCGTTGGAATCATCTCCTTAAATCAATGAAACATTTTAAATGTATGATTTTTTAACCGGGAAAAGTCCTATTGGCTTGAATGTGCCCAAGAATCTTGACCTGAGGGTTCAAGAAACCAACACCACGCAAATTGCTAAGTATTTCATAAATAGATAGATAGATAGATAGATAGATAGATAGATAGATAGATAGATAGATAGATGATAGATAAATGGCAATCACAATAACCTCACTACAGAGTGTTTCCTACAGTAGGAAGAAGAAATTATTATAGTTTCAATTCGAGACCTGGGGACCACCTTTGATATGAACTCTCCTGCCCTTACATGAAATATTAAATTAATTTCTGTTATCAATTGAAAAATGTTGCTGTCTTATTCACTATGAATTACCCTCGCTGAAAATATTTGCTATTTTTTTCTTCAGATTCCCGTGTGTCATTAGCCTGGGGGATAAACTGTCTGACTTAGTTATAAAGAAAATCACTGTTTTTACTTGATGCCTATTTTTTTTCCAAGGGGACAAGAAAAACATTCTCACCACTCTCAACTTGTTTTTAAGAAAAGAAGAAGGTGCCATTTTACTAAAAATCTATCACACAGTATGATAACAAGATTGCTCTGAGCTAGGATGTGAGAGGCTCCAGGAGGTGATTTAAGTAGGAGTAAGGAGTAAGTGAGGCTGGAGTAAAAGAGAAATATTGAGTAATTTCAGATGTTTCCTTAACACTGGGGCCAAATGGAAGCAGAATCTTTGACATTCAGTGGTCTCTACAGAGGAAGAAGTATTGAGAAGCGTTGAGAGGGTGTGACGTTAATGGAGTCAGGAAGCTGAAATCTGGTCCTGACTCCATTCCCAAGTGATTGTGAGTATGTAACTATCACTCTGGGCCTCAGTTTCTTCATCAGGATAATGAACTTTGTTCTCTGCCAATCCTAATGGTCTGTGGTTTTACAGTAATGTTCACTGAGCATCATGATAGTTATTTTTATGTGTCAGTTTGGCTGGGCCACAGTAACCAGATATTTGGTCAAATCTTATTCTAGATATTTCTGTAAAGGTATTTTTTTAATGGAATTAACATTTAAATCAGTAAATCTGAGTAAATCACATTGCCTTCTATAATGTGGTTGGATCTCATTCAATCAGTTGAAGGCTTTAAGAAAAAGACTGACCTCCCACAAAAGTGGGAATTCTGCCAGCAGGTGGCCTTTGGGCTTGAAATGCAATGCTTCCCTGAGCTTCCAGCCTGCTGGTCTACCCTGAAGATCTACAATCACATGAGCCAATTACTTAACATAAATATTGGTTTTCCTATTGGTTCTGTTTCTCAGGAGAACCCTAATGTAAGTATCTACCATGTGCCCAGCATTGTCTTAAACACTTGGGATTTATGAAGAAATAAAGATGGAACAACTCCTTGTCCTCTCAGAGCTTATGATCTTGGTTATGTCTCTGGGACTGTGGGAGGTCAGAGGTCTCATGTTCATTTTCTAATCACAGTCCTCAGGTGTCAATACTGACCAGGAGTAAAATGAGACTCAAAGATATGCTGAAGTGGTCCAAAATACATAAATGACTGAAATAAAGTAAAATAAAAGCCCAGCATAATCATGGGATGCAACAGAAAAAGAAATCTTGTTTCTTTCTCCCTCCCCTCAGACCATACCTAGAATGTACCCAACTGCAGTCAGCTCTAAAGGCCTTTGCACACCATTAGCAATCCATTGGCAAACTAGAATGCATTGAGGTGAGAGTGTCCGGATTGGTGAATTTGGCCAAAAACTTCAAGTGCTCTATAGGGAATGGTAGAAAGAATCGCAGATGTTTAATTCAAGTAGTAGTTCTCAACTGGAAATGGTTTTGCCCTTCAGAAGACATTTGTCAATATCTGGAGACATTTTTGGTGGTCACAGCTAGGGCTGTGCTTCTGGTATCTAGTGCATAGAGGCTGACCTACAACACAAAGGATGCCCGCCCCCTCCCGATAAAGAATGATCTAGATCAAAATGACAATAGTGGTCAAAGATCTACTTAATAAAATGAATGGTATTCTTAAGAACTATGCAAACATGGAATCAGGTGCTCCATAAGAAATGAGTTTTGAGTTAGACGTTTACACAACCCATGAATTGACTCTCCTCATTACTTTAGCCTCCTCTGCATGTCTTATCTCATTAATCCTCTTGGAAAAGAATGAAGAGCACAAACAAGAATGAGCTCATGACAACCTATGAGATAACTACTATAATTATGCCCATTTCTCAGATGAGGAAACTGAGGCTTACTGAGATTAAATAATTTGCTCAGGGTCATTCAGCACGGAAGCAGCAGGGCTAGGATGCGAACCCAGTCTACCTGATAACCAAGTCCAGATTGTCCTGTTTGCTCCAGCTAAACAAACAAAAAATGGTCTTGAAGATCCTGTTATCAAAGAACAAGTAAAACATTAGTGATGCCGCTTGGACAGCAGATGATAGTGAAATGCCAGAAATTATCTTCTCTGAAAAATCCCTTCATCTTTCTTTCAGTGCAACCAGAAGACCCAGAAGAGGTTAGACTCTCAGTTTCCCTGGGCCTAAATGTCATTACTTATAAAATGGAGTAATGACCCAACAGTACGCATAACCCGTTGCCATTACTAATGCAATTACGAATGAGATCGTTCTTATCAGTCAGGATCCTAACAGGAAAGATGCAACACTCAAGAACAAGGAAGGATACTTTACAAGAGATTCATTCCAAACCTCAATGGCCAGTGTAGAAACCTGGGCTAACAACAATGGAGCAATCTCAATCCTAGGAACTAAGGCACAAAAG
>NW_006440638.1:28230982-28252015 GCF_000325575.1 Pteropus alecto
AGAGTGGGTCAGAACATGGAAGGAAACACAATTGTGTAGATCAAGCCACCTTGGTCACACCAGGAACTAAATCTACGTTGTGGCTGACTACATAGAGATGGAGGGAGTCAGGAGAATGAACAGCCTGATCTCGCTCTCCTCCCTCTCCCCATCCCATCTCTTACTGGGTCTCCCCACTGACCATTGGCCAAACCCCACAGAAGAGACCAGCAAGTGAGCCTGTTAGTGAACTTTCTATAGGTCACTTTCCAGGGGTAGAGAGAAGAGAGAAGATTGGAGGGTGGACTCAGAGGGACAAAAGACACTGTACTGTCAGGTATAGGATACAATAGAGCCATAAAACACATGAAAATGTTCAGTCTCACTGGGATCAGAAAAAAAAAATACAAAAACTTAAGTACTTTTCACATCAAATTTAAAAGAAGTATTTTTAAGATAATATCAAGTGTAAGTCTGGATTTGTTGAAATGGGGATACTAACTACAACTAATTGAGGTAAAAATGTCCATTGTATCTGGAAGGCAGTTTGGAGTAAGTAGCAAGAAGCGTGGACTTGTTCTTATTCTTTGACTCAGTATTTCCACTGGTATACTACTGATATTCCTATATTAGAATATTCACCATAGCATTATTTATGATAGTGAAAGTTGGAAAATTAAATATCTAACAATAGGGCCTTGGTTAAATAAATTACAGGATATTCATATGATAGAACTCTACAACCGTGGAAAATCATAATATAATAAATGTTGAAGATATATTAATGACAAAAAATGAAGTTATAAAATATATTCCATGAAACTCAATCCTATTAACATATTCTGCATGTATATCTGGGAATATCTCTGAATTCAATCAGAAAGGAAGTACACCAAAAGAGTAGCTGTAACTACTTCTGGATCATGGGATTTGGGGTAATTCTTATCCCCTGGTAGCTCAAAGAAAAGTAGAAAGAGTAAGGAAAATAAGTGTCTCAAATTAGCAAGAAAATCACAGTTTTAAATTTCAGGTGAACATGTCCCATTCCCTAAAGCTCTTAAGTCATATCAGAGAGGCCCAAACAGGGAAGGGAATAGGGGGTACCCCCTAGAGTCCTCTTCCCTAGTCAAGAAAGATGAGATTCTAAAAGCCAATCAAAGTTATAAGTCAAGTGTCTATTATTTCTTAACGTGGCGATTTAAAATCAAGCTTTAGTTACTTTAAACAATAACCCTAAACTAAATGGCTCTATCAAAATGCACACCTCCCCATTCTCATTAAGTGACATCATTTACTGTTTGCGGGTCTCAAAAGCTATAGCAACACTTTCGTAGACAAGAAAACCCAGTTCACCAACTCTTGCACATATTTCATTTCCTGTATATTATTCCATATTTATTTCTGCATTTACATAAAAGCAGCTATGAAAAGCCTTGCCTAGCACAATCACTGCCCAACAGATTATTCCCAAGCTCCACAACAACCTGGAGGGCCAATGCCATTAATCTAATTTTGTAGAGAAGGAAAGCGAGACTCAAAGTAGTGAAGCTTCTTACCTAAGGTTACACAGTAGATGATGACTTGAGCCCAAGAATCCTGAGGCATTTCCCTTATACCAGCTTCTGTCCAGATGGCTGAGTGTGCTTGAGCCAAATGCAAGGCCAAGAAGTCCCCTGTGAGATGAAGACCCTCATATACAGACTCTCAGGAGGGTACTACGTGTGAGAGCCTTAACTGGGCATGCTCTTGGTTCTTCATTTCATGTCTCAAAATTCATCCCAAGAAATCCTCAGGGGCATACAACCATTTCTGTACACAGATATCTGACAGTTATTTATAGAGCAAAATAGCAAGAAACAACATAAATGTCGAACAATAAGAGAATAGTTAACTAAAGGATGGTTTAGCCATGTAATGGAATGCTATGTAGCCATTTTAAATGCTTTCAAAGAATATCCACTGGCATGAGAAATTGCTCACAATACAACATTGAACGAAAAAAAGAAAATAATTTGACAAAGATGACAAATTGTAATCCACAAGGACAAGTACAAAATTATGATTTCAAAGAAAAATGACTACTTTTTGCAGTATCTAAGTAAATACTTACTGGGAGGACTTCTTTCTTTTTCATGTTAAAACAGCTCACGCTCAGGAAGAATTTTTTCTGCTGACTTCTATCTTCGAAGTAGTTTAACAAAACTACAATTATTTCAGTAATAATTTTGTTTCTCATCACAACTGTAATACATGCACAAAGCAGAAAACTTGAGAAAAGAGAAAAACAAAAGGAAACAAAAGCACCAATAAATTTCTCATTTACCTTACCCAACCGACACCTCTGAGAGAGTTACTCAACAGTTTTATCCAAAATGCTCCCATTTTCCTTCCAAGCTACAGTCACTCTTAACCAAGTTTTTAGATTCTATAACTAGGATTTATATGATTGTATGAACAAGAAGCAAAGTATCCGTTAACTCTATAAGCATATTTTGTGTCCTCTTCTCTCTTCTGTTGCTCAAAATGAAATTTAAAAATTAAATAAACCCTACCAAGCCGCCAAAACAATTGGCCAGGCTCCCCTTCCCCAAGCATCGTGGGGGAATCGTTTTTGTTGAATGAATGAGTAAATGAACAAATAAATAAGTCTGAATTAATGAATACATGCTCATGAGACCATCTGTGAAGCTACCTTCTAGCCCATAAACAATTAACAGCAATGCAAACAAGGCAGAGTTGCCACGAAGTCTTGTCTGTTTTGCCACAGAAATATCAGAACTACCTTTTACAATCCTCAGTTTGGTAAGCACAATTTACTTCTTGTAGCACTTTTTTTCTTTTGCCTGATGAGTTTTAAACTATTCAGAATCTAAGTGTTCATGTTGAATGAGGCAGCAGGGAAGAGAAAAAATATCTGGGAACAGGGCCTAATTGTCTTTAACTCGCTGGAGGTGCTCTGCCTTTGGACTGCCAGCAGTGTTCCTGGGTCCTCTGAGCTGGCCAAGACTTTGTCTCTTATACCTCACTGCCTCCTGGAGGCAAGGACAGGGATGTCTACAGACAGTTACCACCCTTACAGCCGCTTCCATTGCATTGACACCAGTCATTCTTCTCTTGCTCATAAAGATCGAAGTATTAAGTGTTATTTTGCTCGTGGTCATATCCAATAATAAATGCCAGAGAGAATAAGCGAAGACATAATCCCTGTTTTGCAAGCTCGGTGTTACTCTAAGAGACAGAGTTTCTTTGATAACTCTCATGTTGATAATTATTAAGCATTCGTTATTCATTCATTCACTCAATAAGTCCATATTAAGTGCCGTCCAGACTAAGCCTTTTGCAATGAGCTGGTGAAACAAGGAATGAGACGGACACGATCTCTGTCCTCATGGGGCCCACAGCTCAGTGAGGAAAACAGTAAGAAAATAAAAGAAATAATCAGACTCTCAGACAGAAAACAATGGCAGAGACACTGGGTGGTGAAGGAAGGCTGTGTAGTGGGCACTGTCATGCTGCCCTGATCCCCTTTCAAAGAAAGACTTCATGCCTAGGAATATTGTCAGCTCTCGGCCTTCGGCTGTCAGCCTTTCATGGATGGCCTCAGCTGCAGAGAGTCACCTCCCTAAAGTCACATCCTTCTCAGCAGGAGGAGGAACACTCATTTAAGACTGATGAATGAGAGTATAAAGGCCTGGAAACAGCTGACAGCTGCAGGACCATTCCAGCTCCAGAGCTCCCCGTGTGGTCGGCAAAGGCTGTGCCTGACCTGCATTGCTCCATGTCTCCCGTCCTCTCTGGAATTCCTGAAGAATTCTCCTCACTCCCACAGGGGTTGAGCCCAGGAGTAGACTGTAATAAACATCCTTCATACTAAATTCCATCTCAGAGTCTGCATCTTTGGAAAAGCACAAGTTGACTCTTGAAGGATAGGCAGGACCCAGTCATTCCAAGAAGTAAAGAAAGCTGTTCAGATTGGGGGCAAAATAAAGTTCCAAATCACTGAGGCATAAGCTACCTGGTACGTGTGTTTGGGACAGAGTGAGAAATAGAGCCATTAGGAGATGGAATTTGAGATGCACGCAGGGCTGTGCAGATTATGACAGGGGCTTAGATTTCATTCCAAGTGTGTGAGGAGACAAATGAAGGGTTGTATGCTAAGAAGCAACAAGATCTAATATTTATTTTTAAGACATGACTCTAGTGGCTTGCTCTCTGCAAGACTGTTGTAAGCACTGGGAATATAAAGCTGTTGCAATATACAAATTGGACAGATAGCAACTCTTTAAGATTTGCTCAAAAGATAACTTTGCAGGGCAAAAAGGGGGAAATGCCTAGCAGCTAATGAACACCTAGTAAGAGCTAGCCCTGACAAACCTTTCAATGTAGGTATAATTACCTTCATGTAACACAGACAGCAATGGAAACAAAAAGAAAGAAAGTACCCCAAATTCACACAAGTAAAAACAGACTAGGAATATGAGTTCAGGTCGTCTCCGGGCTCCGCAGTGAATTACTTCCTGTTTATGAGTGTTATAGTATTATTATTATATATTACACATATTCTTAGTATATATAGTATTAAATGAGTACAGTATAAGTATTATAAGATATTATATCTATGCTAAACCCAGTGAGAATCACAGGCAATTAAGTGATCAATTGCTACCATTCTATATAATCCCCATCCTATCAACATCTGAATTTGCCCCCAGATAAGCATCAGGTCTTAGAGGGAAAAAGAGACCAAATGCAGCTGATGGTATCCCAGTTCCATTTTGTGTCCTGAAGAATTCCTGGCAGCTTCCCTCCTGGCGTATTCCCCTCCAGACTGTTTCATGAGAAAGTCCTCCCCTGTGGACTGCTGATTGGAGGCACAAATCTGTGGTGTATATGAATCCAATTACAAACAACTTTGGCTATTCAGTGTATCCTGCAATTCCACCCATTGTAATTCAGTGTAAGTGGCTGAACTTTCAAGAAAGACTCCCACTGCTTCCCCTTGATCTGGAACAAGATAGCAAAGCAAATGTCTGCAACAGAAGGGCTTTACAGTATGATGATGTGAAGGTCAGGAGAATGTAATTCGCTCGCTCTGCCATCCTCCCAAGGATTACACAATAAAGATTTCTAACACGAATATTGTAAAAGGGCAAGGGCAAGATGAATGTCCCATCTTCTTAAACACTTCTGGGAAAAACCAAGGTCATCGATGCATTATATTACTTCAGGGAGTGAGATTCCTGCATAACAGGAAAGGACACAATAGGAAAATTCTGGCCCCAACTCTTTGGCCCCAAGAAAAACCAGTCAGTGCATGCTCTTTCCTTTACTAGATAACATTACTCCTCTTGTGTTCTGCTTTTGTTATCTTTTGAACAAAACTGCATCTAAAATCATGAGCAGGTCACCCTGGAAGCAGAAGAAATATCCTGTGGCCATTGCAATGTTTCAACTAGTTTCAAAGTCATCATTAATTATAGGGAAGGGGGTGGAGGAAAAAAAATCCTTGAGGCATCTTATTGTATAGAATATACGCAGAGGACAAATCCAAAAAATCCTTAAATTGAAGTAAAAAGGCAAGAACCAGGAAATAACCATATTCAACTTGCTGAGATTTCTGAATGTATTTTCATAAGTTAGTCAATAATTTCCTAATTTTCCAGAACAGCAGATTCTCTGGTCCAGATGGACATCTATTCCTGGGCTGAGCTGCTCTTTTAGAAGTATGTGTGTTTTTTAATAAACAGTTTTAAAGGTTATTCACTGATTGTTAATACACTATCTACAAACAAGAGTGTAATCAGTAGAGTACAGCTTGACGAAGTTTCACAGAGTAAACATTCTCATATTACCAGCAACCAGACCAAGCACCATAAACCCCCTTCACACACACACCAGTCTCCACCCTCCTTCACCTCTTTCCCAAACACAATATCTTATATCACCATAGGTTAATTTTGCCGTGGTTTTGAACTTCACATAGATGGAATCACATACTCTGTGCTCTTTGGTACTTAACTTCTTTTACTCAACATAGGTTTGTGTGGTTCATCCTTGGTGTTACAGTAAGGGCAGCTCATTTGCATTACTATAGTGCACTCTTACTTATGACCATACAATATCCACCGTACTGCGGCACCAAAGAAATTAACTCTTTTAACTTCTTTTTCCAACATTTATCTTTGTGTTTTTAAACACTTATATTTTTATTCCTTAATTGATTGTTTTTAAGGATTATCTATTGATTTTCTTCCATAGAAAAATAAAGTTTTAGGCCTTTTACACTGTTTTCCTACTGGCCCCCCACATACATTTCACCTCTAACTCTTTCATGATGTCACTGAACTCAACAAGGGCTTGTTTTTGCCTTCAAGTGGCAAAACCAAAAGAGACAGACAGTAGTTTGTAGCAAAGAAATCAGAGGTTTATTTCAGGAAATGGCGCCAAGCCCAGAGACACAAGTGAGCTGTCAATCAAGGATCTGGTTCCCAGATAGCCTCTAGAGGATAGGTTATATAGGGGAAAACTCATTAGCAGCTAAGGGAGTTGAGGTTGTGGGCTCTACTGATTAGTCAGGGCTAGGGTAGGAGGCATCTGATCATTGCATCTAGTCCTGATGTCAGTCATGGCATCGTTCTGTCCGGTTTCAAGGGGATGCTGGTAAGGTTGTTCCGTCTGCATGGGTATAGAACTGCAAACTATCTTTAATGTGACCAAAACTCCGTTTATGTGGTCAGCAGACCTGAGGCTTTGTTTCTAAGACTGTCTGATGCTAACCTACAAGCTAATGATTGAGGGAGTGGTCGTGCAGTGTGCAGAAGGATAAGCAAAGAAAAGAAGCAAGTGAGACCATGGCCAGTCTGAATCAAGGAGAAAGAAAAATCGTTTCAAAGAACTGAAGGTTTGCATGGTTATAATAATAGAGCTTGATCACAATGTTGGTTCTATCAGTAGGTACTGTTTACATTATTACTATGCAATTATTATTCACAAGTGAAACCAATAGTATACTATGCTTGTTTCCTTTCTTATGCAAAATTTTGTTTTCCCTAAAGTTCATGATTGCCTTTATTTTTCATCTGCTTAGTTTTCTGTCACCAGTTTTTCACAGACTCTGATGGAATTATAAAATTCCTTTCAAAAAGGTCCAACTCCTTAGAGAATCTATCGATACTGTATATTCCTTTAGAAGTTTTGGGGGAGGGGGACTGGCGGTTAGTTTTACTTTTGTTTTTTGAAAAAAGGTCTCTATATTCCTGCTCACTGAGGATCCTGAACAGCTATCACACTAAGAAATCCCTTCATTATTATCCTAGGAATTCCTTTACTCCTTCTCAGAGTTGGATCCCATGTCTCCAGAATCTTACATTTATTTCTTGATGTATTTTCTTGCTTGTTGGAGGAAATCATCCAGTAGCTACCTGAACATAAATATTTTGAGACCTCTCATATCTGCATTCTACCTGCACATTTGACTGACAGTTGGGAAGCATATATATGGATGTCTAGGTTAGAAGCCACTGCTCAGCTTTGAAGATATTGTTCCCTTTACTTCCAAGTTTGCTGCTGAAAAGTGGTATCTCATTGTAATTCTTGATCCTTTGATGTGTGACCAGTTTTCTCTTCTCTGAAAACATCTAGCATCTTCTCTTTTTACCCCTGGTGCCCTGAAATTCCATGGCAATGTGCCTTGATATAGACTCATGTGCTGAGTACAGTGAGTCTTTTCAATCTGAAGATTCAAGACCTTTGGCTCTCAATACATATGTGATTTTTTAAAATTCTTCACTTTTTGTGTTTCTCTTAGTTAGGAGTTGGACCTACTGGATTGATTCTTTAATTTTCTCGTATCTCTCCTACTATCGATATCTTTGTTCTTTTGTTCTTATTTCTAGAAGAGTCCCTCAACAAAAATTTAACATTTTTTTCAAGATCTTTGTTCTCCTATCCTTTTTAAAAATAATATTATACTTTATTTCAATGAAATGTCTTTTCTTTCTGAAAATATTAATTACATTGTTTTTAATGAAGGTACCTTCTGCTCACTTCACTATCACCATATTTATCAAGTACATTTTCTCCCAGTATTTGCTTTGATATTTTTCATTCAGGAATAGAAGCTCTCCTCAAAAGTCTGGAGATTCCTGCGCATCCATTGACATTTAAGAGACAGGCAATGAAAAGCTGATTATTGGCACTTCTCTGTGAGTACGTGGGGCTTCATCGGAAGGTAACTGGGTGAAAATTCAACTAGTTCAATAGAGGTCTTTTCTCCTGGAGTGGTGAATTACTCCCAAGAAAAATCTCCCACCTCTGCCTGGGGAGTACAAACCTGACTGCCTATGTCTGGAAATTGAGGAGAGGAACAGGATTAGATTGGGAATTCTCTCTCGTTAGTTCATTTTAATGACTGAAGCTCTTCCATGCTCCTGTGTCCTCAATCTGGGCCCCCTCTGAATTTCTCCAGAGACAAATTTCCTTTCTCCAGATGCTATTGAGAAGAATCCATTACTTGATTCTTAGGAGTGGGGAAGGGTACCTGGGAATAAAACTATATATTACATATATATTAATAGGAGTTTTTTTGGTTTGTGTTTTGCTTTATATATATATATATATTTTTTTTTTTTTCTAGATTCTCTCCCATCCAAGTACTAACCAGACCTGACCCTGCTTAGGAAAAGAGTTTTTTAACTGGCGGGTGGTTCATTAAATTTTGGGGAGGCTGAAGAACTAGGCTCCAGACTAATAATCTTCTATAAGTATGCCCAAAACTGCCCCGACAGAACAGGCCTGACGAGGAAATCTTCACAGACTGCTACCCTACTGAGTAGTAGATGATCACTGCTCCCATCACCACCTCCACCAATGACAATACTATATAAGAGACTTGACCTTACAACTGCTGGTTGACTGCTTCCACTAAAAGCTTAAGTCCTCTGCTTCAAAACTGAAACACACACAGATCTCTCCTCAGCTCACTTCTGAATTACAATTTTATATGTTTCTGATTGTCACAGCCAGGTCGCATGACTAGTTATAAGGGAATCTGGGAATTAAGAATTCAGATTGGGGAAGCAAGACTCATAACTTCACATTTCCCTAAACACAGGAAAGCTACTCAATGACTATGGACAGTCATAAACATGAGCATTATCCTGTACTGAAATGATTTTTCACATCTGTCTTTAGAGGTATCTACAGGCACCAATTTTCAAGTCTGTCTCAGCTTCTGTAGCAAAAGTTGGCTTGCTTCTTATTAAAATTTCCTTCCCCAGGAACTCAGTTCCAGTTTTCCTGTCTGCCCATCCAGTTGCCACACATCCATCTGCTTTCCACCCTCTTAATATCTGTTGACATCCTTAATTTGCTACTGTTTTCTCTCCTATGCTCCTTGTCTCTGTAGGTTTATAATTTTTCTGTTCCTCTTCCATCATTTTAGTGGGGTTCAGGAGGGAGCAGAAATCAATACGCAATATATTTAATCATAATTAAAGGTATCTTTTGTGTAGCTATGAAGGAGAATATATGCACCAAGGTGATTTATTGATTAATGTGCCAGAAAATCTTTTGAAACTTTTAAAATTTCTCAATGGGCTCAAACACATCAAGACTCCCATCCTTACATGCTGACTTTCTCACACTTGGGCAGGAAGTCAGTCCTGTATGTCTTTAAGAAATAAACTTATTTTGATTAGAATTTTATGTATTTTAGTAGTAAAAAAAAAAGGAGAAACTGACAAGGTGGTTCCTTCTTTGTTTTTAGCACATGGTGGAGAAAGGTAACTCTAGTCTCCTATCCCTACAAGATTTCTCTCCCTAGATTCAATGAAAGTCTCGAGAAAGAATTCTGATTGGCTGGCTTGGGTCATGCACTTACCACAGTGATCAAGGGACGTGCGTATCTATGACTGGTTCAGCTTGACTTACTCTGTGATTAGACCATGGGTCCATCACCACAGTAGGTTGGGGGAGTGGAGCAAGACATTTTGAGGCAAGTGGCAACCTAATTTGTGTACACTATACTGCTGAGTGATGGATATTTCTAGATATCATGTGACCATGACGAGATATAGACATGAAAATGAACTTGCAGTGGACTAAATAATGCCCCCAAGACATATCCACACCTTAATTCCTGGAACCTGTGAGTGTTACTTTATATGGCAAAAAGAGGGTAGGGGGAGGGAATGTGTAGATGTGATTAAATTAAGGATTCTGAGATGGAAGATTATCCTGCATCATCTGGCTGAGCCCTAAATACAACTAAATATGTCCTTATAAACAGGAGGCAGAAGGGGACTTGACACACATACAGAGGAGAGAAATGCAATATGATGATGGAGATAAAGTTTCGAGTGATGCAGCTACAAGTCAAGAAATGCTAATAGCCACCAGAAACTGGAAGAGGCAAGGAATGAATTCTCCCCTTGAGCCTCCAGAAAGAGTGCAGCCCTTGGTTTTGACTCAATAAAACTATGGAAGACTACTTTATTCCAGAACTGTGAGAGAATAAATTTCTCTTGTTTTAAGCCACAAGGGGTGTAGTAATTTGTTACAGCTGCAACTAGAAACTATTACAGATTTTGGTACCTACTGTAACAAATCCTAAAAAGGCAGAAGTGGCTTTCCAATTGGGTAATGAGTAGAGGCTGGAAGAATTTTGAGACTCAAGGCAGAAAAAGCAAAGATTGCTGTAAACAAATTGTTGGTAGAAATGCGAACATTAAAGTCACTGTTAGTGAAGTCACAGAAAAAATAATGAGGAACATGTTATTGAAAACTGGAGGAAAGACAGCTCTTATTATATGGTGGAGAATGCTAAACTGAAATGGATCCTACAACTGTATGGAAAGCAGAACTTCTAAATCATAAATATAGACATTTAGCTGAAGAGATCTTCAAGCACAGTAGTAACGGTGCAACTTGTTACTCTTGCTACTTAAAGTAAAATGTGAAAGGAAAGTGAAAAAAAGGAGGAAGAACCATTAAGCAAAAAAGAATCAGGACTTGATGACTTAGGATATTAACAGTCTATCCAGATTATAAAAGTTCCTAAAATTAGGAGATAGGATAGTCACTGTCAGGAAATCATGCTCTGAAGAGAAGGTCAAGAGTGTGATTGGACAACCTTTGGCTAGTGCAAAAAAGATTAAGCATGCAACTCATGAATCCCCTCAACCATCTCCCCTGAAGCCTGGAATAGAGATCCAGAAATATCTGTGGAGAACCTTGTTTTCTAATGGCATAAACACCTATGACATATACTGGAGAGTCACAGATTTTTGAGAATGTTATATTAAGAGAAACACTGGCAGTTTGGACTGAAAGGGACAGAGAGAGCACAAAATGAAGAAAAGCTATAGAAATCTCAAAATTCTACAGGCGAGAAACAGGCTCATAAAACTATTTCGCTACAAACATATACTACTTTAAAAAGAAAAAAAAAAAAAAAAGGAAATGATTCCCAGGGTGGAGCCTCTGGCTGAGAAGACAGAACCATGAGCCACAAAGGATTACTTCAAGGCTTTGAAACCTAATAGAATTTGTCCTGCTGGATTTTGAAATTGCTCAGAATTCATAACTCCTTTCTTTCCTTCATTTTCTCCCTTTTGGAATGGAAATATCTATGACTGTTATCCTATGCCTGTCCCAGTACCGTATTTTAGAAATAAATAATATGTTCTCTAGTTTCACAAGTCCACAGACAGAGAGAAAATTTTCCTCATAATGATTTAGATAATGAAATTTGAGACTTGAGCTGTGATATTTAAATGAGATTTTTGGACTAGAGTCGATGTTGTAATGGGTTGAAACAGGCCAATGTTGAGATGGGGTTGATTATTGTGGGATGGATGTGAATCTTTGAAGGCCAAAAGGTAGACTGCAGTAGGCTGAATAACCCCCCACCAAAAAAATAAAAATCTTCATCTAATTCCTAGAACCTGTGAATGTTATTGTTTATGTTTAATAAATAAATAAGTAAGTAAGTAAAAGGACTTTGCAGATATGATAAGTTAAGAACCTTGAAATGGAAAGACTGTCCTGGATTAACAAGGTGAGGTCTAAATGCAACCACATGTATCTTTATAAAAGATTCCCGTTGTAATAAGAGTAAGACTTAACCACAGAGAAGATAATATGAAGACAGAACAGAGAAAGAGAGATAGGAAGATGCTACCCTGCTGGTCTTGCAGATGAAGGAAGGAGACATGAGCCAAGAAATCTAATAAATTCAGCTCTAGAAATTGGAAAAGGAAAGAAAATGGATTCTTCTCTAGAGCCTTCAGAGGGAATGTGGCTCTGCTGATACTGTGATTTAACTTCATAAGAGTTATTTCAAATTTCTGGCTTCCAGAACTATATGATTAAAAAAATTCTGTTGCTTTAAGCCACCAAATTTGTTGTAATTTGTTACAGCCATCATAGAAAACTAATACAGACTTAACTATTTCTGAGAACAAAATAATCAAGAGGAAGAAAGTATACTCTAGTGGAAAGGAATCTAACAGAAACTAGATGCCCTGGGCATCCTCAAGTCAAGGAACTGCTGTTGATACCTATGTGACCATGGGCAGAACACAATTTCTTTACCTGTAAACACAAAGTGATAACACCTGACTCATGAAGGCTTGGGAATTTGGCAAATAGAAATTTGAGTTCTGGGAAAAGATTTATTTTCTTCATCTAAGGCCAGGGATTTCAATCACCTAGGTGAGCTCATCCATTCATTCCAACCTAAATGTGCTTTGCTACCAAAGACTAGACACAATGTGTTATATCTGCCAGGCATGATCAAATGAAACTTAAAAAAAAAAAATTAACCTTAAAAATTAAAGCCACTTAAGTGACAGTCACTGTTCAAAAAATCTGTAAAATGATTCTTTGAGAATTTTTTTCAAAGCCAATTTCACCAAACAAGGAAACACATAAATAGTTCACCAATTCAAACTAAGCCTTTGATTTGGCTCCAAAAGAGTGTTCCCCAGCATAATTTCCCACCTTATTCGCAAGACTTGGTTATGAAAGTGTTTAGAGTATTTCCAAAAATGAAATCTATCCTCTAAGGATTACAATTTGCTAACATCAAAAATGTTCTTTAAAAAATATTTCTCTGAAGGTCATTCTAAAAAGAGTTCCAAAGAACGGTAAATCACTCCAATGAGTTTCGTGTTCCCCAAAGAGACTGTGAGGGACATGTGCTCCTTCATCTGTCCTGAGAAGCAGAAGACTCTAGCAGAAAGAACTTGAGCACAGACACCTTAGAATCCAGCTCCACTACCGACCTGCTACGTGACCTTGAGTGAATCATTTGCCTTGTCTGCGCCTGTCTCCTCTTCCAAAAAATAAACATAATATCTTAGATGACCACGTAATTTATTGTCAAACCTGGGGCACTTTGAAAAATAAAAAGGGGCTCTTCTAATACTTGCATCAGGACAACAGGCAAACCAGGACACCCAGTCATCCTAATTCCCAATACGTTTTAGGGACTTCATAAGGATTAAGTATTAAGTAATACAATGAGCTCAAAAAGTATGATTAAACAGTAGCCCTATACAACTTGTATCAGGTTTTTAAAAAAAAGCCATTCACTTGTTGGTGATCCTGGTCTGCTCCAATGGCCCTTGCTTTCAAATGCCTTTTATTTACAGATCTGTGCAGGTCTGGCACCATGCTGAGTCTGCCGTGATAAATGGGTGTGTGTTTTACACTGACTTCTTGGCAGGGTTACTGACATGGCCTCTCCTCCCTCCATCTGCAGGATACCAACGCAAAGTGGCAGGTTTCCCTTTGAGCCTCACCAGAGAGGAGGCAGCACAATGTCTATTTATCACTTGCTCTCCATGCACAGAGCTGACCATCCAGTGCAGTTTGCAGAGTTGAAACAGGCTGAATGTGAACACTTTGCTCTCAAGTAGTTGAACTTTCTCAAGAGAAGTCAATTAAACCCAAGTATATCTACACCTCTAATAATACACAGAAACTCACAGGTCTACATTTCACCCTGGGATGATAGAAATTTCTTTAGAGAAAAAAAAGCTATTAATAATTCAAGTCCTAAATAAGCTATTATACCCTTTAATGCTGGTACCTACTTCAGGAACAAATATATATTTCTGTCTTAACATAATATGTTTTCTCTGATATGCTCCCATACCTGACCGATCTTTTGGCTACTTAGGCCTCTGTGAATGAACTGCAGTATAAATAATAAAACCAGTTACAACGATATACTGTAAAAACGAGGAGCATAAACTCAGGTAACAGTCTACCCGAATTTGAACCCTGCCACTTATTAGCTATGTGAGCTTGGGCAAGTATCTGAACCTCGCTGTGCCTCAGTTTCCTCATCTATTAAATGGGAATATGGAATAATAATAGTACCTAACTGTTCAAGTTGCTATAAAGAACAAATGAGTTAAACCAGCCACTTGCGCATAACTAGCATTATATACGTTTTTTGCTAAATTTTGTGTTTTTTTAATAATAAAATTGCAACAGCATCACAATAATATGAGCTGCCATTTCTTAGGTCCCTACTGTGAACTACGGCTTACTTCACTAGGCTTTTCATTTTTCCCGACACCAAAACATCATTCCAACACCAATTTTCTAATTCTCTGGCCCAAACTAGGTATCCTACAATTCAACTCAATTCTGACACTAACTACCTGGAGTTAGAGCAGACCTCACAGGTTAAAGGCTCAGTCCCACAAGATAGCCCCCGACTCAGATGCCAGCTATAAATGGGGTCCCCAGACTGCCCTCGCTTCTACCCAGCTGATAACTTCCCAGGTTCCCAGACCCCTCCTTAGTTTCAATAATTTGTTAAAACTCACAAAACTCAGGAAAGTGCTACGTTTACTATCACGGTTTGTTATCAAAGATACAAATGAAGTTCCGGCCAAGATGGCGGAGTAGGTAAACGCTGTGCTCGCCTCCTCTCTCAACCACATCAAAGTTACAATTAAACTTCAGAATAGCCATCACTGGAAGTCGCCTGAAGTCTAGCTGGATAGAAGTCCAGCTAGAGACACACAGAAGAGACAAGTAAGGCAGATGAAGTCACATAATGGGCTGATCCCACACCTGCATGTGGTGGCTTAGAAACAGGAGGGATATCTCGACTACAGGGGTCCCCACTGTGGAAGCCCCATACTGGGCTTCCCAGCCCAGGGTTCCCAAGTGCAGAGAAGAGAAGTCCCCACAACTTCTGGCTGTGAAAACCTGCAGAAATTGTGGCTGAGTGAGATGAAGGGCCTCTGGAGTAGCAGACCTTCCTCTTAAAGGGCCGGCGCGCAGACTTACTTGCTGACGGACTCGCTCGCTCTGAGCTCCAGTGCTGCGGCAGCAACTCAAAAGTTGTCAGGGACATATGGGGAGGAACTGAATTGTCTGGCTTCAGGGCGAGGGCTGGAAGGGCAGCTTTCTCCCAGACAGAGGTGCTAGCAGGGGGCATTGTTCTTTTGTTGAGCTTTCCCGTACAGGGTGTACAGACCCAGGCGGCCGCCATACCTGAATCTCCAGCAATGTAGCTAACACTGGTTGCCCCGCCCTGGAGATTCCCTGAGACCCTGCCCCTCCCAATGTCCGGACCCACCCAAGCTGCTTCTGGTGGATTTTCCATACAAATGGCCTGTCTTGGCTCATGCTGCAGACTTTCCTAAAATTTCTCAAAGGTTTACAAAACCTAAACAAGCTCTGACCTCAGCGTGCCCTGTATCTCTCGCTGAGAGCCCCAAGCCCGGCACTAGCAGCAGCCAGCTTCGGTTTGCAGCTTAGCCTCTTGAGGCATCTCCAAGCCCAGCATGGGTAGTGGCCATCTGCGGATTGCTTGGTGGCTCATGTCAAGTGGCCCCAGGAAGGGCACAGGCTACAGGTGAACTTGGCCTGCAGCAGGATCCCTCCCAGGAGGCCCTGGCCTGCATGCCTAGTGGCTGGCTTCCATCTGAACCAGAGTACCACCAGGGGGCACAGCTGAGGAGACACACCCAAAAAGCAAACAGGGCAGGCACCAGAATCCTGCTAAAGCAAACTCTGCTCTATAGAGGCAGCCCCTGCACAACAGCTTCTTTACCAGTCACGGCCAGTCATCACAACCAATCAGCCCGAGGGTCAATTACTCCCATTGATGAACAACAGCAACCAAGGCTCAACTACAACATGAAGGCACACACACCCATGCAAAGGACATACTTGGAGCACCCAGCTCAGAACTAAGGGACTGGGTCCCACAGCACACCTACTATATTAGGCCACTCTATTAAGACTGAGAGATATAGCAGCCCTACCTAATACATAGAAACAAGCACAAGAAGACAGCCAAAATGGGAAGACAAAGAAACATGTCCCAAACAAAAGAATAGAACAAAACTCCAGAAAAAGAGCTAAGCAAAATGGAGACAAGCAATCTACCAGATTCAGAGTTCAAAATAGTTGTTATAAGGATGCTCAGTGAACTCAGGGGAAGAGTAGAGAAACTCAGTGAGAACTTTAATAAAGAGATATAAAACATAGAAATAAAGATAGAATACATAAAGAATCAGTCAGAAATTAAGAACACAACAACAGAAATGAAGAATAACTTAGGAGAGATTAACAGTAGATTAGATGAAGAGGAGGATTGAATCAGCAATTTGGAAGGTAAGGTAGCAGAAAACACAATCAGAACAGCAACATGAAAAAAGAATCCAAAAAATTGAGGATAGTTTAAGAGGCCTCTGGAATAGCATCAAGTATACCAACATTTGTATCATAGGGACACCAGATGGAGAAGAGAGAGATCAAGGAATTGAAAACCTATTTCAAGAAATAATGACAGAAAATTTCTCTAATTTGGTGAAGGAAATAGACATTCAAGCCCAAAAAGTACAGAGAGTCCCAAATGAGATGAACCCAAAGAGGTCGACACCAAGACACATCATAATTAAGGTTAAAGACAAAGAGAGAATCTTAAAAGCAGAAAGAGAAAAGCAGTTAGTTAACTATAAAGAATCTCCCATAAGAATGTCAGCTGATTTCTCAACAGAAACTTTGCAGGCCAGAGGGCTTGGCATGAAATATTCAAAGTGATGAAAAGCAAGGACCTACAATCAAAATTACTCAACCTGGCAAAGCTATCACTTAGAATTGTAGCACAAATAAAGAGGTTCCCAGATAAGAAAAAGCTAAAGAAGTTCATCACCACCAAGCCAGTATTACAGGAAATGTTGGAGGGACTTCTTTAAGAAGAAAGAAAAAGGAAAAATAAGATTAAAAATATGAATAATAAAGAGGCAATAGCTACGCATCTAGCAACAATACTTTGAATGTAAATGGATTAAATGCTCTAATCAAAGTTAGGGTGACTGAATTAATAAGAAAACAAGACCCTTACATATGCTGCCTGCAAGAGACTCACTTCAGATGAAAAGACACACACAGACTGAAAGTAAAAGGTTGGAAAAAGATGTTTCATGAAAATGGAAACAAACAAAAAAGCTAGGGTAGCAATACTTATATCAAACAAAATAAACTTTAAAACAAAGGCTATAATAAGAGACAAAGAAGAACCCAGTAATCCCACTTCTGGGATTTATTTGAAGAAACCCAACATACTACTTTGAAGGGACATGTGAATCCACATGTTCACTGCAGCATTACTTACAATAACCAAGATATGGAGGCCACTCGGGTGCCATCAATAAATGAGTGGATAAAGAAGAGGTGGTACATATATAAAATGGAATATTACTCAGTCATTAAAAATAATGAAATCTTGCCATCTGCAACAATATGGATAGACCTAGAGGGTATTGTGAAAGACAAATGTCACATGTAAATCTAGAGAATAAGGTAAACAAACAACAGAAACAAGCTCATAGATACAGAGAGCATTTGATGGTTGTCAGATTGAGGGGTTGGGGGATGGGTGAAGGAGGGATTAAGAGGTACAAATTGGTAATTACAAAATAGTCATGGGGATTTAGAGTATAGCATGAGGAATCTAGTCAGTAGTATTACAATAACTATACATGGTATCAGATGGGTACTGGATTTATCAAGGTGATTACTTTATAAGTTATATAAATATCTAATCGCTGTGTTGTACACCTGAAACTAATTTAATATTGTATGTTGACTGTAATTGAAAAAAATAAAAATTTAATTTTTTTAAAAAAAGGATACAAATGAACAGCCAGATGAAGAGGTATGCAGGGTGAGGTCTGGAAGGGTCCTGGGTGCTGAACCTCCTGTGGAGATGGGGTGTGCCCCTCTTCCAGCTTGGGGATATGTTCACCAACTTGGAAGCTCCCTCATTCCTCATCATTCCAAGAATTTTTTTTTTATCAAGGTTTTATTGTGCAGGCATGATTAAATCATTGGCCATTAGTAGCCGAATTCAGTCCTCAACCTTTCTCCCCTCCCTGGAGGTCAGGGGTGAGGTTGAAAGTTCCCACTCTAATTATTTGGTTGGTTTTCTGGCAACCAAGTCCCATCCTAAAACTCCCTGGAGACTAACCTTATCATAAGCATCTCATTAGCATACAAAAACACTCCCATCGCTAAGGAAGTTCCAAGGGTTCTAGGAACTCTGTGTCGGGAACTGGAGTCTTGTTCCATTCTTTGAGTATATTATGTCATAATTATTCCCTTTTGAGGATGAGAAAACTGTCTCTGAAAACTGACTGACTTGCCCCAGGTCACACAGCTGGTAGGTGACAGAGCTGGGAACTGGTCCCATGTAGCATCTGTCTGATTTTAAGGCCTTCTGCTCTTTCCTGGATACCAGGCACAGGGGTTTAATGCAGGCCCAAAGTCTGCTAGAAAAGAGGAATGTGTCCAAAAGAAGCAGGCTGTCTCACTCTGATTTGCCCTGAATTTGGCCCCATGGACTCACGCCTTGCCACCATGCAGAGAGACAGCTGTAACTAAAACTGCAAGAGCCATTCACTCCAGTAACTCACTGTGGCACGAGAAATACAGTGGCGGCCCCTTCTTGGGTACTGAGTTTGATGCAAAAAGAAGAAAGCAGCTTTCTCTTCACCTCACAGAGGCCCAGCACCCAGAGTGGGAGCTGAGGAAGCTGCAGGCCTGGCTGTCGAGTAAGAGAAAGACAGCTGCAGAAACAGCACAGCTGAGTCTGGCCAAAGACCACAGCCCCTCAGGGACCTGTTGACAACCACAGTAGCAGACAAAAGAAACAAAATCCCAGGAAGCCCCTGACCACACAAGTGACCAGATTTATTCATGAGTACATGAAAATTTCTTGCCAAGACCCTGCAAAATGCTTGGGGGTTACTTTAAGGAATAGGCGCTTATGTAAGAAAGAAGAAGCAAGAGCCAGTGAAATCATAGTGGTGATTCCATTTGGTCCCACAGGCAGACACATGCTGGGCTAAGATTAAACTCAACCCCAGATTCAATTTCAGAAGAGCAACCTTTGATGCTTTCTCCCCTTACTTCTATAAAACTTCAGAGCCAAGAGACGTATGATTAATTCAATTGTTTTTTTGCATTTAAATCAAGCCCTCCAAAAACATGTTTTATTAAATCCAGACAAATGGTCTGTAGGTAGAGATAGCATCTGAGTGAAGTAGGCTGGGATCGAAGAACCAAGTCCTATTTAATTACAGTATGACCACAAGTGGACTTTGTCACTTTGTTAGGGCTGCCATGACAATCTTCATTTAGGTTAATCTATTTATTTTAACACTGTAACCGTAACAATGAATAATAAAAATGCTGCTCCAGATAACACAAGAGAACAATGAGAGGTTTATTAGCATCCTCCTCAACATCCAAGAGTAAAGAGGAAACTGGAAATTTTGCCTACACTGATGGATCTATCAGTTAAGGACAGAAAGAGCTGCTCACTTAACAGGATCATTCTGGAGTCTCAGCTCATCAAAAGGGTGCTAAAAGAAATAAATAGTTACCTGGGGAAATATGGGAGAACTGTGAATGTACACTCTGTTGGCATTTTTTCAGGTTCAGTTTCATCTCAACTTAATAGCCACCGCCATTAAGCAACCCTTTTTAAGTTCAGTTGCATCTTGAGTGAAGTCAGCTACCATCATGAGGCAAACATTAGATATGGGACATGTGTCGATACAAAAATGATTTGCTCTATTAATTGTCACACAGATGTAGAACAAACTCTGGACCAGCTTGAGTCTATCCAGGTCAGCTTGTTTCATCTTCCCTTCACATCCCCTCCCTTCTAATCTCTTGTCCGTCAGAGAAAATTCTCAGTTCTCTCTCGTCTTTCTCCTGCTCCCCAAGGGCTGTGTTGGCAGAAATGTAGGCTCTCACCCTGCTTTGCTTCTTTTCTCTTACAACGCACTCAGAGGAGGACTCGTATTGGCTCAATCCTCTTTCTTAAGGGGACAAATCTAATAAATCAAGCACTCTCTTGGCTAGATCATGTGTTGACCAGTGTAAAGTTACAGTTGTTTCATGGACTATTTCAAGGCCAAATATTCTTCAGCACATAGCTGAACTGTGCTTATGAGTTGCTATTTGCTCCTTTTTCTCTAAGATTGCCCCAGAACTACTTTACAAAGGAAAATTCACACATAGAAACTGGCATATTATGTCATGTTTTCCATCCCAACATTCAATCCACAGATTCACAATCAAGACTCAAGAAATCTCCAATACACTTACTTCAGTGCTGATGACAATGCTCATAGCAGACAATGCACAGAGTGGATTCCAAAGATGTTGGATGATGTTCCTACTACAGAGAGACCAGATCTGCAATGTTGAGTTGTGGAAATCTGACCCCCAGTCATTTACAGGAAATTTCTGGTAACTTTTTAAGGATTTGTTGCAAATGAAGATGGCCACAAACTCTTTAACACTCCTTTAATCAAGAGGCGAGGTCCATTAGCTTGAGGGCATTGAAGTGAAATAAGTCAGAGAAAGACAAACACTGTATGATCTTACTTAAATGAAGAATCTTGAAAGAAAGGAAAGAGAGAGGGAGGGAGGAAGGGAGGAAGGAAGGAAGGAAGGAAAGAAGGAAGGAAGGAAGGAAGGAAGGAAGGAAGGAAGGAAGGGAGGAAG
>NW_006440638.1:28252082-28275066 GCF_000325575.1 Pteropus alecto
GAAAAGAAGAAAGTAAAAACCAAACTCACAGAAACAGAAAACAGACTGATGGTTGCCAGAAGTGGTGGGCTGGGGTGGTGAAATGGGCAAAGAAAGTCAAAAGGTACAAACTTTTAGTTATAAAATAAATAAGTCCCAGGGACATAATGTACAGCATTACATAGGTAACTATAGTTAATAATACTGGATTGTATGTTTGAAAGTTGCTAAGAGAGTAGATTTTAAAAGTTCTAGCCACAGGAAAAACAAAGGTAATTATGTGGTAATGGATATTAACTAAACTTACCGTGGTGATCATTTTTCTGTACATACAAATATGTTGTGTACCTAAAACTAATATAATATGTCAATTATACCTCAATAAAGGAAAAAGAAAGAAGGAAGGAAGGGAGGGAGGGAGGGGAAGGGGAAGGGGAAAGGAACGGGGAGGGAGGAAGGAAGGAAGGGTATATTAATTCTTCCCTTGAAGAAAGAGCACTGGCCTTTTCAACCAATAGAATTAGGCAGAAGTGACAACAGACCAGAAGTCACTTCTGGGTCTCAGTTTTAAGAAGACTGGCAGCTTCTATCTGAAGAGTCTAGGCAGCATAAAGGGGTTGATGTATGAGTGAAGAACCATCTTGAGGGTGAGTCTTCCAGTCTCATCATCCCTTGCCGATGATGTCAAGTGGATCTAAACAAACTGCTCAGCTGAGCCTTTCTCAAGTTCCCAGCAACAACAAAACTATCAAAATAAATAGGTCACTTAAAATTCTTAAGTTTGGGGACAGTTTGTTATGCAGCAATAAATCATTGGAATAGTATTAATTTATCAAAGATGCTTGTCTTGGACATGGAAAGCTTGTTCCCACTGGCTTTTCCTTCTGCTGGGATGGTCTTTTTCTAGGCATTTGCCAGATCAGGTCCCTCTAATCATTCAGGTTGTAGATCAAATGTCTCCAGCTTAGAAAGCACTTCCCCTCCCTCTCTGTCTGAAGCGTGTGCCCCCAACATGCACACTTAAGTCACCCTTTATCCCATCACCCAATTGACATTCTCTTATTTGTTCATTTTTTTTACAAGTTGATAATGGGTCTCCCCACTCCCTTAAGGAGCTTTGTCTTCTCTGTTCATAGCTTTATTTCAATCACCCAAAAGTGCATGGCACACATTAGGTACTCAAGAAATATGTTGACCAAACTAAACGTTTCTTTTTAAAAAGATAAAAAAAAAAAAAAAAAGAAAGTATAAGTTACCATAACACTTGAGGAAACAAAATGAATCTCCAAGAGGAAAAAGTTACAAACTGTGATAAAATTACATTATAATAAAGCAAATAAAAGCTTCTATCCCTCACTTACCTGGTTCTTGTGATTCTTATGTTTCCAAATTAAGAATCTAAAGGAATGTTTTAAAATTTTCTTTCCTGATTCTCCAGAGTAAGACCTTGGACATTAAAATATCATTTACAACAGACATTACTTTATTATCGAGCAATGCTTCCTTCTTAAATAAAACTCATTTTTCTCACCTCAAGACTTCAATTTAAAAGGTGCACTAAGGTGCTATTTTGTTAAGCTAAAATTCTGAAATCAAAGCTATTACCACACTGCCACCTGGTGGCTTGTGCCAACTCTGCGCATCCTTTCGATGTAGAATGGAAATGAAGGGAAATGATCTTGCACCTTGTGATTTTATTTGAGATGCAATGATTCTCATAACGTTAACCTCATGTTATGGTGGCTGAGAGAGGGGAAACGACTGTGACAAACCTTTATCAATACCTCATATGTGCTGCATTACGCAAGGTGTTTGCATAATTTTTCTCTTGTAATACTTGAAATAATCTTAGGATGTTGATACTATCCTCATTTTTGTATATAAGGAGACTTGCATGTAGCAATGTTAAATGTCTTGTCAAACATCTAGTAAATAGTGATTTGGACCCAGTCTGCTGGCCTCCAAGCCTGTTTTCACTGTATCATCTAGCAGAGTTAAATATCTCCAAATTTGCAAAGCCTATAAATTTTAGAGACAAAACTCAAGCCCCAGACTTCTGGCTCCAAAGTTAACTCATTCGATAAACATTTATGCAACTCCTACTATATGCCAGAGATTGTGCTGAATGCTGCAGACAGTCAAGTGGACCATGTCTATCATTGTGTTCTTTCTGCAGTCCAAGAAAGCCAAGCATCACCATTTCTTTCAAAATGTGACCAACATGTCAAAATCGAGTGGGCTCTAATCAACTTTGAATAATATATTCATTCATTCACTCATTCATTCATCCAACAAGTGGTCATTAAAAACCTACTAAAAATGTCATTCTGGGTAAAAGTAGAAGTTGCTCCATTATGGAGCTTATCTCCTAGTTGGAGAGACAGAAATCAATAAAATAATCACAATCAAATGTAAAATGCCCATAGAAGTGAGGACCATATAGGAGAGATGTGGTACGTAAGAGAGTATAATAGGGAAAGTTAACCAGTTCAGGAGGCAAGGAAGTGATGACAAAGCCAAAAGGAGAAGAAGAAATTATGAAGGTAAAAAGGAGAGGAAAGCATTCCATGCAGAGGGATCTGCATGTGCAAAGGCCCTCAGAGAGCTGAGGGAGATTCAATGTGTACGATCATGAATCCAAAAATCCACTGGGCATCTGCCTTACATTAGAAAACAGAAGTGCATTCTGAGCACTTCAGATGCACTTAGAATGTTCTAGAAACCTAAGAAAATTGAAACAACCCCAAAATGCCCATTTTGCAATTATGAACTAACACAAAAAGCCTCACATTTGTGTGGTACTTTCAATTTCCAAAACACATTCATATTATATTTACTCTTCCCCAAAGCAAAGTGTATGGTTGTTCTTACACTCCAGAGGAAAGAAAAGCCCATACGGCAAGTGATTGTCCACATTAGTAGGTAGCCCACATGAAACATTTACTCAATCTCAGTCCAAGTGTCTTCTCGTCATGCTTCCTTGTGTTAAATTGCAGTGTAACTTAGTCCCTGGTTACTGCTAACTTACCACATTGCAATAGACAAATAACCATTTGACACCTAAGTCAAAATTAATTCTGATTTTCCTTTTATTATTGTTCTTGGCCTTCTGGGCAACAGTTTAGTTCGCTGGCCACAATACTTTGGTTAATATTCTGATCTTTAAAACAGTTGCCAGTCTTGTGTTTTCTCGGCTGTCAGATCAACGCTCAACTAGGGAATTTAATCAACAACTGACCAAATTAGTTTAATTAATTTTTCCACTGAATTGCTCAATTCTGTAGTAAATTTTTATCAAATTGATCAGTTATATGAAAGATGAGAAGATATAATGGGATAATTTAATTACTTTTAAATGTAATAGAAAAGTGAGGTTGGAGAGACTAAAAACTGCCATTTGCTATTCTGTAGATTAAATTTAAACCAGTGGTAAATTGCATTCTCCAAAACAGCCACCAGGAAAAAAATCAAACCCTATCATTTATTCTTTCTTTCCTTTCATTTCTTTCTTTTTCTTCCACTCATTCAGTCAACATTAATTTAGTACCTACTAAGTGCCAGACCTGTGTTAAAGAGAATGCTACAGAAATGATTAAGAGGAGGGCACAAGAGTATGCTAGCTAGCAATTTTTGCCTTGCAAAAATATCTTTCATCACTGGCTCTGTGAAAATATATCTTTGAAGATGGCATGATGCTAAATTTTATCAGTAGAGGGCGCTAGAGAGACACTGCAGGAAGAAGGGGATTCTCTGTCAGTTGCAATGCTTTTCAATTTGCTTCTTCTGGTTCCTACCAAGAGCTGCTGCCAGCAGTATGTTGGGAGAACGGCCAGTCACCCTCATCCATATCTATGTTCAGCAACACCTCCAGGACAGTTTTCCAGTGAGTTACAGGCACCCAAGCAGTCAGCTCCCAACTTCAGTCTACTTGTACTCTGAAGGGAAGAGGTGTTTTCTGCTTGCTGGCTTTGCCTTCCCTCTGGTTGTTTCCTGCTTACCTAGCAACTGTAGACCAGCCCTGGCCCAGGGCAATCCACAAGATGTCCCCATACAGTGGACTGCCGCCATACCTTCAACTCAGATCCAATCTCAGCTTATGGAGGGGGTCCCCTTCTCAGCATATCCCTTCCTTCATACTCTTCCTCAGTCCTAGGGTTTTCTTTGGCGTTCTCTTTACTCCTTTCTAGATAATCTCTGATATGGGTAATAATTCTTTTAGCAGTGGTTCTCAAGTAGAGGCCATTTTGCAGACCAAGAGATATTGGCAATGTCCAGACACATTTTCAGTTGTCACAACTGAAGGAGAAGGACGGAGTGCTACTGAGATCTAGTGGGTAGAGGCCAGAGATGCTGCTAAACATCCTGCAGTACATAAGACATTCCCCCCAAATTCAGAATTATCCAGACCCAAATGTCAATAGTGCTGAATCTGAGAAAACCTGCTTCATGATAAATCTTCCTTATTCAAATTACTATGTGGTTTCTTTTTCCTGCTTGGACCCAGACTAAAGCAGATAGAGGGTGAAAAATAAATGAAAGCAGATAAATTGAATTAGACCTTGGTAAGTTTCATCACCAGGCTTTGTCTTAACAGCTCGGTCTGGTCTAAAGAACTCTGCTTTTTTATTTGACCAGATATTACTGATCAATCAGGAAAAACACAAGTGTTGGAGGTTGAGAGAAGGAACTTTTTTTTTAGTTAGCTTGGCATGGAATTTCTTAATGATGAATGGGGAATACATATTTCACGTACTCCAACTGCTCTTCCCTGCCAAAAACAGATGGTGAAAGAGTGGGTAAGGACATTACAATATAACAGCTCACGGATTCATTAACAAAGAGAATTTAAATCTGAAATACTAGAAAATAATAAATTCAAAATATATAAAATACATTTCAAAATCACCTCCTATTAGAGTAACAAGGGCCTTCCAAGATCACTAATCCATGGTACCAAAACCAAGAGGGAAATCCGAGTCATCTGGAGATTTTCAGAAAAATACAGTTTCCGTGGCCTCGGACCATAGCAATTAAATCAGAGTCTACAAAAAACAATAGCGTTCAACTCCTTTATTTTGGACAGGGCCATTGCTAGCCCATAAGATGCCTTTGTGAAAATTAAATTAGAAAAAGCACCCCCTTCTGCACGTGACTTGGCAGGTGGAGAATCTGGGGTTTAGTCAGCTTCCAGCCCCTCAGCCAAGTTCACTTGTGCAGCACACAACATGCATAATTATACATGGGAGTCCCGATTTACAAAATGGAGAACTTGAGGCTCATGGGATTCCATTTCATTTTTTTGCTTATAGTTTATTCTCTGGCTCATTTATTCACTCAATCTTCATTTATTGAGCCCTTGACACATGCCAAGCTCTGTGAAAATGAGACAAATAAGGAATGGCCCCTGCCCTCAGGGAATGTACGTTCCAGATAGAGAATACTTTAACAAAACACTTTTGTTTATGTAATTGCATCTGATCTTCCAACAACATGGAGAGGTAAATAGTAGTATTAGAACTAGAGAGTGTGAGACATGTCCAGAATCACACACAAAATCCAATCCTGAAATGGAAGCAGAGCCCAAGCTCTCAAACCCCAGGGCGCTGCTTATTTCTCAATGCAATATTGCCTGTTCTAGAAAGAAACAGTGATGCCCCGGACTCCATCACCTAAGCAGCCTATCACCTAAATCTGGGCCATCGAAAGTCATTTTCTTCCCTGTTCTCACATCCTTGGGTTTTCTTTCTGATTTGGAATATTTCTAAGATGTATCAGTGAATGCAGATGCTCTCTCGGATCCAAGGACTGCATCAGAGAATGAATGAGAAATTGAAGGGGAAAGTGGGAAAATATGGAAGGTAGTAAATGTGTGCCCTGTTCATGGACAAGGTATCTAGTGTTAATCTCTCCTGAATGAATAAACGGATGAATTAAGAATAAATACATTTTATAGAGCTTGTGCAGTCAGGCCAACCAAACCCTTTTCTGCCTTTAAGAGAAAAGCCAAATGCAACATGGTTTTGCAAATGTCAACAAAAAAGCCTGTGAAACTCTCCAGTTTTAATAATGCAAATTCTTATTTGTCAGGAAGTGAGTGTTTCCCTTTCCACCCTGTTTTGTACTTTCATAGTTATGACATCTTTCACTTCATTGTCAGAAAAGGAATTTTCTTTTACGGTCTGTTTCTTTTTAGGTGGATGATTTTTAAAAAATCCATCCTATTATGCTGTACCACTCCAGTGGTCCAGAATAAACCTTCCAAATCAAGTGTGGACAGTATGCACACCATCCTAGTGATGCATCACAGAGTCACGAAATACGAGAGCTGGGAGAAATCTGAGAAAGTATATGTGTCAGACTCATAGTTTTACATATGCAAGAAACTGAAGCCTAGACAGGTTCCAGGAATCACTGAAAACCCTAAGGCAGGTGGGTGTCAGGGCTGGGACCAGACCACAGCTCTCACTGGTGATTCACTTCATCTGTTGAGGTATTTGGAAATGGAATCGCAGTGTCAGGCATCTGTGACACAAACTCATGGAAAAACACTTTCAGGGAACAAAGAGGAAGGAGAGATGTGGTTCTAACTCAGCTGCTCTATCTTCTGCCTCTAGTCCCACCGCCCAACTTTGAGATGAATGGGTGTGACTTAAAGCTGAGTATATCAGATAGATTTTGTTGCTTATCATACTGCCTCAAAATTTAGTGGTTTAAAATAACCATTAATTTAACACCTACAAGTTAGCAACTTGGGCTGGGCTCAGCTGGAAGATTCTCAGTTCACTCATGCATCAGCAGTCAGCTGCTGGTTGGTTATAGAAAACTCTATTTCTGAGAATGGCTGATATTTTGGCTGGGGTAATGGGAAATATTGGGCCATGTATCTGTTATCCTCTGACAAGCTAGCCAGGCTTGTGAACATGGCAGTAGCAGGGTTCTGAGAAAGAGAGGAAGCACGTGGGGCCTCCTGAGGCCTGGGCTGAAACTGGCCTGCTACTCCTTCCACAGCATTCTCTTGGTGTGGCAGACCACAAGATCAACTCAGATTTAGGGGGCAAAAAGAAGAGTTCCTCTCCTAATGAGAAGAGCTTCAAAGCCACATTGCAAAAGCAGAAAAAAAATTGAGACTATTTTTGCAATCTTCCACATCAATCAACAAGGTAAACATATGTGTCTCCCCCACAGCCCTAGCATCTAACACACCCTGTTTTGTAGGACTCTCTCAGCCCATCTGTGAGACTATCTATTTTTTATCTTTCATAGGTATAACCTCATATAGATATTAAGAGGACATGATATTTTAAAAGGAAAGAGTCACCAAGCCAACAGGAGAAGTTGGGCAAACACAGTCACCTTAAACAGTCACGCTGCAGACAGGAAGTCCTTAGAGTGGATAAGTGAGTGGGTCCTGGATTTGAATCCTGGAGGGACGTTCTACTAGCTCTGTGACCTCACACAAACTTCTTAACCTCTCCAGACCTCAGTTACCCTGCTTGCAAAGTGAGACGGCCATAATAGCATGATTTCAGAGGACTGTAGTGAAGAGTAGGTGAAATCACAGACTTCTCATATAAGAGGGGCAAATAAATGTTAGTGACTATTGGCTTATCTATCATGATAACAAAAGAATGAGAGGTATGATTTCCCTTCCGCACCCCCAGTATTTTTGTCCTCCAGGTCTTGGTTTTCCTCCATCCAGGCAGAATTCGATGCCTTGGAGCTGTTTTGTCCACTAAGGAGAGAGAGCCAAGGGAGAACCTGGCCTCTCCCTCTCCCTGGCGGGTGGCAGGACCAGCCAAGAACGTCTAAGTGGAGAGAGTGGGCTCAATCCTAAGCTCTGTGACATCCAAAACCTCAGAAAAGGTCCCAGGAGAAGCCAGCCCCCAAGAGTCCCATGGGACTGTGACAGCCAGAACAAGATGAGAGGTGGCCTTCTCACATCTGAACTGTGTGAACTCCACGGGCTCCCACACAACCCCAGGGATGGGGAGGGGGCTGTCCCGAAACATAAACCAAGCTGAATTCTTTCCCCTGACAAGGGTCAAGGGTCAAGCCCTTTAACTTTAGAAACACAGAGAAGTATGGATTGCTGCTTCTATTACTTCTTGTTATGGTATTGGCCCATGAGTCCACTTCATGGCCCACAGAGCACAAGTTCAGCTAACAACTTCCATACGCACAGTGGAGGCTGACAAGGCCCCTCCAACCAAAGCCAGAGCTGAGGGCCACAACCAGGCTCTGGGGCATCTCTGGTATCCTCTACCAGGGATATGGCCATGCCACATCCCACACAGGAAGAGAAGCCAGGCCCATACACCCAACAGTCCTCCTTTAGGAGGCAGCCTTCTCAGGCCAGCACAGGGACAGGAAAGCTTGAGGAGCCATTGAGGGGTCTTGTGAAAGACATGGGTGGGGGTTCAATGAGTCTAAACCTTAGCTCTTCCTCGTACCTACATCAGCCTCTTCCCTGGGCCTCAGTTTCGTCTTCTATTCAGTCAAGATTGTTTCTAGTTTGCAAGGCCATAGTGAGAACTAAATAAGATAACATATATAAAGACCTTGGCACATGTGGGTTTATGATAAATAGCATCAATATTGTCAATAGTTCACAGAGTTTCTCTAAGCAGTAGTGGCATCTCAGTGCAGGTCTCAGTAGAGTTCCCTCTTCTCGGTACTCTCATCACAGGAAACCAGACACATCCAGTCACGACCTTTGCTCCTTGGCTTCCTGCCCATCTTCTAACTGAACTGAGCTCCTCAGCAGTCACAGACTGAGACCTGGCTGTGCTAGGTGCTCAGTAACTGGTAAAATAATAAGTATAAATGAACAAATGCTGCCTTATCAGTCCATGATTTAAAGGTCATTGTCTTACAATCTGTAAATTTTTATTTAGAGCTCATTGGACCAACTTCATAGGATTGACATGATGATCAAAAGAAATGATGTCCAGAATGAGTTTGGCACTGTCCTTGGAGCCTCAAAATTTCCCAGTAAATGGCGGCTACTATTACTAGTTACTAATAATTAATTAATATGTAATAGCATTATTATTCCATTATTAATATAAATACTGTCATTATTAATACCTATTATTCCCTCAATCCTCTCCCTTTCTCACCTCATGCCCTCCTCTTCTTGAACATTAGTAACCTCACATGCAGATGTTCAGTACACATAGATGCATCTCAGATACGTAGAGGTCAAATAAGAATGACCTTTAACCCCTTGTGTCTTAGTTTCCTTATGTACAAATAGAGGTAATAAATGGTTGGAAGGATTAGTCATAAAATATGGAGGTGCCTAGAACAGCACTTAAAACATGCTCACTATCAGCATTCGATGACTCTTTGTACTAATTTTGACTCATCTACAAGGTAACACGTTCCATGTCCCTCTTTTTTACTTACAGGCAAGCCCTCCTCTTTGGGTAATGGCTCTGTGACTCCCTATTTCATCTCTTTTCATCTCTTTTTGCCCTCCCATGATAAAAACAAGTCGTGCTTAGGCACCAAATAGAACCCAAACATCACACCCAATCTATTGCAAGTCTGACAGCAGCTGGGCCAATTGCAGGCAAGAGTGGAGCTGGACAGAAAGTGCTGAGATCCATGGAGCCAGGTCTTGGGGACAGCTGGCCAGTGACCAGTTCCCGGAGTTACTGGGAAGTGCCCTGAGCCCTTTGGGAGCCACCTGAGAAGAGGTACACCCAAGAAAAGGAAAATAGATGCACTAACTTAGAAATGACTGTTCTCTGGAAAAGTCTTAGGCTGATTCAACTTCTTAATTTTGCCAGAAGCATCTTTCTAGCCCATGGCAGTTTTCAAAGTCCTGAAGGCATGTCTAAATGTTCCTTTGCTTACTGGTTCCCAGTAGGACCTCATTCAATGTTCTCGAGATTGCCAGTGCAATTTTTTTTTTTTACCCCATCTTCAAATTTTGTTTTCAGGCTTGAGCAGAAACTAATGCTTCCTTCCTTCCAGGCCTGCACCAATCAGCTCCTTGTGCCCTCCCCTAAGTAGCTGGTCTCACCCTGAAGGACTCATCGTTATAAATCCATCAAGGGCCTTCTGCCAAAGGGGGTGCAGCTTTTCACAAGAACTAAATTAAGGTAAAACATTCTTTTTCAAAATGAGAAAATTCTCGTTAACAAAAAGTATACCCTGTGTTTTAATTTTCACTCTTAATTGTGAATTTGTTCTTGTTAATAACTAAATGAAATGAAGTGCAATGGGTCACAGGATATATAGAGAGTTCTCCACCTTCCCAGTCCTGCAACACCTAATTATTCCATTTGGTATTAAAATCACAGCCTCTGCACTCAAAGTTATGAGGACACAAAAATCCACCAGACTAAGCTGACATGAGACACTGACATTTAGATTCTGTTCCTAGAATTGCACGTTTATTTATGAAGGATAATTAACAAACACATCATGCTTTACAGATGTAAGGCACTGCTCTAAATGCTTTACAATTACTAATTCTTGTAATACTTGCAATAACTCTATGAGGTAGGTATTATAATGATTAATCACATTTTGCAGATGAAGAAAGTAAAGCACAGAAAGGTTGAGTTACTTGCCAAAGGTCACACAGCTAATCAGTGGTAGAAAAGGATTTCAACGCCAGCAGTCTGCCTGGCTACACTATGCTGAAAACATTGTGACTGGAACTTCCCGCTACACATGGGAAAACATGAATGACACCAGCACAGATAATGAAATCCACCATCTCAAAACATTGAGGTTGAGCGACCCCTGATGGCCACTCATAGGAAGCACAACCTCAAAGTCAAGCTTAGCCTTGAACCTTGGGGATAGCCTGTCAGTTCTTAATCTTGACTGAGTCATTTCACCTCTCAAAGCCTCTGCCTCTGCCACTGTGAGGATTAAAACATTAATACTTGCAAAGCATTTAGAAGACTACCTGGCATACCTTAGGAGGTCAATAAATAAATAAATAAATAAACAAACAAACAAACAAATAAATACTAGTATACATTATTCTTATCATTTTGGATATGAGAACACTGAGAGAAGCAAGGACTCCCCCCCACAAAGCCATACAGCTCATGCATGAGGGGCTCAAACATAGACTCAAATCCACAGGTCTCAGCAGCCTCAAGCAGATTCTACTAGAACAGGTATGGATTCATTTTGCTATATGCTCTTCCCTGCCCCACCTGCTGGCACATCTGCTCACTCCAAAGGCACATCAGGTCTTCTGGCCCTAAAGAAACCCCCAAAAGCCATCAGAAAGGAAAGAGATTTGGAACGACCAGTCTTGTCCCACTGGTCCATCACCAATGGCTCCTTACAAAAGTAAACAGGTGTGCGGTCAGCACTAAAGCACCAGTGTGGCCAGCGTGTTGGATTGCTGTTTGTTTATTTCAAGGCTAAGCTCCAGTGCTGTTATAGCTGGAGAAAGTAAATGGGAACCAACAAGGGAGAGAGGGCCACAAAGGCAAACAAACAGCCAGCAATCAATATAATTAATGTATCGGAAAGCCAGGCACCAAACTCAAGTGAGTTTGCTGCCAGTTTGAAGCATTTTTCTTAAAGTCCAAGATGCATGAAGTCTGCTGAGGGAACCAGTTTGCATTTCAAAGATGCCTTTAGGAGAAGTGGTACCCCGGCCTGCAAACAAGATCTTTGAAGGTTTGCAATTTCTCAGCATCTAGAAAAACAATCAATCCATAAAAGTGGCTTAACCCTGTCAAAGGCTTAGCTGTGTGAGATGGAGCATCTCTTCACGTTTCCCACCAGAGATACTGGGGGCTTCTCTGTCCACATGTTTTGTAGTGGGCCCGGATCATCCCACCAGGAAATCATACCTTTCACTCCCAGTACACTTCTCCAGAGCCAAATTATCCATTAGACCCAAGAGGAAGTATCTAGGGTCCATGGCAATAATTTTAGGGGAATTTGAACATTTTAACTCTTTTCAAAATAGAAACAAACTTTTAGGTTAATGGAAATGTTTTACTATATGATGTTAATATGTATGTTGATATATTTGTCTTTATACTGAATAGTTGTAATGTGTGTGTGGGGGGGTGTATTTGTTTGTTTGTTCTTAATGGAAAAGGAGCCAGTGAAAGCAAAAATGCCTAGGTCACATGATCCGGATTTCTCCAAGGACAAATGAATGTGTAAGAAATGATGGTTAAAAAGAGAAAGGCTTCACTTTTTAAACGTTCACGTGTACAGTAAGCAGCAAGGTGATGGAGAAATGGCCCTGGGCTACTTAGGGTCAGGACGTGCAATGTGTGAGACTCGTGGACACACCAGAGACTCCAGACCCAAAAGAGTACATTGCTAAATTATGAAAATCTGAAAAATTCATAACCATGTGTGTGGGCGCAGCCCCATTTTTTCAGGGTCCCCTGAAGCAGACGCTGCCAAGGTACCATCCACATCCTCCAACCTTCCTCTGGGCTCCTGTGGGCTTCTAACTGCTGGAATGTGCATCTCTGCACCAGAGGAATTTCATTCTCTAGAACTGTGGACAGTCAACCTGCCAGTGCACCCAGCAGGACAAAGTGCAGAGGAATTAACACGCTTAGGAGCAGCCCACCTGCAAGGACTGTCAGGAGTCGGTGCATAAATACCCCGGCTCCCTTACTCCTCAATGGAATCATTGTGAGCTGTGTGTTTAGAACCCTAGTTGAACTCCAAAAGTGCATCACCATTGCTGATTTTTATAGTTCAATCAAGGGGTTAATATTCAAAATAGATAAGGAACTCATACAACTCAATAGCAAAATAGCAAACAACCCAATTAAAAATAGGCAGAGGATATGAATAGACAGTTTTCCAAAAAAGACATACAGATGGCCAATACAAAGAGATGTTCAACATCATTAATGACCAGGGAAATGCAAATTGAAACCATAATGAGATATCACCTCATACCTGTTAGAATGGCTATTATTAAAAGGACAAGAAATAACAAATGTTGGCAAGATGTAAAGAAAAAAGAAACCCTGGGCACTGCTGGTGGGATTATAAATTGATGCAGCCACTATGCAAAACCATAAGGAGGTTCATCAAAACAATAAAAACAGAACTACCATATAATCCAGCAACTAAACTTCTGAGTATTTATCCAAAGAAAACGAAAACATTAACTCGAAAAGGTATCTGCACTCTCATGTTCATTGAAACATTATTCACAGTAGCCAAGATATGAAAACACCCTCAGTGCCATCAATGGATAAATGTGTTATTGTTGGGACCAAATGGAGTTTGGTGTGGCACCAACGGCATGGGGGCGGGAGAAGGATAACGGCGTCGCAGAAGTATAGTTAGCATTTTTCTTCTGTTCTTCCTCGGTTGACACAGTGAAGAATCACAGGTCATTGAAATTTAGAAAAGATTTATTAAAAGTGTATTTCAGAAAGACAAAGAATGCCCCAAGGAGGCACGTGGTCCCAGCACTGTAACCAACACAAGGGGGCTACAAAAAGACCACGAAAAGAGGATCCAGAAGTGAGAATGCCTACATTATATTTGGGCCATGATGGGGCGGTTCCGAAGGCATACCTAGGTGATTGGCAAGGGAGGTCATTTTGATTGACACCTGGCTTCTGTAGAACTTTGCCTAGTGCACATGTGCTTACCCAGAATACAGTCTGTTATAATTAGATTCATAAACTTCCAGGCATAAACATAGCATTATAATGAAGCTTAAATTGTAGGCAAATTAGGGCAGTACCTTTTGTGCAGGTGTCTGCAGCCAGATTAGGCCAACTAAGACAATGACCCTCAATGACCCTGTCCTTTGTCTCTGGGGACACAGGAGGGATTCACTAACTGCCAATAGTGTGTTCTTTGGGTGGTCTCTAGGCTGGGTGCCTATTCCTTTGTTCTCACTGTTGCTCATGTCTGACTAGCTGTCTAATACATGGATAAAGAAAATGTGATATACATATACAATGGAATATTATTGAGTCATAAAAAAAGAATGAACTCTTGCCATTTGTGAAAACATGGATGGACCTTGAGGGCATTATGCTAAGTGAAATACATCAGACAGAGAGACAAATACCATGTGATTGCACTTATATGCAGAATTGAAGAAGAAAAAAAACTAAGCTCAGAGATACAGAGAACAGATCAGTGGTTGCCAGATGTGGGGAGTCAGAAGGGGAAGGGTGAAATGGGTGAAGGGGAGTCAAAAGCTACAAACGTTTAGTTATAAAATAAGTCATGGGGATGAAATGGACAGCATGGTGACTACAGTTAATAGTATTGTATTGCACATTTGAAAGTCACTGAAAGAGATTTTAGGTTCTCACAAAAAAAATAAATAAATATTCTGTTACTATGTATGATGACAGATGTTAACTAGACTTATTGTGGTGACCATTTCACAATATATACAAATATCAAATCATGGTATATACCCGAAACTAATATAATGTTAAATGTTAGTTTTACCTTAATAGAAAAAACGATGCCCCCGAGTGGCTGCCTTCCTTTCTCTGAATCACTTCCCCGCTCCCTCTATACTTCCTTCTGTGTTCCAAATATAGACTTGAACCCAAATCCTCAGCTCAAGGTCTGCTTCTAGGAGAATCCAAACAAAGACACCCTCCCTTAGCAATCAGCCAGTTAATGTTCAAAGTGATGTGAGCCACAGGGAAATACACATGAAGAAGACAGAGTCCACCTATTTGGGTGCAGTTCACGGCCAGACCTGCCTCTTGAAACTCAGTCTGTAGAAGGTCATATATCACCCATTCTCTACATTACACTCAGGATATGAAGCAAAATGGCATTGTCTTTGTCCTAGTATCTTAGAATTGTCAGTGTATTAGTAGGTACCCACCCCCATCTCATGTCAAAGAAGACTTAGCACTAGTAAGATAAACAGCATATTCTTTGCAATCGCAAAAGCTTTCCAAGTGTTCAACGTCCAAACAAGAGGGCACTAGAATATCTTCCTAAGAAGAAGCCACCACCAAACTTAGGAGAAATCCATTCGTCTTCCTCTTTCATGTCTGTGATGGTCAGATGACCCCTTGACTGGCTGACCTCCGAATTGATAGTATTTTCTTATTTTCTGTATTTTTGAAGCTCTGGTATTTGAAGCCTTGACCCTGAAAAGACTACCTCCCCTGGGGCCAGCTAATTCCTTGGGATAGGAAACAACTCCAGTGAGTCTTTCATATGCATCACCAACCAATCTCAAGCCCATAGCCCCCAACCATATTCTTTATCAAACTGTTACACACAAAATCAATATTTCCCCTGCCCAAAATCTCCCAGGGCCAGGAACTCTGTAACTAAGGAGCATCCCTACAGCCCAGAGCCCACCAAAACTATTCAAACTATCCCATACTAAAGTTACTCGGGGTACCTACCCTACCTGCCCACTCCATCCAGCAAAATCTCAATAAAGACCATGGACCTTTTTTCCACTTCTGCCTCTTAACAATCTTGGGTGTTCCCCCATGCAACCTTGTGTGTGTGTGTGTGTGTGTGTGTGTGTGTGTGTGTGTGTGTGTGTGTGTGTGAAGCTGAGTCTCCTGTTTCTAGACATCTGTGAATACAAACTTCTTCCTTCATGACAGTCATGTCCACATCTAAACCATACCTAATTAAAATAAATCTCGGTACACTTTTCAGAACAACCCTACCTAGTGTTGGCTTTTATGATTGAGAACTGTCCCCAGCAAGAGATAATGCTGAGTCAAGGCTAGAAAAACCCCATTCTCCAAGTAGTTTTTTTTTTTTGTTTTTTGTTTGGTTTTTTTTTTGCTTATTTTATTAATCATCAGGGTGACTTAACATGACAGGACAAGTTATTAAGAGGTTACCTTTTTTTCCTTCATTCACTTTTCTGCTGTCTACCCAATTCTCACATGTATTTCTTTGACTTGGAGAATTTTGGAAGAAAGCAGATCCTGCTTGAAGTCAACAGCTTTTCCTATTTCGGGGTAAAAACCTAAATTAATTGTCATGAACATGCTAAATATTTCCAAGGAGGAAGGGAGGGGTGGGCATTCTGTTTTAGGGGTAGTTAGAAAGGTGGAAGAAAAGTTCCTAGAGGTTCCCAAGAGTTGCAGCATCTTAGGGGTGAAAGGATATTGGTGGGACCTCAACCTCTAGACAAGTTTGACAGTAGAGTCCCCAGACTCCAGTAGAGCAGGTGAGCTGGGACACTGGACCACTGTGGAGTAACCAGTGTGGACCAACGCTTTGGAGCCACCTAACACCCTCCTGTCGCCCAGGACATTAGAAAAACCCAGGAGGAGGAGCCAAAAAATCATGAGATGGAACATACCAGCACCCCATACAGTGGAGACTCAGAGATTAAGTTAAATTAATTAAATTAAAAAGAAACTTGATGAGGGTGTGTCAAAGGGATACAAGAGCTGTTGTAGGCGGCAAAGAAGTGCCACCTCCCCAAAGATGTCCATGCTATAATCTCCAAAGCCTAGGAATATGTTAGTTTACATGGTGAAAGGATTTTACAGATGTGATTAAGTTAAAGATTTTGAGATGCAGAGTGCTATGGATTAAATCCTGTACCCCTCGAAATTCAAATGTTGAAGCCCTAATCCCCAATGTGACCATATTAAGGTTAAAAGAGATCATAAAGGCAGGGCCCTGATGTGATAGGATTAGTGCCCTCGTAAGAGGAGACACCATGAGAGAGCTTACATTCTCTCTCCGACATGTGAAGACACAGCAAGAAGGAAGGTGGCCATCAGCAAGCCAGGAAACAAAGCCTTCACTAGGAACCAAATCGGCTGGTACCTTGATCTAGACTTTCAATCTCCAGAACAGTGAGAAATAAATTTCTCTTGTTTAAGCCACCCAGGCTATGGTATTTTGTTATAGCAGCCCAAACTGACTAAGACAGCGAGACTATCCTGGGTTATCCAGGTGGTCCAATAAGTGAGAGAGGAGGCAGGAGGGTCAGAGTCAGAGATGACACAGAGGTTAGAGTGATGTGATTGCAGGCTTTGAAGATGGAAAGAGCTGTGAGCCAAGGAATGGGTGGTCTCTAGAATCCGCAACAGGCAAAGACAGGAACCATCTCCCAGAGCCTGCAGAAAGCATCATAGTCAGCTCCTTGATTTTTAGTCCAGTGAACCCATTCTAGACTTCTGAGCTCCAGAACTATAAGATGACAATTTTGTGCTGCTTTAAGCCATAAAGTTTGTGGTACTTTGTTACAACAACCATGGGAAACCAATACAGGAGCCAACCCGAAAGAGCTCCCAATAGCCAAATCTGGAACAATTTTAACAAAACATAAATAAATAGCATGGTATGGATTACAACTCAATGAATAAAATAAATATACGAGTTATACAAGTTTATACTGGTAGAAACAATTGAATAATTAAATAAATAGAATAGATAAATCTTCCTTTATACAATGATTCTAAATAATATAAGTAGATATTTCTCCCTCTAGAAAGTGGAGCTTAACCCCTCCGTTAAGAGTGGGCTCTACTTAGTGACTCACATCCAAAGAACAGAGCATGGAAATGGGGAAAATAGAGACCTGGCAAATACTACCCTAACCGAATGCTCAATGTGAACCTCATTAGTGATCATTCTTGTTGTTACCATGGGCCCTGACATGATAAAATAAGAAAGCACCTCACCACACTGTGTGATAATCTTTCCCACAATCCAGAACCCTAAGCTAATCATAAGAAATATCAGACAAACCCAAATTAAGGGAGATCCTACAAAATATCTGACCAGTATTCTTCAAAACTGTCAGAGTCATGAAAAATAAGAAAAGACTGAGAAACACAGACCAGAGAAGACTAAGGAGACAGACTGACTAAACACAACGTAGTCTCCTGGATGGGATCCTAGAATTGGTCTAAAAACTGATGACATCGAATAAAGTCTGGAGCTTAATTAATAGATAGAAGGGAAAGGAAGAGATAGGAAGGGAAAATGTGATATTTCTTACAAACCTGAGTTTGTGGTTACAAAGGTCTACCAGCCATATAAACAAGGCTGAGGATGAGGTGGACATTATAATTTAGTTTAAAGTACTAGTTATAAACATTGACACAGAAAGAACTACAGACATAAGTAAGTAAGTACACGAGTTACCTTTAGTCTACATCCTAGGGGCAGTTCATTAATAGTTGAAACTCCCTAATCAGGAAACCACATGGGGGAAGGGATAAGGGTTAGCATCTGATGTACTCAAATCAAGGGTCCAAACTCCAGAAGCTGTCACCACAAGCATTTCAAACATCTCTATTTAAATCCACTCAAGAGGGTCATTAATTAGCAGATGAGATGTTAGAAATCATTTTTCTGATTAAATGAGTGGATTTCAGGGTATGTGGGAGGCTGGAGATACAATACAGACCCTCTTCCCTGGTAAACTCAGTACAAGCATTGGTGAAGCCAGGCAGCCAAGTGGCCCCTTGTGTCTGGTGTCCATTTGGCCCTATCGCTCTCCCACCTTTGTCTTCTAGTCTTTCTTATCTGTCACCTGATCTGGTTAGAAAGTTTAGCTACGGTCTCATTGACCCATTCATGGAAGGGGCTTATTGAAGCACTTATATGCACAGCGGGCTTAGAGTTCAGTTGCTGACCAGAGAGTGAAGAACTATCCTAGTGGCCACTTGCTTAGTAATAAGGTGTACATGGCAGAGCTCAGGGAAGACATGATAACTTACCCAGAGGTGAGGCAGGGAGGGGAGACTTAGAGCCTCCACTTGCCTCTGATAACTGAATGCTCCTAGTAATCACCAAAAAGAGGCAGATGATTGAATGGCCAGATCAACTGCTTGCCACAGTAGAGATGCAAGGGGAAGGGAAGGAAAGGAAAAGAGAAAAGAGAAAGGAAATAAAGATGGAGACAGAGAAATAAGAGAGAATGAGGAAGGGGAGGAGGGAAGAGAGGAAAGGAAGGAGGAAGGGAAGGGAGGGGGAGGCAGGAGGTAAAAGAGCAGGAGCCTGCGCTAGCAATGAGAATGGAACCCAGAAGATGAGCGAGTTGAGAAAGTTTGCTGACATGGCTATACATTGACTTGAATTCTTGCCCAGCAAGTGAGGATACATCTAATCTGCTGAGCAGCTTTTGGGGCCTGTGGTCACTGTCACTACCACTATCACTGCCACTGCTGCTGCTGTGAGCTGTCTGTTTCCCAGACACTACTGGCTGCAGGAGGAAAACTTCTGGCCTATGACTAAATAAATATAGGCAGCAGTGCTAGGATTGACCGACATTAACAGAAGGAAGCTTAGTGGGGCTAAATAGACTCCTGTCCCCACCAAAGTTCTAGAGTACAGAAGGAGATGGAGTCCCAGCAACAGTACAAGACAGTCTGCAGTCCTTGGGCCTGAGATACCCAGGGATAGGCTCTTCGAAAGCAGAATAACGTGAATGTTAGACCAACCAGGGCCCCTTCCTGCCTAGACAACTAGACACCCGGCATCCTAACAGCAGAGAGAAAACTTGCCATCTCCTTCTAGTTTTTCAAGAAAACAAGAGCTGGATGCTCACCTTCCCCAGAAAGCCTTCCTTGAATGCCCTGTTCTTAATAATGTTTTCCTCTATAGGTCTCACACCATTTGCCTTCTCGGCTGCTTACATACAACATTTTAGGAACAGAGATTTGGAAATAATAGCAAAATAGTACAGAAAAGCACAGAGATATGGAGATAAATAGTAAAAACAATAGTAGCAATATTAATTGGTGATCTGAAGTGTATTAAGCACTTATCCTGTGCCATGCTCCATAAAAAGCTCTGTATACATATTGCCTTGGTCAATTTTTATAAGTTATGATATAGGTATTATGAAAATCCTGATTTTAGTGGTGAGGAAAAACATGGAAACAGAGGCACTGATGAGTCAAATATCTTTTCCAAGGTCACAAATAAAGGGTAATGAAACCATGATCCAGACTTTGAATCACACCCTAGCTCTGCCACTTGCTAACAGGAACACTTAAGACAAGTGACTTCAACTCTATATACACCTGGGTTTCCTCACTGGTCAGGTGTGGGTTTCACCCACCCAACAGAATTATAAAGACTGACAAAAAAAAATATGTATATAATGGGCCTGGTTGATAATCTGGGGTGGAGCAGCCATTTAATATAAGGTTGTTGAATAAGTGAATAAGCATATAATGGTTATTAGCTACCCGTATTGCTCTGTGACATCTCCTAAACCCTTCTTGTCCATGTCTAATTTTTCTAATCTTCATTGTTTAAGGTGGCGCCGGTTGAGGTGGCTGCCCAAACCACATTTCCCCAGTGACCATCACTGTGCTATGTGTTTGGGAAATTGATTCTTAACCTTCCAATCCATATGACGAGGAAGGGTCTTCTGCCTACTCCCCCGAGACTAATCAAAGTCCTCCCTTGAGATTCTTCTAGCAGAATCTAAAGAAGATAAGCCTTCTGTTCTGACGAGGAAGTTCTCAGAATAAGATCCAAGGTCTGCTGGCAGCTATATCCCCACCATACAGAAGGAACCTACTCCCAGAAAGAGACAACAAAGCCACCACACAGAGAGAGGCAAAAATGGAAAACAGGGGAACCCTGCTGGCCTACGAGTGCCTGCTCCCAGTTTTCACAGAAGCCAGCCCTATCACCATCCTTGCTATAGTTTGAGTTCATGAACCAACCAAGTCTACTCTTTGACTAAGCTAGTTTAAGTTGCATTCCTGTTATTTCCAAACAAAAGAAACTCAACTAATATGATCACCCAGTTCACCATTTATTCATTCATCTGTCCAACAGGTATTTATCGAAGGCTAAAAATAAGGCAAGCACTGTGGACTTAGAGTGGGCACTGGGCAAGGCACTGTGAAAGAAGAAAAGAAAAGACACAGACTACACATCTGCTAAATACAAGAATACATACTGGGCACGTACATATGTAATATGTCATTTAAGTGTGATAAGTTCTTCCAAATATACAGATAGCCAACAGGTACATGAAAAGGTGCTCAACATCATTAATCATCAGGGAAATGAAAATCAAAACCACAATGAGATATCACCTTACATCTTTTAGAACGGCTATTATCGAAAAGACAAGAGATATCTAGTATTGGGGAGTATGTGGAAAAAAGGGAACCCTTGTGCACTATTGGTGGGAATGAAAATTAGTGCAGCCATTATGGAAAACAGTATAGAGGTTCCTCAAAAAAAAAAAAAATAGAACTACTATATGATCCAGCAATTCTACTTCTGAGTATTTATCCAAAGAAAATAAAAACATTAACTTGAAAAGATATATGCACCCCCCTCCAAGTTCATTGAAGTATTATTTATAATAGCCAAGACATAGAAACAACCTAACAACCTATCTGTCCGTAAATGGATGAATGTGGTATATGCATACAATGGAATATCACTCAATTATATAAAAGAATGAAATCTTGACATTTGCAACAATATGAATGGACCTTAAGGGCATTTGTTAGGTAAAATAAGTCAGACAGAGAAAGACAAGTGCCATGATATCTCATTTATATGTGGAATCTAAAAACAAAACAAAAACCCAAACTCATAGACACAAAGAACAGATCAGTAGATGCCAGAGGCAAGGGATTAGACGATGAAATGTGTGAATGGGGGTCTCATGGTACAAACTTCTTGTATACTAAACTTTACCTTAGCCAAAAGACCAAAAAGTGATCAAACTTCCAGTATAAAATAAATCAGTCATAAAGATGTAATGTACAGCTTGGTAACTATAGTTAAAAAAAAGAAAAGAAAAGAAAAAAAGAGAATTCTGCCCCCAAGGTATTCTTGTCCCAACTTTACAGATAATAAAACTAAAATACGAAGAATGTATTCACTACTGTAATAACAACAATCATCATTAGTTAAGTGTTTACTATATGGGAGGCGTTGTGCTAAGTATTCACGTGTATTAATATGCTGGATTTCACTAATTCTAAGGTGCAGTCACTTATAAGACACATCATTTAATTTAAAAGAAAAAAGTTTTAAATTATAATGGTTAGACACTTATTATGGGTAGAACTGTGTTCTCTTAAAGTTGATATATTGAAGTCCTCCCCCCAGTGCTTCAGAATGTGACCTTATTTGGAAATAGCATCATTGCAGGTGTAAGCAGTTAAGTTAATATAAGGTCATACTAGAGCATGGTGGGCCTCTGACCCAATATGACTGGTGTCCACAGAAAAAGAACACCATGCGTAAAGGCAAACATCCACACAGAGAGAACGCCATGTGAAGATTGGAGTTATGCTGCCATAAGCCAAGGAACTACCAGAAGCTAAGAGAGATGTCTGGAACACATTCTTCCCTAATGCCTTCAGAGGAAACATGGCTCTGCCAATAACTGATCTCAGACTTCTATCCTCCAGAACCATGAGAGAATAAATTATTAAAACCACTCAATTTGTTGCACTTTGTTACAGCAGCACAACAAACTAATATACACTGTTACTTGGAAGATGCATGTGAATTATGAGATGTTAAAATGTCAGTTGTCCAACCGTGAAAATAGGTGTTTTAGTCTTCATAACAAATCCACAAGTTGTCCCCATTTTACAGATGGAGAAATTGAGGTACTAAGTATCTTATCCAAGACTCACATTATGCAGTGGTGGAGACAGGACCAAATGCAATGCTGGATTCTTAAACAGTGCCTTGTGCTGCCTCCCAGAGGCCCCCATAATCACACATGCACATGCACGCACACGTGAGCACACATGCACACACGCACACACACACCCCTCCCTCCAGATTTATACTTAAGTCTTCAACTTTTACACCATTTAAAACTAGTGACAAAGTTCCATTCTCAAAGAGGGATAACTATCTGCCCAAGGAAACTATCCACTGACTATTCTTTTTCTAAGCTTTATGGACAAAATCGATATAAACTTTGCTCTTTGCTCAGGCCAAACTGTGCCTGGTTGCTTAAGTTCTACATTGAGTCACAGACATTGTCCAGGCCATCCCTTGGTACATTCTAACCACAACAAATCAGATCAGAATGAAGGGCTCCTCAAGGGAC
>NW_006440638.1:28275104-28312518 GCF_000325575.1 Pteropus alecto
GAGTGGGACACAAAGTCCCTAGAAGGTTTCTGAAGTCTCTCAGATGGCTTAGGGGACATTTGTGTCATGGTCTGGCAACCCTGCTAAATTCTGGGCATGCCTTTCAGCCCCTCATCCCATTTCCTATGTTTTTAATTCTGAAAAGCATCTTGAGAAAAAGGCATTTGTAACAGCCCTCAGAGATATTCCATTTGCTGAGGAATGGGGAAAACGCAAGGGCAAATGATTCCAGGGTTTTTGTTAGAGTTCATGATAAAGTGTCATGGCTCCACACAAACAAGGTGGGTCAGAAACTGGTGTTGGCCAGCCTGCCAGCAGGAAGGCAGGGCTGGCTCTGTTTCCCCGCTGCAGTATCCCCACACCTGTTCCAGAGTCTAGTGCACAGTAAGCACTCGATAATCCTCACAGAATTAATGAAAAGGAAAGTCTCCTGTCTCCGGGATTTTCCAGAGCCTCCTAGCTATGTCTGAAATTTTACCATTATAAATTCATTCCTTTGGACTTAAATAAAGTCTCCTAGTAAAATACATAATTCCTAGGAGAAAAAAAATCCTTAAGCATGGAGGAGTCATCATCTTTGCCAGGATCAAAATTCAAACATCTTACAAGAGGAGGGAAAGAAAGAAGAATCAAGAGTATAAGAAAATAGAAGCCTGAGCAGAGAATCAGGAGACAGAAACAAGCATTTATGGAGCACCTGATAGGCGATAGTGACTCTCCAGGCAGCTTCCCTGCATTGAAAAAGACCAACCATTTGGTGTTCCCTGGACTGACTGGGTTCCTAAAAGAAACTACTTTCAGGGCTAAAATCAGAGAAGTCCCAGAGAAACTGGGGTAAGTCGATTATCTTACATACAGCATCTTATTTAATCATCACAACAGTCCTATGTGGTAGATATTAGAAGTCTCAATTTACAGATGAAGAAACCAAGGCTCAGGAAAGGAAAGTCTTGCCCAAAGCTATATAGAAAGTTAGTTATTTGGGCAAGATTTAAATCAAGACATGTTTGCTTTCAGAGACCAAGTTTACCCAACGATACTCATATGACTTCATAGTTTATTCAAATATCATTCCAGCCTACAAATACTTCAAGGGCAGGAAATTCTGGCCCACTGGCCTTTGCGAACTTGCTAGAATAGAATAGAGCCAGTTCCCATGCCTGACACAGGACAATTCTTCAATAAACATCTGTTGAATGAACAATCTGTTAAGAAACCTGGGTCCATCCCCTTCTTCCGTGCACTCTATCATGCACAGTAACCAACTCCCCTGCGTCTCAGTTTCCCTGAGGTTTTCTGAAATGGAAGGATCTGGAGCCAGATCTTCAAAGGTGGTAGAGTTGGATTGGGCAAGGAAGAAAGGGAAATTCCGAGGGCCAAATGGCATGAACAAGGCAGGGAACATGTTCAGGAAATGTGAGTAAACCAGACTGACTGGAGAAGAGTTTGTGTCAGAGCAATAGGCCCAGATGGCAGAAGGCTCTGGATGTCAGGACTAAACCATGCTCTGCAAAGTGGGACAACACAGCCCAGGACGATGGAGATGAACCCCTGGGGTATAGGAAGAAAGCATTAGACACCTATTTCTGTTTACTTTTTCTCATGATCTGAATTTCTTTTTTGTATGTTTTATAGCAAAAATAGCAGATTACTGAAGAAGGACACATGATTTCTAAGTAACATACATATACTGGTGGTTCTTAGTATATCAAAAAAAAAAAAACTAAACTAAAAATCAATGCATTTAGCAAATGGAAGCTTACATTTTTTTTAAAGCCTGGAAATAAAATGGTTAAAGTCCACACTATAACTTCCTATTCTGATCTTTATACCCCCAAAATCCATTGCACTTTTCTTCTAATTATCTAGTTATTTTGCTATATTACCTTAAGTTGAACTAGCCATAGATTCGTGTCTATTATGATTATTAGTCAAATATGCAATCACTTGGGGTACAATTTGAAGAATACTAGGCCAGTTACTACTGGCCAAAAATATTACCCAACTCAAGGGCCAAGGGAACTAACATTCTCTGTATTACAACGCTTTTGTGTTTAACATTGAAAAAAGGCATTAAAAATAGTTATTTAGAACAGGTTGTGTGTTGGCACCTAGAATATAAAAGGAGAAGAAAGAGAGTGAGGAGAAAGAAGGGGGAGAAAGAAGAAAGAGGGAATCTCGTTGTTTAATGAGGGACACGAACATGTGAATGTATCACTACATTACTGTAGTAAGTGCCTGATATAGTAGGTTTTCAGCAATTGACTAAATGAGAAGATTTTAAGACTTAAAATAAAGGGAAATAAGAAATGTCTTGAAATCCCAGAGGAGTAAGTGTCTGGCTTGGTCTGGGAAGAGCTGGGAAGATTCGTGGAGTTGGTGGCTATCATCGGTAGTGATATATCAACAGTGAAGAATGACTTTGCCAGGTCGAGATGATGACGATGGGGTACCAGGCCAAGGGAACATTTTCATTCACCTGGGCAACAAAATCTTAACTCTAGTCATCCTAACTGTGCCCTTCTGGATGAGAGAGGGGACGGGACATGGGACGGGGACCAGTTAGGTTTGACTACTGAGGAATACTGGAAGATGGGTGCTGCCTGACTCCAGAAAGATGGAGGAACAGAGACACATGAAGGTGGCAGATGGGCGGGGGCAGCTTTTCTGGAATGGAGCCTGCGGGTTGGAGAACCTAGGGTAGAAAAAGAACAAATCCCAGGCTTTGCAACTACCTCATCCAACCACTAGATGTCATCAAAAACAAAACCCATTGGAAACTTCTGGGGACCAAAGCCAGAGAATCTGATTCTAAAGAATTCCTGGACTCAGAGCCCAGGAAAAGTCCTAAAGCTAAGGAATGCGACACCCAGATTACTCTATGTCAAGGAGCACTGATTTTCATAACTGCCACCGAGGAGATGCCACTACTCTGATGTCCTGGCGTCTACATCTCGTCCACACAGTATCTTGGGGAACCCTCGGAACATCCCAGAGGGGCAGTACCACTAGTTGCCCCATTTTAAAGGTGATAACACTGAGGGACTGAGAGATTCTTACTCGGGTTTACACAGCTAGGAAGCGGCCGAACTAGGATTGAACCCAGGTCTCTCTGACTTTGCATCTGGGCCTTTTCACCTATACCATGACATACATCCCAAGGACATGACATGTCGTCATCAACATGATGAGTCACCGGGCATGAGGCTCAAAAGGCAAACCAGGGCAATTTTTTAATTCATTAACTCCATTATTCTAATATAAGTATCTCTCCCTGATTTTTTAACGGCCAATTATGATGGCTAATAGAAAGGAAGGGTAGCCTGGATATTCCAAAGAGAAATTTTTTTTATCCTTTTGACATATATTGAACATGTTGCACTTTATTTGGGTGGATGAAAGGGGTGTGTGTGTGTGTGTGTGTGTGTGTGTGTGTGTGTGTGTGTGTGTGTGTTTAATCAACCTATTTAGCTTCCCAATGTTGTCTGGCATGAGATAACATTCATGTGAGTGTATATGTTGTCTGGTACAGGAAATGAATGAGAATGTAGATAGAAAGAAACAACCTATCAAGAAGCATAGAAAACTCAACAAGGGTCAAAATTTGCTACTCAAACATCAAAAGTCGAAGGAAAACAACAGTTTGGAATGGAGCACGATCCCGCATATACCAGAAGAGAAACTGGAAAATCTCAATAGCAAAGCAGCTTTCAATTTACTCATTCTCTCTTATACTCATCTGAATATTTCCTGGAGCCACAGAAGTGGCCAAGCCACATCCTTGCCTTTATGACAGTCCTCACAGTGGAGAAGACCTCTAAGTGAATAATCACAACCCAGGTTTTGCATCTGGGGATTCAACCAACTGAGGATCAAAAATAGTATTTTCAATCCACAGATGAGAGTCTGTGGATGCAAAGGGCAGGCTGTATGTATTGTTCTACACTATCGTATATAAGAGTCTTGAGCATAAACAGGTTTTGGTGTCTGTGGGAGTCCTGGAACTAATCTCTCACTTATACCCAGGACAACCATATTTGAGATACACAAGAAGTAATAGTGGAAGGGATAAAAGGGAACAGGGAGGAGAAAAGATACTTGAGGGGAAATGACTTTAGAAATCATTGAATCTGGGTTTAAAAGATGAAAAGTTCAGGTACAGAAGGGCATGCCAACCAACAGGAAGGACAGGTGCAGAGGCACACAGGCACAGAGCATGAAAAGTTCACAGGATGGCAAAGTTCTGGTGTGCCTGGGGGACTGGGGAATTTGGGGGAACTGGAAAGGTGGCATAAGAGGAGACTGGACGGATAGGTAGGAGCCAGAAATGGTGCCAATGAGCACTTGAAATGTGGCTGGTTTGATTGAGATGTGCTACATGCCTAAAATACATGGCAGATTTTGAAGACTGAGTAGGAACAAAAATAGTAGAATATCTCATTAATATTTTTATATTGCTTTCCTGTTGAAATGATATTTGGAATATATAAAGCTAGATAAAATATACTATTAACATCAATTTCACCTACTTGTTTTTACGATTTTAATGTGGCTAACTAGCAAATTTAAGATAGCATCTGTGGCTGGCATTGTATCTCCAATGGACAGGGCTGAGCTCATTCAAGCATGAGGGCATCGAGTGCCATCATTATGGGCCTGAGGCTCATCTTGTAGTAAGAGTGGGTCATCAGAAGTTTGCAGCAGAGGAGCAATTAGATATGCTGCAAGTTTAGAAACATCCTTGGCACTTGTAGATGTGAGGGATAATGCTGTGGTTTGGCAGAGCACCCTGGGGGCCATTACATTTTCCTAAATCGGAAATGTTTAGGCCCAAACAGCAGAGAAGGGAAGTTTGGAAGAACTATTTAGGAGAGGAGAAAACATAGACAGATCAAATTCAGATTACTGCACGGCAAAAAGACACATGATCTAGTTACAGTCTTTCAGAGCAAGTCACGTAATCAAATTTCCCCGGCTGACGTAGAACATAAAGCTGAAAAGATAGTTTTCAGGACTCAGGAAAATACAGTGAGAATGCTTAAGTGAAGGTCTTACTCCTGTTTCCGTTTTAAGGATCCAAGAGAAAAATCCGACCCCATTAGACCCTAGACAGCAATACCCAACAGTGTGCTCTTTTAAACCTCCCTGCAAGGCTGCTGATAGGAAAGGCCGTTACCATGGAAACAGGCCCCGCCGGGAAGCAGTGTGGGGCAAACACAGACAGTCTCACGGCCTGCTGTGTCCACAGAGCCGACCAGTTGGTAAATATTACACCAGGCACATACCAGAGACGCTAAGCAAACAGTAAATCATCCCGATGCTGTGCTGGCAGAGTTCCACAAGGAAATATTGAACTTGGAAATTCTGTGGCTTGCTTCTCATGTTACAAGGACCATCTCCCAATACAACAGGGATGACAATGGGCATCTCAACATTTGCTGTACAGCTGAACTTTGAACAACACAGTTTGAACTGCACAGGTCTACTTATATATAATTTTTTTTTCCCAATAAATACTGTGGGCCCTCCATATCCCAGGGTTTCAAATCCGCAGGTTTCATATCCATGGCTTTGCATCCATGGGTTTTTGCATCCACAGATTCAACCAACCACCAGACCAAGAACAGTATTTTCGCATTACCAAATGCAGTTTCCCAACCACACATTCCCAATCACGTATTGCAAATATTGTTTTCATTCTGTGGTTGATTGAATCCAAAAGAGCAAAGAGCCAACTGTAGAGTCAAAATTACATCCAGATTTTTGGCTGCATGAGGTGGGCACTCCTCATCTCAGAGTAGTTCAAAGATAAACTGTAATTGGATAAAGAAGTTATGGTACATAAATACAATGGAATATTACTCGGCCATAAAAAATGAAATCCTACCATTTGCAATGACGTGGATGGACCTAGTGGTTACTATGCTGAGCGAAGTAAGTCAGACAAAAATAAATGCCATGTGATTTCACTTACATGCGGAATCTAAAGAACAAAAGTAACAAACTAATCAAAAACAGACTCACAAATATAGAGGACGATCTGGTAATAGCCAGAGGAGAAGGGTGTTGGGGGCCTGAGAGAAAATGGTGAAGGGTTAAAGAAGTATAAATTAGTAGTTGATAGATGGTCATGGGGATGGGGAGCACAGCATAGAGAATGCAGTCAGCAGTAAGGTAATGGCTATGTATAGAGACAGAGGGAAGATAGTGTAATCAGGGGGATCATTTCATAAACTATATAAATGTCTAATCAATGTGCTGTATACTGGAAACTAATAATAAAATAAAATGCTAAAAAATTCTTAATTTGATAAATATTTAAAGAATAAGTTAGTATGAGATAAATATATAGTTGGCATATAGCAGGTGCTTAATAAATGTTAGTTTCACTTCTCACTCCAGTATTTCTATACAATGGCATTTAGAACTAAAAATATTCTACATGTAGTCTGAACACCATATATAAGTATGGGACTATCACCTCCCTCATTTTATGTACAATATTTCTGTTAAGTAAGCCTAAAGCTTCCTCAGTACCCACCATAGAATAAAATCAAAGTGATTTTTTTACTTTTTATCTTTTACACCAGTGGCAGCTACGCCGCATCTCCTGCATTTTTTTTTTTTTTTTTTTACCAATGTAATTGATGATCCGAATGTAAGTCCTGGACCTGTCAACCATCCCAGTTCAACCCATTCTATTAGACTGAGGCCACAGGCCTAGTCTAGCAAGACTAGAAAGCTGTCCTGTATTCTCGAAGAGCTTGCTATCTGCAGCACTGTTTTTCAAAACACAGTCTCCTAACATCCCCCTCCCCTGCCCCGAATCAGAATTAACAGAGGTGATGGCTTAAAATGCAGGATCCTAGGACCCATCCTAGACTTATTGAATCAGAATATCTGGCAGTGGGGCCTAGAAACATGCATTTTTAGCTAACTGCCCAGGTGACATTTATGCCCAAAAAAATTGAAAATCAATTCTCTCTTCATTGCTTTTGCATTTCTTAAATGGGTTCTTAGACCATCTGGATGCCTGTTAGAAACACAGCATCACCCATATCTAAGGAATCTTAACCTCTGGACTCAGAAACCAGCTTGCAGAACAACATCTCCAGGTGATTCTCACACACTTAAAAGCTGAGAACCACTGGCCTGACAAACTGTAAAGAAGCGGTCCTCAAATATTCATGCATAAAAGCCTGGAGAGCAAGGAAAGCAGAGATTCCTGAGCCAACCTCCAGAGTCTGATGCAGAAGGTCTGGGGAGGGACCAAAGAATTTATATTTCAGACTTCCAGGTGATCTAGATGCTGCTCATCTGCAGGTCACACTTTGAGTAGCACTAGAGTAAAACAGATGCTATTTTTTATTTTAAAAATATACCTATATGTAAAGAATCTATACAATTCCTGTTAAAATAAAAACACCCATACCTTTTTTTTCTGGTTGTTATGTCTTTTAAATCTCCTTTATTTTAAAAAAGTGAACACAATGGATGTTTGTGTGTGTGTGTGTATGTGTGTTAAAATACACATTTAAATTTACCATATTAAAGTAGTGAGTATTTACTGCATTCACGGTGTTGTGCAACTATCGCTACTATCCGGTTCCAGAACTTTTTTTATTACCCCAGCAGGAAATCCCATACTTGTTAAACAGTCACTTTCCATTCCCACCTCCCCTGAATCCCTGGTAACCACTAATTTCTTCTCTCTATATATATTAACCTATCCTGGACATTTCATATAATGGAATCATATAATATTTGTCCTTTTGTGTCTGGCTTCTTTCGCTTAGCAGAATATTTTCAAGGCTCATCCATGTTGTAGTATGTATTTGTATTTCATTCCTTTTTGTGGCTAAATAGTATTCCATTGCATGGATAGACCACATTTTGTTTATCCATTCATCAGTTCATGGATATTTAGGTTGTTTCCACCCTTTAGCTATTGTGAAAAATTACTATAAACACTCATGTACGGGCATACCTCATTTTTTTGACTGTCACGGACTGCACTGAGCAAATTGAAAAGCCCCTAGAAAGGATTCACATTCTAGAAGGCATTAAGAACATTCCCAATTTATGGGAAGAGGTCAAAATATCAACATTAGCAGGAGTTTGAAAAAAAGTTGATTCCAACTCTCATGGATGAATTTGAGTGGTTCAAGACTTCAGCGCAGGAAGTAACTGCAGATGTGGAAATAGCAAGAGAACTAAAATTAGAAGTGGAACCTAAATAAGTGACTAAATTGCTGCAATCTCACAATAAACTTTAATGGATGAAGAGTTGTTTCTTGTGGGTGAGCAAAGAAAGTGGTTTCTTGAGATGCAATCTACTCCTAGGGAAGATGCTGTGAAGACTGTTGAAATGACAACAAAAGATTTAGAATATTACATAAAGTTAGTTGATAAGGCAGCAGCAGGGTTTGAGAGGATTGATTCCAATCTTGAAAGAAGTTCTACTATGGGTAAAATGCTACCAAATAGTATAGAATGCTACAGAGAAATTGTTCATGAAAGGAAGAGTCATTCAATGTAGCTAACCTTATTGCTTTTTAAGAAATTGCCACAGCAACCCTAACCTTCAGCAGCCACCACCTCGATCAGTCACCAGCCATCAACATCAAGGCAAGATTCTCCACCAGGAAAAAGATTACTGCTCGGATAATGGTTGGCATTTTTTAGCAATAAAGTACTTTTTAATTATGGTACATACATTTTTAGATATAATGCTATTTACACATATTAGACTACAGTATATTGTAAATATAACCCTTATATGCGTTAGGAAACTAAAAAATTAATATGACTCACTTTGTTGCTATATTTGCTTTATTGTGGTGGTCTGGAACCAAACCTGCAATATCTCTGAGGTATGCCTGTATAAGTTTTGTCTGAATACCTGTTATCAATGCTTTTAGGTGTATATCCAGGAAGAAAATTTCTGGGTCATGTGATAATTGTATTTAACTTACTGAGGAATGCCAAATTGTTTTCCACGGGGCTGCGCCATTTTAAATTTGAACAAGCAAAATGTATAAGAATTCCAATTTCTCTACACCCTTACTAATGCTTCTTATTTTCCTCTTCTTGTTTTTTGTTATGGCCAACCAAGTAGACACAAACTATTATCTCATTGTGGTTTTGATTTAGTATTTCCCTAATGACTAATAACATTGAGCATCTTTTCATATGCTCTTTGACCATTTTTATATCTTTTTTTAGAGAAATATCTATTTAAGTCCTTTGCTCATATTTTTTAATTGGGTTGTTTGTCTTTTTGTTGTTGAGTTGTAAAAGTTATTTATATATTTTTTGATACTAGACCCTTATCAGATACATGAGTACTAAATATTTTATCTCATCCTATAGGATGTCTTTTCACTCTTTGATAGGCCATACCATCTTGAAGATTAATTAAATTCCAAGGCAGTGTCAGTATTACAGAAGTTCATAATAGATGAGGGCTTGGAAACTGAGGCCCAAGGAGCTACAGCAGCTGTTCCCAGGTCTCATGGGAACTTGACAGTATTGGTAGGGACTTAAAGGACATTCGGTCCACTGCCCCAACCCAAGCATGCACATGCAAACACATACACACACATATGATGTCATTTTATGTCTAGGATGTTAAGAGCACTGACATACACCCATAGAGAGTTACCTGTTCTCAGAAGTCAAGATGTAACACGTCTACAAAGTTTAATGATTTCAAAGTTAGATTTTTAGCACTGGACAATCTTCCATTAAAATTCTGCGGTCATAGCTTGCAAAGAGAAAGTAAAATAGGTTCCCATTCAATGGGAATCTGGAATGAGTTCAATATTGGGCATTCCCTATACTTAAGTCCATATATATAGTTTTTACTGGTGAAATGAGTTAGTAACCATAAGCAGGAGCCTCAAAAGCAAATAACTACAAGGGTCAAATAGGTAACATAAAATGTTGAACCCAAAGTACCAAAAAGTAACAGGGCTAAACTGTTTTTTGTACAACCAAGTGCAATCCCTGCCTTGCTACATTGCTTCTTAAAACACTAAGCAGAACAAATAAAATGGCAGGGTGAAACACTGCCAGGGGCTGTGATTGCTCTCACCCAAACCTCCAGTTTGAGTCTTACTTAAATGTTTCCTTCCCTCATTTTGAAATAAATTATCTTGGTACATGATCATCTCCAATCCCAAAGCTGAATAAAACAAAGAGAAAATAATCTAGTATTGAATGAGAATCTGTTATGTGTCTGGGGCTGGTCCATTTGCTAAATTCAAAGATGTAGAAGAGAGAAAAGGGAAGAATCAGAGAATGTAATGCTAAGATTCCCGGTACAATGTTGTCAATCTACAGAAGCAATAATTCACTAAAAATTATTTGTTTGTTCATACCCTACTTCCTTCTCCAAAATAGCTTGTAGAAGCCTACAACAAAGAGTATATAACGAAGTTAGTAAAATAAATACAGGAATAGTGAATCTAGACAAAAGAAAAGAGAGGAAATATGAGACATGATAATATAAATAACATAGAATCTATGAGAAGCACCAAATTTCACTGTGAGCTCCCTGGCAGCCAGGAGAAGAAAAGGAAACACTACGTAATTCTTAGTATCATGATTAGTGATTCTTTACAAATACTTAAGAAAGGAAAGAATTTTCCTAATGGCAAATTCCCATAAACATTGTCAAATGATTAAAATGTCTCCTAATGATTTAAACAGAAGTTTTGATAAGTTCTTCTGAAAACTGCCAGTCTACCATTAATGCTTTCCCATGACATTTTGCAGTAGAGCAGCCCCATGCAAACACAGAATGCTACATGCTAGAGCTAAGAGAAGATGGCATTCTAGGAGTTTTGTGGGAAGGAGTTGGAGGGCTCACGTATTTAGCCGCACACATCAGCCCCGATAGAGCCATCCTCAAACCTAAAGGACAGTCTACGCTACACATTTCTAGAAGTGGAATAATTCCAGAGTCTTAGATAGCTTTCCAGGAAAACAGAATGGGTAGTCTCTAAGTCCAAAAAAAGAAAAATTAACAATTCCTTTTTTGGATAAGAAGAACTGTATCTGAGACATGGGGAAGATAAGTCCATGGTAAAAAAATCCAGATATATGTTTCCTAGTAAGATGATGTCTTCTGAAGCAAGAGATTGCAAAGCAAGAGGCTTTCTGCAAAGGGGATTGATAACTATTTTACTTAACTAATCCAATATACCTAGAGTGACAGGAAAATTGTCAAAATAATGTATGTGAAGGTGAGAAAGAGGGAGAAGGTGGAGGGTTAGAAACCAAGAGAAGTGATCATGGTCAAGCAGAGTTCTCCATTCCATTCTGTGTCAGTTGATAGTTTTTTATTTCTTGGATTAGAATTACCAAGTCATAAACATTTAACAGATTAATCACTGTTTCCATTAAGAGTCTTTCATCAAAGGAAACAAAAACTGATTCAGATTAACTTAAGCAGAGAAGAAATTTATTAAAGGATATGGGGTGACTCATAGAATCAGAGGAAAACTCCTAATCAAAGGAGATTTAAAAAAAAAAAAAAAGGCTCACTCTCTTTAGGACACAGCATTCTTGATTAATCAGTCCCAACCATGTATGCCCTTGTGTCACTCAACGAGAGCAAAATTCTTGGGAGGGAGAGTCTGATTATTCCAGCTTGGGTCAAATGTCCATCCTGTAGCCAGAGGAAGGTAGATCATCTGATCAGTGGTTCTCAATGGGGCAGGGGCAATTTTGCCCCCAGCAGACATTTGGCACTGTCTGGAGATATTTTGGGGCATCAGTGGGTTGTCACAACTAGGGATGCTAAGTATGCTAAGATGAACAGGACAGCCTCTACGACAAAAAATCCTCCTGCCTCAAATGTCAATAGTGCCGAGGCTGAGAAACCCTGACCTCAACTGATTGGCCCAAAAGGGATGCAAAAAGGACATTTCTTCAAGGAAAAGTTGAAGTGTGTAGAGGACACATCCACTGTCTGCTCTGCCCAGATTCCCTTGAATCCCTTTGGCTGTTTCTCTTTTCCCCTGCCCCAGCTTGTTTTCTACCAGCTCCCATCTGCAACTTTCTTCAAAGGGTGTTCCTTGGGCTGCTGAAGACACCTGCAAACTCAGAAAGCTGGGATTGCCTGAGAGTTTACATCTCCTGTGGGCAACCCTACATTGGACAGGGGGAGGGTAGGAAAATCCAGCTCTCTAGCCTCGATTCAGGTGCAGTTTACACTCCAGAGGTCCCACGAGATTAGATTGAGACTGAGGGTCCCTTGCTCTGCATCTCCTCTTGTCCCAAGCCTACTTCCCTACTACCTTACCAGGTTCTCCAGGAACATTTCCTTAATAAGTCATTTATACCCAAATCTCCTCTCAGGGTCTGTTTTTGGAGAACCTGGCCTATTATTACCAAAGAAGGGGGAGAAAAGACTGCTGAGCAGTCAAAAATGACAGAGGTCCACCATAACAACATGAATCATCCTACCTAAGTTTCCAGCTCTCCCCTCATTACATGACAGGTTACTGTGTGATAGGTTCCAGGTGTTAAGTGCACAAGCGTTTAAGTCAAACCTGGGTTTGAACGCTGGTTTTGCCACTGAGTGACTTTGAATGAGTCATTTCCTCAGTTTTTCCCTTTGTATCTATAAAATGAGCATAATGTTAGGACCTACTTCACAGGGTGGTGTTGAGGATTAAAAGAAAAGAATAAGAAGCATTTATTCTGATGTGAAGTCCTTTATAGATACTCATCAAATCCAGATGCTATGATTACTAATAATTAGATAAAGAGTCTTTTATTCACAGAACAATGAAATCTATTCCTATAAATTAATTAGAGCTGAATGAATTAAGCTTTCGATGTAAACCTAGAAAGTAGGGACTTACAAGAAGATGAGTGAAACACTTAAAACTTATGAAGTAATAAGTACTTTCACCTCATTGTTTTTATTTTAAAAGTACACCTGTCAGAATGGCTATCATCAATAAATCAACAAATAAGTGCTGGCAAGAATGTGGAAAAAAAGAAACCCTCGTACACTGTTGGTGGGATTATAAATTGGTGCAGCCCTATGGAAAACAGAATGGGGGTTCCTCAAAAATAAAAATAGAACTACCTTATGATCTAGCAATTCTAGGTATTTATGCAAAAAGATCCAAAACACTAATTTGAAAAGATATGTGCATCCCTATGTCCATTACAGCATTATTTACAATAGGCAAGATACTGAAGCAACGTAAGTGTCTCTTGATAGATGATTAAATAAAGAGGTGGTACATATATACAATGGAATATTACTCAGCTGTAAAAAAGAGTGGAATCCATTTGTGACAACATGAATGGACCTAGAGGATATTACACTAAGTGAAATAATTCAGAGAAAGACAAGTACCATATAATTTCACTTATATGTGGAATCTAAAAAACCAAAATAAATGAACAAATAAAACAGAAACAAACTCATAGATACAGTGAAAAAAAACCCTGATAGTTGCCAGATAAAAAGGTTGTTGGGGGTGCTGTGTAAAAAGATAAAAGAATTAAGAAGTACAAATTGGTAGTTACAAAATAGTCATGGGGGTGTAAAGTACAGCACAGGGTATATGGTCAATAATACAGTAATAACTATGTATGGTGCCAGGTGGACACTAGACTTACTGAGAAGATCATTTTGTAAGTTATATAAACATCTAACCACAATGCTGTCACCTGAAACTAATATAATATTAAATACCAACTGTAATTTAAATTTTAAAAATTTTTTTAAAGTACAGGATAATCTTTTGAAAATTAACAATAGTTAAAAAAGAGAGAGAGAGAAGAAAAAAAGAAAGAGAGAAAGGGAGGAAGAGAAAAAGGAAGGAAAGAGGGAGGGAGGAAAGGAGAGAGGGAGGAAAGAAGAAAGGAAGGAGGGAGGGAAAGAAAAAGGTCTCTGAATCCAAGTTAGTAAGTAGCAGCAGCCAGGAAGTGCCTCAGCCTAGATGGAATTCTGGTGGGGGGGTTGCATGCCATTTGATATCTAGAATTACATCTTCATAAGCAGAAGCAGAGACTTAAGGCTCCAACACACTTTCGCATCATTAATAACAGGTTGACACTTTCTAATCATTACCAGTACATATAGCAAAATCAACTCTGTGGCAGAGCATTAGGCATCATCCTTGTGGATGGCTGGAGAAGCAGCCAGTTCATCCAAGCAGGTGGAGAATGCTATGTGGAGGGAGAATTGTGATGTTTAATCACAGAAATGAGATGGGGGAAGGCACGGGAGAAACCAAAGTGTGGACCCCTGGGGAGCTGAATTGCTAGTTCCTTGTGGAAATTGGAGTAGCTGAAGTGCAAAGTTTAGATGAATGCCTTTGAATGAAATAGAAGAGATTACCAGTCTGCTGATAAAAAATTAGATGTTTGAAAGCAGCAGAGATGAGCAAAGGAGAGTAAGCAATCTTCAGATGCACAAACAAAGCCGTTGAGTGGATTGAACTCAAACAAAGGGTATTAAGAGAGACCTGGTAGAGGTGCAGAAAACTGGTCAGGGCAGGAAGGGAAGAAGAGTTTAAACAAATCGTGTTTCTCTGCCTTCTCTGCTGCTTGACTGGTAACAACATAAAGGATTCTCAGCGAGGTTAAGGAGTTACATTCTTCTAAGGCTATGAAGCTGATACAGGAGCCACTGACCACGTGTGGCTATTTAAATTATTTTAAATAATATAAAATTTAAAATTTAGTTCTTCAGTAGCACTGGGTTCTAATTCTAGTTCAGTGACTTGCATAGGCAAGTCACATCCCCCATTGACCTCAATATCCCTACTGGTCAATAAAGGGGGTTGACAAGAAAGTCTGTAAGATCTCTTCCAACACCAGTTTTCTCTGTCCTGCAGTCTGTCTTAGAAAACAACTCAAGAGGAACCACCTCTAAAGTGATCAATAGAGCATGCACATTTAAACAGTCAAAAGCTAGATGTCCCTGCAGTCCCAGAGCTCTCCTATCCAAGGTCTCAGTCTTTCTGGGAGGAGCTTGTGACTGAGTGAGGTGGGGTATAAAGGCCTAGTAATTTCTACACCACATGGGACACCTCCAACAGATAGTACTGGGTCCTGAGCCCCAACTGGGTTGAGGGGGCTTTATAGGGCCTGCAGAGCAGTTCAGCCTCTCCTCTGCCCAATCCCACTTCCTCCCCATCTTTCACTGGTATTGGCCCCTAACAAACTTTATGTTGCACCAATAAACATTTCAGGGTCTGCTGACAGAAAACCCACTCTGTATCATTATGGACTATCGGAGTCGCTTGGCGAAGCTGGACAAGTAAAATGAATGAAATCTGTGAGGGTTTCATAGGATAATAATAACAGTTAATAGCTACTGTAACAGCTAACAATTACCTGGCACTAACTATGTGCCAGGCATCACACATGTTAACTCATTTTGGGCTCATCATAACCCAGTAATTTAGGTGCCATTATGATAGATAAGAAAACTAAAGTACGGAGAGGCTAAAAACAAGCCAAATCCCACAGCCAGTATGAAACACAAGCAGGACCCAAGGCCAGGCAATGTGGCAACAGCATCTGTCCTTAACCACCAGTTTGAGTCATTTCTACTCTTATTAGTCTTAAGTCATTAACTTCCCTAGGCTTCGGTTTTTCCTTTGGTGATGTGAGATGTTTGGACATGACAACCTCTCAAGCCCCTTTCAAATTCACTGCTTGGTGCTCTTGCTCCTTCTCAATATGTCCAGGGTAGCCCCATGCTAGTCACAGAGTTGAGCCTTAAAATCAAAGGTCGCTGCTGCCTCCATACCCTGGCTTTCTTTGTACCTCTCTGATCTGGCTTCTAAGAAAGGGAGGTAGAGAACCCAGGAGAAGGCTTCTAATCCTATTCCATGCTCTTTCAGGCAGGAGAAACTGCTCCAGAAACTCCCATCCCAACCCCTACCAAGGTCTCATGCTTCTTCTCCCAACATCAAAAGGTGGGAGCTATAAACAAGCAGAGAAAGCCTGGTGTGTCAGGGTCTTAGCCTTGCGCTCACATGCTCACGCTCGCGCTCGCTCGCTCGCGCGCTCTCTCTCTCTCTCTCTCTCTCACACACACACACACACACACACACACACACACACACACACACACAATGTAAAGTGGGTCTTTCTCTGACTTAGAACTTAGAATGTGCTAGGCACCATACTAAGAGCTTTATATCTATTCAATTCTTTAACTCCCACAACAGATATGGAAATCAAGGCTCAGAGAGGCAAAGACACTTTCCAAAGATCATAAAATGGGGAATTGTCAGAGCCAGGATTTATACTCAAGCAGGCTCCAATGTCTGTGTTCTTGACCTCTGATGACTCATGGGCCTCAAGTACCCCCACCAGCACTTATTCAAAGTAAACATGCTCCCAAACAGTCCTAGCCACACCAAAAAGCAGGAGACTTAGGGAGGTTAAAAGAAGAGAGAGGGAAGGAAGGAGAGTGAGAGAGGGGAGAGAAAGAAGACAGGCAGGGAAATGCAGGCAGAGATGGCTGAAGTTGTCAGCCAGTAGTGCCTACATGTAAGGAAATTGCATCATCTGGTTTTCTGGTCTGACACCTGTCCAGGCAACGGCTAAGTTATTCCTTCCTTTTGTAGGGATGAAATAGAATTAAAAAGAGAGTAGGCAGAGCGTTGGGGGCTAAGGAAAAGAATAAGCAAGTGTCCATTGGTTATGAGCATGCTAGTACCCAATAAGTTCTTTTGACATATGCTAACTTGTTTAATCCCTACGACAGCACTATGAGATAGGCACTTCATGATCCCCATTTGCAGGTGAGAAAATTGAAGTTCAGAAGAGTGAAATCATTCATCCACAGTGATACAGACAGTAAGTATCCCCGAGTCTCATCTCTAATTAGCTCAGTATCTTCAGTTTCCATGTTCACGAATTACCATCGTAGCACATAGTCCAGCAGTGCTAGCTGAAGGAGGAACAAAAGAAACATTGTACTATGAGTTAGGAGACCTGGTTTCTGGTGTCACTTCTGCCCCCCAGCGAATTCTGATCTTGGGCAGGTTCTTTCCTATCTCTCAGCCTATGTTTCTCCATTTATAAAATGACCAGATTGATATACATCATAAGCTCATATAGTAGTAGCAGTAGTAGTAATATTAAAAGTAGAGTAGAATTAGTAGCTGTGGTAATAGAAGCAACAGTAGGTGCAATAATAATAGAAGTAGTAGTAATAGTAGTAGAAGAAACCATAGTAGTAGCAGCAGTAGTCCTAGTGATAGAAACAGTAGCCATGGTAATAGAATTAGTAGTAAAAGAAATAGTAGTATTAGCAGTAGAAGAAGTCATGGTAGGAGGAGTCGTAGTAATAAAAGAAGTAGTCATCAAGGAAGGGAGGAGGAGGAGGAAGGAAAGTTGCCAGCAGTCTCTGGTGACCTCCCATGCACCAGGCTCTGTGCAGAATGCGTCTGGTGCATTCACTCCTTACATCTCTCTTGTCAAACAGCTATCCATCATTATGCCCATGTTACAGATGGGAAAACTGAGACTTGGATATGTCATCGGTGCAAGGAGGTGGCAGAGTCTGTACCATGATGTTGCCTGTTACTGGGGCCCCTCTACCAGGCCAGGCTGCCCCTAAGTCTTCCAGCACGGCACTCCAGAGGGAGTGTCCTTCAAGCTTTTACAATGCTCATTCCAAAAGCCTTGCTACATCCAATGATTTGATACTCTTGTCCTCTGAATTAGAAGGAAACTGAGAACTAACTTCCCTCAGATAAGGTTCTCTATAAATATTTTTCATGGAATGCCCTCTTTGCTTTGTTTTAAAGATCGGCATGAGACTGGTTGTCACCCAACACTCTGTTGACATTTCCTTTTTAAAGAACATAACATACATTCTTGGGCTAGACTCAAATATTCTTACATTTTGGTTTTTTTTAAAAAAAAAAAAAAACTATGGAAAAACATAATCATTGGAAATGCTAGGTGGAAGCCCCGAGTTCTTTCTTCCTCTATGATAAAGGGCATAAAATGTCAACCCTCTACAATTCTAGAATTACTCCCTTCTCCAGCCCCAGCCCTAAGGACTGGCACAAAGCTTCAGAATAATAATTGAGAACATTAATTGAGCACTAAGTATATTTCAAGCACCACGTAAAGTATTTTATATGAATCATTTTCATTTAATTCTCACCATAACCTTATGAGACAGGGTGTTGCCATCAGCCCCATTTTATAGATGGTGAAACTAAAGCTCCCGAGCATTAGGAAAAATTCCTAAGGCCACAAGTAAGTGACAGAGGAGCAATCTCAAACACAGTCCTCTTTGAATCCAAATCGGATCCCAGACTGACTGGGAGTAGCTACAAATAACCAGCTAAGGGAATTTAAGTAACTGTAGAAAGACTGAAAACTTCATTCAGGACCTGCCCTAAAAGGAAAAAGCCTTGAGAGGTCGCTGGCAGCTACCTAAGTAAGATGAGGAGAGAGAGGCTCTGAATATATTCACAGTCACACATTCATTGTTTATTCAACAAACATGTACTAATCACCTGGAATACCAAGCAAATCCCTAGGAACTAGGGGTATAATGGGAACCAAGATGGACATAGTCCCTGCCCTCAGAAGCTCGTAGTGGGAAAGACAGCAGTCAATAGACAATTACATTCAGTGGAAGAAATGAAACACACATAGGTTAACATAAAGGAACTATAGCAACCTGCCAGGTGACCTGATACAGTCTAGGGGGAGGGAGAGTATAGTCAAGGAAGGCTTCCTAGAAGAGGTGACACTAAACTGCTATTTGAAGGGCAAACAGAAGTTAGCCAGGTATGGCTAGGAAATAGTGTTCTGGGCAGAGAGAGGGGCACGCACAAAGACCTGAAAGAAAGAGAGAACAAGGCAAGAATGGGGAAGTTCAGACAGTATGGATGGATGGTGGAGATAGAGGTTGTGGTTCATGGTTGCTGGGTGATATGAACCACTATAGTCATGCAACTAAGAACTAAGTCTCCCAGTTTTGGGAGCAGTTCCAAGCTCGCTCTCTAGTTATCATCAGGGTCTCGTGAAAGTTAAGAGAGAGAATGTCCAGACAGTAATTAAATTTCAAATGCAAATAAATACTTTGACTTTTCAATTTTTACTTATCATTATCAAGTGAATCTCATTATCATCAATAAGTCAGTCCTCCAGAGCCCAGTCACCCAAGCGTCCAAGCCCACACAATGAAAAATCAGACATAGATCACGGTGCCCTCACTCATATGGACTTATCTGGTCGGGCCAGACAATCTCTCCAGGAGGCACACTACTGCCAATCCATGCATCAGTGTTAATTGAGCATCTGCATCTGTCAGAAATCCTTCGATTGTGAGCAACGGAAAACCTAATCCAAAGTCTTAGACCATAAGGGAACTTATTATTTCACATATCAGGAAGTCTAGAGGACCCGGAGTCATTTAATTCAGTAGCTCAATAATGTCATAATGTTCCAGATATTCTCCCCCGCATTTTTTCTCTACCATTGTCTTTGCTACAGCTCCTGATGTCTCACACGGAAATAATATCCATCAGAAGATGGATATTATTTTCTTGCCCTATTGTTTGTTATACCCCAAAGTACCTCCCCCAGAAGATATCCCTTCACATCTTATTGGCCAGAAATTGGTCATATGCCCTTATAATTAGGCCAAAATTTGGCTTAAAAGAAAAAAGAAAAGAATTGTTTAGACTGGATTCACCATGGGGAATGGAGAAAGTACCCGGCCCATAGCTCTTTGGAGAAGGACAAAAATAAATTCTTATGGGTTCTGTTAGCCATGAAAGGTGGGGGTGGGTGAAAAATGGATATGGGTCATTGTCTGCTGTAGTGGTCATGTATCTAGCATACAGTAGGCACTCCATATATGCTTTTGAATGAGGAAAAGGAACAAGCAAGTTACAAGAGGTGGGACAGCATAACGGCTGTGGCCATATATTTAATACAACCCTTTGAGTTTTAAGAAATAGACACCCAATTCAAAACTAGTTTCATAGAAAAATAGATTATATTTATTGGTTCATATAACTGAGAATTATGAGGCTGTATTGGCTTTAGGACATGGCTGGATCCAGGTATTCAAATAGCATTTCCAGGAATCTACCTCAATTTGTCTCTCAACTCTGCTATTCACAAGATGATCAACAGCAGCTGCAGACCCCAGTGCTCCCAGCTCAACAACCCCAAGAGAAAGAGGGTTCTCTGCCCAACCTTCCAGTGCAAGTCCCTGATCTGATGCTCAATGGCCTGGCTCAGACTATGTGCCCATCCCTGACCCCATCCCTGTAACCATGAAGGGGCTAATTGGTCAGCTTCAGATCACATGACCATCAAGTCTGGGTCACATGACCATGCCATGGGCAGGGGAAGGGGAGGAGCAAAAGGGAACAAAGAGGCAGGGCAGGCACAGGGTGAGGAAGTGGGTAAAGGCTGAAGAAAGGATGTGACTTGGCTCCCTTTGGCACTTTCCATTGTTTCCTCACATCTTGCACCTGATTCTTCTTTGGTAGGAAACAAATGAACAGTCTGTTCATTTCGAAAGTCTCCTCTCCCTGCTAAACAACAAAAAGCACTTCCAAAAATCATTGTAAACCAAGAGTGGAGCAAAGTTCATGTTTAATGAATGGAAACTGACAGTCTTCAAATGATCTCGGTGGTAAAAACCTCAGTTCACCTAGGTTTAGATAGGGAACATGGGAGATTATTAACAAAGTATTTTTAATGGCCACAGTAAAATAAAGAGGGAAACTTAATTAGTGCCATTTGTTTTAAATGTAGCCATTTAATCACTGGTCGTTTTGTTCAGATGGAAAACAGTAGAGACAGAGCCAGAGCAGAAACAAACACAGCAGGCATGTTCTAACAATGCACAACCTAAGTTACATTTCAAGATGCCTGTCCATTTGGAAAAGGAGTTGGGTTGAACACATGAGTGAGTTTTACATAATTTGGAACTGACAATAAATGCACTAACTTCAGGAGGATTTCCAAGATGAGGCCCTCCTGCATGAGCCTGTAGGAGGCAGCAAATGTCACGGCCCACTGGGGTGATTATATTACAAACATAAGAACATATTGCAATGTAGTTTCAGTGGGACATATTCTTTGGCCCAATTTTCTGACCATAAGACTTTTGCTCTCGCTGTTCTCCCCACTTGGAATGCCTCTTCCTGTGATCTCTATGCAGCTGGCTCATGCTTGGTCTTCAGATCTCTACTTAAATGTTACCTCATTGGAGAGGCCTAACCACACAATCTCCTTCAAATGGCACAATGTGAGTCCTCAGCATCTCACCAGCTGCTGTGTGTGTGGTTTGTTGGCATGTTTATAGATTCGTTTATATTCTCACTCGAGAATGGCCCCACATGGGCAGAGCCCTGATCCATTCTCAGTTACTGGTATATGGCCAGTACCTCCACCAGCAACTGGCACAGCATTGGCATTCAGATATTTGCTGAAAAGTATGATTATCTCTGGTCTCTTCTCCCTGATACTTAGCCCAGGAAGGGGCCATAGCAGACTCCTCGCTCCTGTACCCTTTTTGTGCCTCCAAACCCTTACATAAACTATTCCCTCTATTGGGTGTGCACATCCTGCCCTACTCTCAACCCCCTGGGCAACCTAATGAACCCCATTCATTCTTCATGGCCTACGTCAATATCATCATCCTTCTGTGCTTGCCTCAACCCTCATGTCAGCCCATGACAGAATCAATTCTTCTTCCACTGCCCCAGTCAATGCTCCTGCTTCTCTCTGATTGCACCCAGGAAGGTGATGGTAGGGCATGATAGAAATAGCACTCAGTCACATGTCTGAACCTTGGCTCCAATACTTACTAGCTATGGTTGCTCAGAAAAATGTTTCACTTTTCTGGGCCTCAGTTTCCTCATCTAAAAAATTGAGATCATAATAGCATCAACTAACAAAATTTCTGGGAAGACAATGAAATTAACTACATTGAAAATGTCCATACAGCCCAGTGCCTCACACCACTGTTTTAGAATCTCAGTATTAGTCACACCTAATATTGTGTGCTGAAAGACTGTGAATTCTTCAGGGGAGAAACAACATGTTTCTCTTTGTATTCTCATGTCTTACATTTTGCCTTGAACATAGTAGGTACTCAATAAATGCTTATTGAATTAAATTGGATGCCATTCCAACACGACCCAGGCATTTGAGTGGCTTCTGTATTCCTCCTTGACCTGCAGCTCTCTAGAGAAAGTACACACATATGGTTCACATCTTAAGCAAAATTTCAAGAGTAAATGTTGCCAGCCATGAGAAAATAACTATGCCTTGTATTCCTGCACCAAACAGAATTGTTTTTAATCAAGTGTCTAGTCTGCACTGTGCCCTTCTAACCCATGTTTATTAGTATGAGCGATCAAGAGTTTACTAAGAAAAACTGCACAGAGGGAGGAGGAAATAACATTTGGTTGGTATCTGAGCCTCTCATCCCTCTCTGAAATGGATGCGTCTTCACATTTCTCAAGCAGAGATCTGTGTCAACTTTAAAATCCCAATCAAAAGGCCACAGAATAGACACATGCTAACAAAATATTGTTTGCTTCCCTGGTTTTTAGTGTTTTCCACAAGACCTTTCAGCTCCGAGTCCCAAGACTCTGCAAATTCCTTTCCAAACCCACAACTTCACCATTCACTCAGGCACCAGCCATTTTCTCAGACACCTAAGGTGGCTCCAGCATCTCATTCCAAGATCTGACTACGCTTTCCTTTTTCCAACATTATGAATGTGCTTATTTTTAAAACATATTTTTCTTGGAAAGACCTGTATGTCCCCATTATAGTCTTTCAGACTTCAACAGAGCATAATATGCCCCTTAAAAAGTCAACCACAACTGATTGAATAGCTTCAGTGCATTCATTTAACAGGAAGGCAATGAGATCTGTTACGTCGTTCAAAGATGGTAGTGGGGTTGGGAAGGGAAGGCAGTTATGGGTTATGAGGTTACAGATGTGCCATCTGGGGACCCTTCTTCATTCAGCAAGTTGTCATTTACTTGGAATATCTCCTCCATTCCATGCATTTTATGCATGTTTTCTTATTCAATGGAAAAATAAAAGGAATAGGTCATTGAGACCTTTCATTTTTCTCATTCCTGTCATTATAAACATGAAGAAACTGCCCTCTTTTAAAATGCTACTGAGTTAGGGCAGCCCAGGGATATTTCAAGCCTGCATTCTGGCCATTTCTCTCTGTTTTATGTGGCTTCCTGCTCTCATATCCGATGAAAATAGCTCTTTCCATAGCAACACCACATAGAGATATGGCAGGTTTTGGTTTCTTTTTTAAAGCAATACTGTTTATCTTGAAACTGAACAAAATTTTCCCCCTTTTTCTCTCTTCAATCACACCAGTGTTGGCAGGCTCTCTTAAAGGGCATGTGAGGACACCTTAGCGATCTTTACCAAGGGATTGCAGTCCTTTCTCTAGTCCCCCAAATGACATTAATCCTGTATACTTGAAAACAGGTTTTTTTTAATTAAAATTATTGGAGTGACATTGGTGAATAAAATCAAGTAAGTTTCAAGTGTACAATTCAACAATGTGTTATATATATATTGTGTGTTTACCACTCAAAGTTAGATTTCCTTCCATCACCATAAGAAAATGGTTTTTAACTTTCAGTGCTTGAGTCCAAGTTCTGAGTTTGATGTTCAAGGCCATTTTCACAATTGGCCCAGCGTTCTTCTAAATTTTCATGTCTTAACACTGCCTACATTTTACTTGACATGCTAATAATACCAAGCTGCTTATCTGGAACCCAAATGTACCTGGACTTTCCTGGCTAGCCCACCACTGTATTATAGTCAAAATCAAGATATCATCTCCTGCCAAACACATACATGTTTATATACACATAAATACAAATACATTTGCACTCAAATACACTCCCTATAGCATTCAGAAGTAAAGTAGAATTTTACTAAAGGCCTATAGAGAGGAAACTGAAGAAAGGTATTAAACTGTACATCATTTGTCCAAATCCTCTAATAATTCCTTTTAAAGTATTTTCTCAAAGTACCTTTCTGCATGATAACTGTCAAATACATCTCTCTCCTCTTTATGTAAGATTCTTCTCCAACTGAAGTTAACTCTTTCTCCTCACACCACCCTCAGCTCAAATATCCACTAAACAAAATAAGAGCCAGGAAACTAGCCAATAGATTTCAGTGAAACAAGACCATTAGGCGGAGCCTGATGACCCAGCATCCCTAGTGAGTTCCGGATTGGGTAGAGGTAGGTGCTGAAACTCAATTACTGTGTAGAGTTTACAGATACATCAAGCAGTCCTGACTCCATGGGTGCATATGTTGTTCTCTCTTCTTGGAATGTCCTTCTAACACTGCCTATCTGATGAGCTATTTAAGGCTTCAATACCCAGGTCAAGAATCAGTACTTCTGAGAAACTGTGGAGATTTCAGACATGTTTCTTCATTCAAAGGCAAAAAATGGATATCCAGAGCTGAGCACTCTGACTTAGCACTGTTACATGACTTGTTCACACATCCTTTGGCCTTTTATACCATAAATTCCTCAAAGGGACAGTCTTCCTCTCTGAATCTCAGTTCAGCACAGTGCCCAGTAGATAATATAAATATACCAGTAAATGTTTGTCAGGTGGAATTTTATTTTTACCACACACCTGAGAGTTAGGTGGAATGGGTGTATACGTGAATAGAAATCACTGGATGAATTATTTTCCTTTCTAAGCCACAGGATATATTGTGTGCATGCTATAAGCACTTCCCATGCATTAACTCTTTCAATTATCACAATAATCCTATGATGGGAACACTATTATCATCTATATTTTACAGATGGTAAAGTTGACCTTTAAATTTCTCTTCCATAAATTTCTTTATTGTTCAAATATCTGTTGCCCACCCTGGGAGGCTCCTCCCTGTAGCAGGATTATACATTCAGGCATGGCTACATGACTTGCTTTGTTCTGTGAAAAGTAATAAGTGATATGTGTTATTTCCAAAGCTGCAAGAACCAGCAGGTGGTATGTCCTGTCTCTTTTTCCCCTGCCCTATGATCAGCCTCTGCTCTATCATCCTGGGTCCTAAAGTAAAGATGATGTGGAACAGAAATGCAGCTGACCCCTATGGTCAAATAGCACAGCAAAAAAATAAACCTTTGTTTTTGTAAGCCACCGAGATTTAAGGGTCATTTTTTTTTTTATCTCAGCATAATCTAGCTTAAGCTGACGAATGAACTCCACAAACCTAGTCTATTTTTGATGAATGAGATTAATATTCATCTATCCACATAAGCTATGAATCTTGAATGTTCGTCTCTGCTGCCTCTTCTCTCTTCCCTCCACCACATCCCCAACCCCAAAATGCACAATCTGTCAGTGCACTTCCTAAATCTCCCTGTAATGGAATGTCTCCATTTCTTTCTTCATCTACGATTCCACCGTCTTAAGTTAGGCCACCATCATCTCTCCCCTTAAGTGTTTCTTCTAATTTATCTCTCTTTATTCCTTGACTACGGAAATGATATATCTGAACTCCCCAGCCCCACACTCTACCAGCCTTTCTTCCCTCCATTCTCTACCTCACTATTCAAAAGTCACGTCCTCGGAGAAGCCTCCAGGAACCCCATAGTTTGGGTCTGGCCCCTAATTAAATGCTTTCATTGGACCACATACTTCTCTTTCATAATATTACTCACAGTTGTAAATTTAGATGTATTTATAGGATTATTTTATAAAGCTGCCTCCCCAACTAGACTGTAAGCTTCATGTTAATGAGAATTATGCCAAATTTATCTGGATACCCAGCAATTTCTGAAACATGGCAGATGCTCATATAAAATGAAGGAATGAATGAACATATGAAATGAAGACACTTTCTACTTGGATATTCTAGGGGTCTCTAGAATGCTTAGAAAATACACCGACTTGCTATCCCTATTTAGCAGAAAAAAAGGACAACTTTCCCCATTCAATTTGTTGGGTCCAAAAACCCCAGATACCACAGCAGTAATATTTTGTCAGTGTTTCCAAAGATCCTTTCATATGTACTCCCATCCACTTAGGCCCTCCGGCCATGTACATAAATCAAACTCTGGATTGCTCTGGACACTGACCCTGGGCCACAGGCAAATAAGATGAATGTGAGTACTGACAAGTAGGGCTGGGTCTCTGCAGTCTCAAAGTTAACTTGGTCTTGAGCTAAAATGGACTGTTTGTCTCTGGGAATGTGTACAGATGGTAACCAGAAATGGAGCACTGGCTAATAGTTTCTCTCAACAACCGGCTAGGGCTTTGGGCATCCAGAGCTGAGCACTCTGACTTAGCACTGTGGAAAAAAACATGGGATTTAGAGGCATGGTCTGGGAAGTTTCATATAAACAGTACCAGAGGCCCACAGTGGGGCTCCTGTGTTTTTCTAGGCCACTGATTGTGGCATTGGCTGTGCCACTGTTCTTACTGATGGTGGTCCGATGAAGGAGGGCTGAGCCAGCTGCCAAGTGATGCTCTACGATTGGTAAGGCTATTTATTTCACAGAATTCCAACCTGAGTTCTAGAAAACGGCTTCACTTGAAGTTCACAGTACAGGGGAGCCCAAGCATGAGCAGCATCGTTCAATGAAAAGAACCAAGTTTTGCCCATGCTCTTGGGTTCAAATCTCAGCATAGTTACTTACCAGTGATATAAAATTGGCAAGTCACTGGATTTATCTGAGCCTTAGTATCTTTATCTGTTGAATATGAAGCAAGGTAAGGAGAATTCTTTCTACCTCTGGGATAACTAAATGATGTAATACATATAAAGCATCCAGCACGTAGTAGGCACTCAATAAACATTTACAGCTCCTCTTTATCTCTAATCCTTCTTCAAAGTCCATAGCAGAGTGAAATCCTCAGTTTTTATCTAAATAAGAGAGTAATTCTTTGAACCTCATACTCTCATCCTCATTTTAATGGAAAAAATAAAATATTTTTTGTTCCTTTAGAAGTATGGACAATTGGGGGTAAACTTTATGAAAACCAGTGGAACCTTAGAGAAAGAACTGAATATTGAGAGGTATCTGTTCCTATTGCAGAAGCAATAATATCAATGTCTATCTCTTCTTGGATGCCTCCCAGGGGCCAGGTACTGAGTTGAGAAATCTGCATCTCTGCTGGCAATGTGACCTTGGGCAAATCACCGGTCTATGCCTCTGTAGCATCTACTATAGAATAACGATAATAATGATATCATCAGCATAAGGTTGCTTTGAAGATTAAGTGAAATAGAATATATCACTTAGGTTAGCTTAGAACTGTATGCATAGTAAATGTTCAGTAAATAGTAGCTATTGCTTTTATCCGTGAACATGCGAGAACAAGTATGCTGGCTCCCATGAGCAGATTACATTGTTCCCAACTCAGAGTTAGTGACATCGTATACATAGCATGAAATTAGCTATAGTGGACATATTTACACCACGGAAATCAGAAAACACTACAAATAAGGGCTTTTTATTTTCAGAGAGCATGTTATCAATTATTTACCAACATGGCACACTAATTATTCTATTTTTACCCATGAAGAAAATGATGCTTCTGGAAAGGTCAAGTGATTAACCCAAGATCACACAGCCAGTAAATGGCAGAGTTGGAGTTAAATTAAATCTATTTGACACTTGACACTAAATCCCATGTTTTTTTCCATAATCAATATGCTGACATTTAAAATAAAGAAGAAGCAACCTACTCTTTTAATAGGTTCCTTTTATATTATGAGGGTCTTGAAAAGAATCAAAATATCTGACCTGTTGGTTTTAATTTACCAAACTTTTATAACATTTAATTTTACTCTTCACAAGTATTAATTCTTTAAATCCTAATAACAACCTATTTATTGTTGTCCCATTTTCTAGATGAGGTAACTGAGGCAGAGGAAATCTAAGTAACTTGTTCAGAGTCATGCAGCAGAACAGAGATCCAACCCAGAATCTCTAACTGCAGAATCTATGTTCTTAGCCATGATGCTAGACTGTGCTTCTATGTTAACAAGAAGCATTTGCTTCAAGATTCAGGACAAAATCTGCTCTACTCCTTTGTCCTGGGAACTTAGTGGCACTTTTTTTTTTTTTACTCCTTGAGTCACAGAGAAAATATTTATGGATGCCCCACAATTGCACCATGGGGGCAGAAGTCAGTTTGCATAAGGGCCTAGCATGTGGACTTTTTCAGTCAAGCCTTCCCTTTGGAACAAGACCTTGTGTTGCTGAGGGTTGATGGCTGGAGCTTCTGAGAGCACAGCCTGAGGTTGTGCGTGGGAAAGATCTATATTGCCTTTTTAACTTCTTATTATAGACATTTCAAGCATTCACAAAACTAAAGAAATTGATCATTTTCGATTTGAGGACTGATTTCTTTGTCTAAGTAGACAGTGTTCGATTCACCTGTTTAGAAGGTAAATGAGGCAAGTCCAAATATATTCCAATTCTAATCACTTCTCCCCAAGTCCACTGCTATAACTTTGGCCCCAACTAATAGCATCACTGCCTGAAAAACTGTGGGTGATGTCAGTGGGTCTCCTGGCTTCCACTCCTAACTCTCTTAACTCTGGTTTCCATAAAACAAACTGTGAGAATTAAAGTATAAATTACATGACATAACATCCCTACAAAAGCCCTCCAGTGGCTTCCCATCACAAAAGAATCAAGTCCAAACTTTTGCAATAGCCTGTAAGACCCCAAGAGATAGCCAGTCTACATCCTCAACCTCATCTCCCACCAGTTGGTTCCAGCCAATGGTTCCCTTTCAGCTCCTCCAACAGGCTAAGTTCTTTTTAACCTCAGGGCCTTTGTACTTACTAATTCATTACCTTAATTTTTTTCCCCCAATTGACGATATGGCTGAATCCTTGTCATCATACAAGGCTCAACTCAAATACCAAATCCTCAGAGTGCTTTTCTTGATGGCCCTATTTAAAGCACTCCCCTAGCATGTTCTATCCACATTTTATTTCCCTCAGAATATTTGTCACTTGCTTTTGAATTTCTTTCTTTAGTTGTCATTGTCTCTCTACCCTAGCTAAAATATAAATTGCATGAGAGCAGGGACTTTTGTCAAGTTTACAACTATCCCCCCAGTGCCTGAAACAGTACCAAGCACCCAATGCTGTTCAATTAATATTTGTTGAATGAAGTAATAATAAGTGATGAAAAATGAAATATGCAATGGTGATGACATCTATTTAATGTCTGACAGTCTTGGAGTTCTCCTGATTAGCAGAGTTGCTGTGGAAATGCCCTGTAGTATCAATTCTGAATGGAGGAAGTAGTTTCCAAAACTAAGTGACATCCAGCCAGAAGTCCTCAAGAAATCAATGTGATTCATGCAACTAAGAGGCATCTGCCATTCTGCCTGCACTATATCTTCAGATTGGTAAGAGGAGGTGACAAACAGACTCTCCTGTTAGTTAAGACTTTGTGTAAGTATGGCAGGACCTGTGACTTGCTTCTAACCAGTTGAATATGGCAAAGGTGATGAGGTCTCAATCTCATGATTGCATTGTATTGATAAGATTCCATCTCAGCAGACTGGAGTAAGAGAGATGTTCTCTCTCTGTTGGTGGCTGCCATGTTGTCAGAGGACCATGTGCCAAAGAATTGTAGGTGGTCTCTAGAAGCTGAGAGTGGCCCCAGATGACAACCAGAGAGAAAACAGAAACTTCAGTCCTACAACCACAGCAGATAAATTCTGCTCTCAACCTGAGGGAGCTCAGAGTGATTCTTGCATAGTTAGGCCTCTGATGAGACCACAGTCCTAGCTGATACCTGGATTGCTGGTTGGTAAGATTCTGAGTAGGGAGCCCAGCTAAGCTGTGCCTGAACTCCACACACACAGAAACTGTGAAATAATTAACATTTATGTTGTTTTAAGCCACTAAATTTGTGGTAAATTATTACACAGCAATAGAAAACAAATACAGAGGAAATTAAAGTTACTCATTCATTTACAGAAAGGTTTCTTCATTAACGATGTCTGTATTAAGTCCAAATCAGAAGCAATTACAATTTATAGAGTCTGCCTTCAAGAAAATGAAGAACATGATGTTTTTATTTACCATTTTAGAGACAAAGTTTGTTAACCAATGGCCAATATGGTTGTGATGTCCGCTGGTAGTTCACATTACATTAAGCAAAATGTCCCTGTGGACTCGTCTTCTAGAGCAGCAGGTTAAAGAGTCAGGGAGATTTGCTCCATTCCCCAGCCAGGCCTGGGGGGAGAAAGTCCCAAGGGATGGTATATGTAGTGGCAGCTACTAAGAATAGAACATAGCGGACTGAGACCCCATGGCCTGTGAGAAAAGGAAGAAAAAAGAACATTTTGTCATACACAACAAGGGCCCTAAATGCAAAGCGGGACATAGCAAGAAAGGATCATTGGTGGGCCCCAGTGTGGTAGCAACCCTCTCTTTCATCTCTATGTCACTCTGGGAAAAGCTACAAACATCTTCAGATCACTGGCTTGCTCGGGCAGGAGCTTAAGGGTGTGCAGGGGTGTGCATAATCTTGGTCTCCCTGGCACTCCAGATCACTAGTTGAGCTGGACTCCCTGGGAGTTATATGACGATGCTGGACAGCACCAACACTGGGCTGAATTCTGAACAACCGATTCTCAAACTCCTAAATTTCATGACACACTCGTTATGGTCCCATGGGGATTATCTTCATCCCTCACAAGTCATTAAAGTCAGTGCCTTGTGGTGGCTGCCACCAGACACCAAACAAATTTTGGAAACGAAAGTACAGAGATGTAGCACAGATGCAAAAAATAAAACATCATAAATAGAGCCAAGAGACCTATCTACTTCCTAGGACATTATCTTCACATCAACTGGCAATCTCTGTCCACAACAGAGAGTGTTTTCCTCCTAGAGGTTGACTCAGCTGCCTGGCTGTGACAGGGTGTCTGTTGGGCACACACAAGCCATACCCTGGGTTCTACCATCTTCTAGAAGCAAGGAGTAGAGGAACACACATCAAGGTTCTAGAGAGCAGGAGGAGAGCCAAGGAGCTCTCTGGGAAGAAAAAGGGATTGTAGAAATCAAGAAGGAGATCGATGGAATTGAGGGATGAAAGGTGTTGGAATAGGATTGGCATGAAATCAGAGGGGAGAGTGTTAGACCAAGCTCAGGCCAGACCATCACTAATGAATACCAACTTGCCTTCAGTAATAACCATGTCCCCTGAGAAGTGGTTCTCAACATGTAGTTCCTGTAGGAACAGCATCAGCATTACTTAAAAATTTGTTAAAAATACAGATGCTCGGGCCCCACTTCCAACCTACTACATCAGAAAATCTGGGGTTAGGGGCCATCTATCTATGTTAACAAGCCCTCCAGTGCATTCTGATGTATGCTAAAGTTTGAGAACCACGGCTCTTAGATACTCAATGCCCTCACGTTGTCTCTGAGTGTCCAAATCACTACTCCCTCTAGAGGATAACTGGGCTTTGTCTATATTCTTCTCACCTCCCCTCATGGAATTGTATGAGTCTTATGTGCCAGGCCTTCTCATCACTACTCTCCTTGGTCTAAGCCACCTAATTCATACTCAGGCATTAATGTTTGTCATAGATTGAATTAGTGGCCCCAATTTTTCACTCCTCCTTATAACCGGTGCCCTTTGCCTTGAATCTATGCAATTCCTCCACCAAAGGCTGATAATATAAACCTATTCCTCTTCTTTGAACTTGGTCATGTGACTTGCTTTGGCCAACAGGATGTTAGCAGATGTGATGTAAGCAGGGCTTGAAATGTGTTTGTGCAGTTGAGCTTGCCCTCTGACACCTCTGCCATCCCCATGAGATGGGCTCCCCCAGGGACACATCACCCCCTTCAGCCTGTACCCAAAAATGAACACATGTGCAGCAGAGCCAAACCAGCCAACTAAAGCCAATGCATAGACCTGCCACTAAAGCCAAACGAAACTGTATACCACAAGATCCTGGGCTGGTTTTTTTAACCAGCAATTGCTTCCCAGTACATTGGGCAACCATGAATTTGGGTACTAGCCTCCTAGGTGATCTATTTCCCAATATATGAGCCTCCTACTAGCCCAGTGTCTTATGGCAGAGTGGACTTTCAGGCCTTGCAAGGAGACAATGAGAAATATATTTTAAGGGGGAACAGTTTGGGGGATGGGAGCTCTCCACTTCTCTCAAGCCGACTGAGAGCAGGGCTGCCCTGTGAGACACTATTGAGTCAGACAATGAGAAAGACACAGAGGACAGAGTGGGAGACAAAATAGGAGGAGAGACAAGAAGGGGTTTGAACGGAAGAGGAGGAACAGGTCAGGATGAGAAAAATATGACCTGCGACAAGTGTCATGTTGAATCCTCACTATCTCCTACTGCTGATGGCCCCAAAAGGGATTTGCAAGTGTCTCGGTTCCAAGCAAACCCATCTTCATTCACTCCTGCTTCTGGCCATGCTACCCTGTCACTGCTTCTTACTTAGCCATCCAGAATTGCAGCAGTGCCAGGATAAAAAGCAGCATTCCCTTGGTGGGAGGTATCCGGGAACTGTTTGTTTTGAGTGAATTATTCACTCTGGAAGCCAAGCACTCCCACCCAGATTCCTACATCACAATTAATTGTTGCTGAAGTGCTCTCTTAGGTGGGGTCATGGCAGTAAAATGCCACACAGGCTGTACACTCAGAGCTGCCTGGTAACTTAGGTGGTGTAATGCCCTAGCCACTATGGTACTACCCTGGTCATGGCATGTGCCTTCCCTGTGTGGCAAATGATGCTTGCTATGAGCATAGCAGAGGCATTGTCCTACAAGCCAAATTCTATTCAAAGGGGAAATAATTTAATGAGCACTTTCTGGGTACCCAGAGGTGGGGATTTGGCAGCTTTCAGTACTGAAATAACGGTATCTGAGATATGTTGTAAAATACCCTCTCGTCTCAACTTGAGTGAATTCAGCTGGTTTGTGTCATACCAGCGTCAGCCACCCCACCGGCAAAACAGGGATGCAGGCTGGCCCCAACTTCTCAGAAAGAAAGAGGTGAAAGATAGTACCATTGGCTGAGCACTTGCTTTGTGCCAGGCATTGTGCCAAGTGGTTTATATAAATTACCTAATTTGCCTCCTAACTCTGTGAGGTGGTATCCTTATACCCGTTATACAGAAAAGAATAGTAAGTCCACACAGCTGTTAAGTTGTTAAGTGGACAGGCGGGTTGGAATCTAGATAGCTAGAAGCCAATGTTTGCATTCTTGCTGTAACACACTACAGGGGCTTGTCCATTCTATTAATAGTCATTTTACTATTAACATTTTGATAACAAAGACTGGATCTGCTCTCTCCCTGGGCTAAATATTACACTCATTATCACATCTAGTCTTCTCAATGCCAGTGTTATCCTCATTTTAAAATTTAAAAAAGTAAAGCTCAGAGAGGTTAAGTAACTTGACTAAGATCACACAGCTATTAAATGGTAGAGCCAGGATCTGAACATAAGTCGGCCTCAAAGTCTGAATCCCTAATAATGTGGATTTCCTTAGGTTGTGGGTATCTATACAGTATGGCCCAATCATGCCAGTTGAGAAGTGGTTACCAGTCAAGAAGAGAACTCTCTAAAGAACATAGCTTTCTCGAAGTCACATTAGACACCCCAGACCTCTAAGAGACACATGACCTTGCTAATGTCTATGTCTATGGCAAACGTGACGCTTCAAAAATACTTTGGGAATGAACTCTAACCCCTCATGCAGCTGCCTTGACCCAGCCTTTGGAGCTCACCTTTGGACACACCAAGAATGAAAACAATGACAACAGTGGATTTGAATGAGTGTCTATAAAAGTAAGTCACTTTTTGGATGAAAAACATTATTAAAAATGTATTCCAATGGATCACATTTCCCCAGCCTGAAAATATCCAAAAATGGAGATAAGAGAGATAAATTAGAGGAAACAGAAAGAATCGTGTCCTATGATAGTTTTCTCCTAGTTAATCCAAAATATTCATGAGCTAGACAGAGACATACGAACATCTTCTATGTGGACATTTCAGAGGCTCCCTACCTGAGCTCTTATCATTATAAAACCATTTTTTATTTCTAAAAACCTGTTTTTTTCTGTTTGGTTTGGTTTTGTTTGGTTTTGCCTGCCTAGCATTGAGTCTCTCTTCTTCTGGGAGCATCGCCCTAATTTTCCTGGAGGGACCCTATTATCTCCCATTTGTGTTCAGAGGGTTGGGGAGAAGAGAGCTCCACTCCCAGTGCCAAAGGTACCTGATGTACCCAGGTTTCCCCAACTGGTATATTTTGTCGCCTGGTCATAGGGATTGGCTCAGGACTGGTTCTAAGTTCCGTCTGGGCCACTCAGAGGGAGCCAGAGGCCTCTGGGGAAAAGTCGAGCAGCCCTCCTCCCCTGTCTGTGCCTGTAGCTGCATGAGGGGGTGGTAGCAGGGAGACTGTGAGGCGGACCTGCCTGAGGGGGAAGCTGAGAGATGGTAGGGAAACTGACTCCTGACTATTTTGCCAAAGGAGCAGGAATAACCTCACTTTCCCTCTGTGGCCAGACTTGTACTGTGAGAAATGCAGAGTTCGGTTCTCTACCAATGGCTACCAAAAAAAATCTCAACTAATATAATATTAATGAGCAGAATACAAGAGAGACACACAAACAACCACCCCCTAAATTGTGCGGTGCTGGACTGGGAATCTAATATTAACCTGGCACCTCCTAGGAGCTATACCCAGGCCAACACTTTCCTTAGTTTGAGGGCATCTGTACTGTTTCTACCCAAGTGGTCTTTCTTCCTGAAATAATCTCTCTGCTCATCTCCATCCAGTGCACTCCTACGTATCCTGCTAAAGCCTCCATCACTTCCTCCTCTAGAGTTAGGTGCTGGCTCATCTTGGCTCCCACAACGCCAGCCCACAACTCTGTTATCACCTCTGTCACACTCTCTTGTTTCATATCTGACATATGGTGATCTTTGTTATTACCAATGTATGATATAGTCAATGTAAAAAAGAAAATCCTAATAAAACATGAAGGAAAGAGATGAAAAGTAAGATAAATCCTCCCTTTCAACCCAATATTTCTCTCCAGAAGTAAACATCACCAACACTCAGTGTGAATCCATCCAGATGCTTTCAATCGCACTACACTGAAATGTTTGTTTGTCTCAGGACACAAAATCTCTCCAAAAGATGTGGCTTTACTTACTTTGTAATGGTACTGTGGGGCCATTTGGCCATGATTCCACCCCTGGCTCAAACATTTACCAATTTGTGATCTGGGATGAGTTAATTCAACTCTCTGTACCTCAGTTTCCTCATCTGTAAAATGGGACTACGAGTTGTCACCTATCTCATCAAGTTCTTATGAACATTAAATGAGTTAATATACTCAAAGCACTTAGGACAGGGCCTGGCATTGGTAGTGCTGTATAAAAGTTTACTATTATTAATATTAGTCTCTATCTTCACTTCTAGCCTTAAACAAAAATTCTAAGTGAAGATGCATTTCTCTCCATCTGTACAACTTCAAGTGATGCCCTCTAGTGATCCAGCCCATTTGCAGTCTCTGGCACTTTCTTACTGACATTTCCTCCCCTTAGTAAGGCCTACCTTCATCACCATCACAATTTATTGAGTTATTATTTGCCAAGGCATATCTTTTCTCATTTAACCCTCCCAATATTCCTATTAAAAAAAAATACTGACCAATGTTCATAGCAGCATTATTCACAAGAGCCAAAATGTGGAAACAACCCCAAACAGGAAAGAACTTGGTCAAGTTTCCCACAACGAGTAAAAGGCATTAAACTCAAGCCTGCCTGACACCTGGGTCCTCTATCTGCCCAATGTGCATTGTACATGCTTAATAAATATTTGTTAGATGGACGAGATAAAAGCTCTCATGATGATTATCCTTAATTGTCCCTTCTGCTATGTTTAATCAGTGGCTTCCTGGAAACAGGGAGATGGCAAATGATAATCAAGGGAGAATAAGAAAGATGCTAGTGCTATCCTTGTTCACTTCAGGCCTCTCAAACCCCAGCGCAAGGAAAATCCTTAGAGCTGCAAGTCTGGGAAATTTTCCAAGACCATGTAAACCATGTTGTAGACTGAACAGGATGGAGTGGGGGTCTAGAAGGAGATATTCCTCCCTCAAAGCAGTAGCCACATTGGTACTTAAAAACAGTATGAATCAAAAAAAATTAGAGATAGGTTCATGGAGATTTGCTGGGAGTAAAGCTATCATTGTATAGGTGAGAAAACTGAAGCCCAAAGACATAGCGGACCAATCCAATGCTCTCAGCCCACTGGTGGTACAGTAGGAGCCAGAACCAGACCTAACAGTCCAGGCCCACAGACTGCAGTAGGAAGACAGCATGGTCCTGGTGACCTGGATATACACTGGGTCAATCAGACCCCACGTGGATAGCTACATGATCTCGAGCAGGTCACTAAATCTCTAGGATACTCAGTCTCTCCACTGATAAAATGCAAATATTAATTTTTTTCATTGAGATTAGTATCAAGAATATATGAACCCTCCCCTGCTAAAAAAAAAAAATCAGTAAGTAAAATACAACCAATGCAATAGAAAAAGTAGGCAAAAGAAACAGACAATTCACAAAAAGGAAACATATGGCCAAAAACATATACATGAATTTAAGTTCCATATCATTAGTGCTCAAGGAAATGCAAATCGAAACCACAATGGGAGACAATTTTTTTTATGTGTCTATTAGTTTGGGAAAAAATTTCAAATCTAACAGTTCCAAACACTGCACTAGATGTAATCTGAAGGCTCTTTGATATATTGCTGGTAAGTGTGTAAATTGGTGCGAGCACTTTGGAAAACCAAGATGCACAAGAACGTTCAAAGCCACACTGTTAAGAAGAGCAAGAGTCTGGCAATCACCCAAAAGCTCCCAAACAGAAGAGTGAATGAATAAACTGTGGGCTATTCTCACAGTGCAATCACCTAAGCCATTACTGTGGATGAATTACAGAGAAGTACATGATATGGATGGATCTCAGCAAAGTATTATATGGGAAAACCAAGTCTCTAAAGCCGGGTAAAGTGTAGTAGTCTTTTATAGAAAGTTAAAACAACTAGGATGAAACACACACACACACATACTTACGAGTACACACAGATGCATACAGCTGTATAAAGAGGAAATGCGGAGGGTAGTAGACCTGGGAATGAGGACAATGGCTACCTCTGTTGGGATAGGGGAGGGAGTCATATGCCTAGATATGAGTTAGAGTCAATGTTTTTGATTTAAAGTCTAGGTCATGAGTGTTTATTGCATTGTTAAAATATGTAATTTTTAGTGTGTGCCATGGACCCGGAGTCATTATTAATTTAATTCTGCAAAGCTGAGGAC